>NW_027187398.1:7736738-7820375 GCF_028583685.1 Petaurus breviceps papuanus
TATATATATATATATATATATATATATATATATATATATATATATATGAAAGGGCTCCTAAGAACAACAATCATACTTCATTCTTGCAATAGGGCTTTACCATTTACAAAATGCCCTCCTCATACCAGTACTGTGAGATAGGTAGGATGAGAATTATTATTCCCATTTTGTAGATGAGGAAAACTGAGACTCAGAGAGGTGGGATGCTTTGCATGTGATAGAGCTGGGGCTCAAACCCAGGTCATCTAACTCTAAAACTGGCCCAATTTGCATCACAATGCCTCTTTCTAAAGAAGCAGCTGCCTCAAATGATGTATGGGGAGCCCAAGGCATACAGGAAGGCTGGATAGGCTGCTGAGGCCATTCATAGACCTTGGAGCCCCAGATGCCCAGCCTCCACACGCTCCACACTCCAGAATGCAATCTGTATTTCCAATTTCCCATACGATCCTACAATCAATCAATGTAACATTAATTAAAATGGAGCAAGAGATGGATGTTCATTTGGCAAAGGACGGCAGCCCTCCAGAATTATATTTTTCTGGGCTTCCCAGGCACCCTTTCTGTACTGGCTTTATCCCAGAATAGAGTCCTCTTCTTTAATCCTACCAGCTTTAAGAATTTCTCTGTTGGTCTGCCACTGTGCAGGGCAGTTTCCATTTGCAAGAGCACAGCTGGGCAACTGTGCTTATGAGCCCTCCCTGAGGTGAGACTTCCTTTGCTGGAAAGAGCTACCCTGGGGCATTTCCTTACCTTTAGATCTGAAGTACCTTCTTGTTCTCATAGAAGAGAACATAGAATATTAAAATGTAGGACACAAAACATTAGAGCAGAAAGGGAGGTTAAAACATGAAATATAACTGGAAAGGAGCTTAGAACATAGAATGCTAGAACATAGAACATAGGATTTGCTAAAGCTGGATGGAAGCCTAGAATGTAAGAACATAATTTAAAGCACAGAATTTTAAAGGTAGAAAGAGTTTAAAATATAGATGTTAAAATGTAGAGCATAGGGCTTAAGACAAAGTTCTATATAGTCAAAATTATGGCTTTTCCACTAGCAATGTATGGCTGTGAGAGCTGGACTATAAGGAAAGCTGAGCACTGCAGAATTGACACTTTTGAATTGTGGTTTTAGAGAAGACTTTTGAGAATCTCTTGGACAGCAAGGAGGTCAAATCAGTCAATACTTAAAGAAATTAATTCGGGCTATTCACTGGAAAGTCAAATACCAAAGCTGAAGTTTAAATACTTTGGCTATATAATGAAAAGATGGGACTCATTGGAAAAGACCTTGATGCTGGGAAAGACTGAAGGCAAAAGGAGAAGGGGATGGCAGATGTATAGATAGTGTCATGGAAACAATGAAGATGAACTCAGGCAGACTCAGAGAAATAGTGGAAGATAGAAAGGCCTGGCACGCTATGGTCCATAAGGTCACAAAGAATCAGACACAACTGAATAATAAAGATTTAAGAGATGAAAGGGAGCTTAAAATTTAATAGCAAAGAAAATGGAATGTTAAAACTAGGAGGGAACTTAGAACAGAGATCATTAGGACATAGATCATATCTTTTAAGTCCTAAATGAAAGCTTAGAATGTGGACTATTAGAGCACAGAATACATTGTTTCTCCCTGTGTGACCTTAGGCAAATCACTTAACCTCTCTGGGCTTCATTTTCCTCAGCTGCAAATGGAAGTACTTGGACTAGACGTTCTCTGAGGTCCTTTCTAGCTCTGGATCTGTGATCCTATATTAAAACGAGAGGAGAACTTGGAACATAAAATGCTAGAACACAGAATACAGAATGTTAGAACTGACAACACCCACACAAAAAAAACTAGCCATGTAACCTTGGGCAAGTTACTTAACCCCAATTGCCCTCCAAAAGGCAAAAAAAAAGAATGTTAGAACTGGAAGGGAGCTTAGAATATACTCTTAAGCATAATAACGCTATGTACAAAAATATTTATAGCAGTTCTTTTTGTGGTGGCAAAGAATTGGAAATTGAGGGGATGCCCATCAGTTGGGGAATGGCTGAACAAGTTATGGCATATGATTGTGATGGAATACTATTGGGCTATAAGAAATAATGAGCAGGTGAGCAGAAAAATCTAAAAGAATTATATGAACTGATGCTGAATGAAATGAGCCAAACCAGAAGAACATTGCACAAAGTAACAGCAACATTGCGCAATGATCAACTGTGATAGACTTAGCTCTTCTCAGCAATACAATGATCCAAGACAATTCCAAAAGACTCATGATGGAAAATGCTATCCACATCCAGAGAAAGAACTATGGAGTCTGAATGCTAATCAAAGCCTACTATTTTCACTTTTTTGTTGTTTTTTCTTTCTTATGGTTTTTCCTTTTGTTCTGATTCTTTGTTCACAACATGACTCATGCAGAAATATCTTTAACATGATTATATATGTATCACCCATATCAGATTGCTTGCTGTATTGGGGAGAGGCAAGGGAGGGGAAGGAGGGAGAAAAATTTGGAACTCAAAATCTTGTAGAAATGAATGTTGAAAACTGTCTTTACATGTAGTTGGAAAAAATAAAATACTATTAATTTGGAAAACCATAATAATACTAATAATTCACATTTATATTGGGCATTGAGACTTGTAAAGCGTCTCCCTTACAACAGCAGCTAGGTGGCACAGTGGACAGAGTGCTAGCTCTGGAATAAGGAGGACCTGAGTTCAAACCCAGCCTCAGACACTTACTAGCTATGTGATTCTGGGCAAATCACTTAACCCTGTTTGCCTCAGTTCCTCTTTTGGAGAAGGAAATGGCAAAACCTCTCCAGTATCTTTGCAAAAAACAAAAAAACTAACAAACCCTAAAAGACAGACACAACTGAAATAACTTAACAACTTCCTTACTATAATAACCCTGTGAGGCAGTGAAGTGAATAATATCATCCTCGTTTAACAGAAGAGGAAACTGAAGCCCAGGAAAGTAGAGAAGAATGTTTTCAATGGAAGCAACTTTAAAGGTAATCTAGTCCAGTCCCCTGACTTTATCTATGAGGAAAGTGATGCTGAATGACCAATTGACGAACATAATGAGCACCTGCTGCAACCAAAGTAGTAGCTTATGGTCAGAAAACAATACTGGAGGGTGGCTAGGTGGCACATTGAATAGAGCACAAGTCCTGGAGTCAGGAGGACCTGAGTTCAAATTCAGCCTCAGACACTTAACACTTACCAGCCACGTGACCTTGAGCAAGTCACTTGACCCCAATTGTCCTTCAAAAAGCAAAAAAAAAATTTTAATTAAAAATATAAAACAATACTAGGGAGACAGAATAACCCTTACTCCAGCAGGAGGGAGGAAAGACAGGAAACCCACAAATCTCTGTATGAGGACATCATGCAGAACTTTTCTCTTCTCCAAGAAGCCTCCTATGACCAGTTCTTTCCCAAAACTTATTATGAGCTAAGGAAGAACTCACCACCAGGGATCTTTCCATATTTTATTGAAGTTCATTAGCTTCACAAGTATGACTTAGAAAATTGAGATTCTGATGCCAGATACCCTAACCGTGGTGCTGAAAGCTTTTCTTCTCAAAAGTTAGGCTAGCCAAAAAATTCTGAACTCAAATAGAAAGAATTAAGTGGGGAAGTTTGCTCCATCACCCAAACCTAGGCAGAAGAAACCCCTTTATTTGTGCCTAGACATAGCCTGAGACTAATAATAACAGCTCACTGTCTGTACAATGAATTACAGTTTGCAAATTACTTTGTATCCATTATCTTCTTTGACCTTTGAAGATGAGGACTGCAACTTTTGGGTTTGGGTTGTTTGGGAGGTTTGGGGACTTTTCATACCTAGAGCTCAACACAGGCCTTGTACACAGTAGATGCTTAATAAATGATTGTTATATTGAAAGTTTTGAAGTAAAACAGGTTTCCTCATTTTGCAAATAAGGAAACTGAGGTAGAGAGGCAGTATATACAGTGAAAAAAAATCGCTGATTCTGGAGTCAAAGGACCTGGGTTCAAATCTTGCTTCTAAAACTTACTATGTGTGTAACTTTGGACAAGCCACTTCATCTCCCTGGGCCTCAGTTTCCCTATATGTAAAATAAGGGGGTTGGCCTAGATGTCTTCTTAGGTTTCTTTCAGATACTACAATTTGTCTAAGCCACACAACTAGTAAATGGAAGAAGGGGGGCTCAAACTAGATTTTCTGACTCCATTGTTAGAGCTCTCTCCAAGGTACTAACCAGGTTGCCTCTCTCCTAGCTCTGGTTAATTCGCGTACCAGACAGCAAAAGTGCAGATGCGGGAGGGACAATGAGGGCATAGAGCAGAATGGGAGCCTAGAATTTGGCTTACTGCAGTCCAAGGTGGAGGACAGGGTGAGGGGAGAGGTGGGGGAAAGCTCTTAACAACAATAGCTCACATTTATATAACTCCTTAGGGTTTATGATGTGATTTCTTTAAACAAGTCTCTGAAGGGAGCTATCTAAATTTTATTATCTTTATTTTACAGATGGGAAAACTGAGGCTCAGACAACACTCGTGTTAGACACTCATAGAGGAAGTATCAGGGCTAGGATTTCAGTCCAGGTCTCCTGAATCTGAATCCAGCACTCATTCTTTTATATGCCATGATATTTTCTACCACATCACACTGCCTCTCCCTTATGAATCTCCCCCTAGTGGGAAGATGGAACAGTAGGGGAAGGACAGCGATGAGAAGTGACTTCTGTTAACAGCAACTCCTAAACTTTGCCCTAGTTCTGACTGTCCTGAAAGAAACTAGAAGTAAACAGAAAATTCCCAAGAAAAGAGGATTTTCTAAGTCATTCACCCTGGATAATAAATTTATGTTATAATAAATATATTTATGATAAATTCTAACTAAATATTTATAATGAATTATAATTATTTATAACAAATTTCTTTATGATTAATTCATAAATTAATTTATAATGAATTTATAATGAACTTATAATAAATGAATTTATAATAAACTTATTTATAATGAACTTATAATAAATTTATAACAAATTTATAATAAATAAATATATAATAGTTTATAAGAAATATATTTATAATGAATGTATAATTTATAATAAATTCATGCTATTTTGTTGTTATTTTATCTATAATTATTTTATAATAAAATTTTATGATTAATTTATAATGAAGTTATAATAAATAAATGTATAATAGTTTCTAAGAGATATATTCTAATGAATGTAAAATGTATAATAAATTTGTACTAATATACAATTATTTTATTTATAATAAGATTTTGTGATTATTCATAATAATTTATAGTAAATTTATTAGCTCAATGTCTCCCCAACAATTATAGGAAATCTAAGAATCTCTTTCTTCTTTCCTCTACTTCTTTCTCCCATGTCAGCCACTGAGCTGAGGCCTACCACCATCCAAGTGCCAGAGTAGTTTCCTAGCAGTGAGAGTGAGATGGATAAGGAAGTCAGGGTAGTCCCTGGAGAAGCAAGTTGGAATTAGGAAGCATTGTATTCTTAAAAAACAGACACTACACTGTATATACTCTTTTGGCCCACTACTAGGCACAGAGCCCAAAGAGGTCAAAAACAGAGAGAAAGGTGTATATATATATGTATATATGTGGATATGTATATGTATGTATATTTATTTATTTATTCATAACAGTACTTTTTATGACAGCAAAGAACAGATTGCACCAGAAAGTCTATCATTTGGGGAATGAAGAAACATTTATTAAGTACCAATTAGATACCAAGTGCTTTGCTAAATATTTTTTAAGTATTATCTCATTTGAAACTTGGGAAGACATGTATGAATCAATAGAAAGTGAAGCAAGCAGAACCAAAGAAATAATTTATATGATGACCACAATGATGTAAATGGAACAGAAGGGAAAGATTTCAGAACTCTGATCAATGAAATAACCAATCTTAATCCCTGAAGACTAACAAGGAAACATACATTACCCATCTCCATTCAGAAGTGGTGGACTATAGGTGTGGAATGAGACATAAGTAGACAGACATAGCAGATATGTTGATTGGTTTTTGCTTAACTGAATTTCTTTGCCACAGAGAAGGACTCTTTGGGGGGTGATGAGGTTATTGGGAAGTTACAGCAATTTTTTAAAAGTTCTCAATAAATAATTATTTTCTTTAAAAAGCAGCAAGCTGGAAACCAAACATACAGGCAAACTGATAGAGTGGGGTGTTCAATCAGTTTGTCAAGTGACGCCTCCTATATGAAACCTTCCCTGATTTCCTCTGTGGGTCACAAGTTTCACTTTGAACCTCATATGGCTTTTTTTCTTGCATCTAACAGATTTATCATGTAATTTTCTTAATAATACCTTTATGTCTTATCCTTTTACTGGACTATGAGCTTTGTGAGTGTAGAAATGTTGTCTGACTTAGACTTTTAATCTCCCCAATGCCTGGCACAGGACAGTGAACACAGTAGGTACTTAATAAATGCTTGAGGAATGAATGAATGAATGAGTGAATGAATGTCAACTACTGAGTAGCCATGGTAGAGCTCTACCTGACTAGTGTTAGACCTCAGATTCCAAGATGGCATCAGGTGTGTAGGGGGAGGGAAAGGAGATAGGTGACAAATAAAAGGCATTGGAAGACAGAAATGGGCAAGAACAGCAGTAGCCTTCCTACTTTTAGATTGATAAATAAGGATAAAAGTTGGCCACAGAAAAGTGGGGGGGTGGCACAAGGGTGGGGCAGAAGAGTATTGTCAATCAGACTTCAAACCGTTAAAGATAACATAGAGCTTTAAGAGTTAGACTCAGATGAGGGTTGTGACGGAAGCAGCTCATGCTGGCTGGTGAGAGCCAATTGTTAAATTGTCAGCTTGAGAAGTTACAACTTGGAAATTGACAAATGCTACAAATTAGTGCTTGATTTTTTGTTTTATTGACTGTATAGAATTAAGAAAGTGATAGGGCAGCCAGGTAGCACAGTGAGTAAGAGCACCGGCCCCAGAATTGGGATGACCTGGGATCGAATCCGGGCTCAGACACTTAGCACCAACCCAGATACACCTGGCCATGTAACCTTGAGCAAGTTACTTAACCCTAATTGCTTATGGGTGGCCAGGTGGCTCAGTGAATAAGAGCACTGGCCCCAGAGTCAGGATGAGCTAGGATCGAATCTGGGCTCAGATACTTACCATCACACCCAGAAATAACTGACTGTGTAACCTTGAATTGAACCCAATTGCTTTAAAAAAAAGTGATGAAGAAAATTTTAAGAATGCAGATTAAACTTAAAAATGAAGTGGAGACATTTTTTTCAGAGAGTCAGATGTCAAACATTTACCAAACACATCCCTGTTTGGAAAATATTTTAAAGATCCTCTATATGCCCTTTAATTTTACAGAAGTGAATTTTTGAAATCCAAAGAAATAAGGGGAATTACCCAAGCTAATATAGGGAGTAAGTGACAGTCAGGATTTGAATGCAAATTTTCTGACTCTATGTTCAGTGTTCTTACTGCTCATTACATCTTATCACCTACTACCTCTCAATACAATAAACTAAATTAGTTTTGTCACAGCAGTACTTTTTACATATTTGCTTGTATTATTCACATGTAAAATTACTACCATGCTCAAACTAACTGAATCAGTGAGCTACATAGATTCTGAAAATGGTAGGCATGACAGAGGGCAGTTAGGTGGCTCTGTTGTGCACAGAGCACCCAGCCTGAAGTCAGAAAGACTCATCTTCCTGAGTTCAAATAAGATCTCAGACACTCACTAGCTGGGGTGACCCTGGGCTAGTCACCTAACCTTGCTTGCCTCAGTTTCCTCATCTGTAAAATGAGGTAGGGAAGGAAATGGCCAAACACTCCAGTATCTCTGCCAAGAAAGCCCTAAATAGGATCACTGCAAAATGACTGTACAACAAACCTCACATTTGAAATGAATGTCTCTCAGGCATCTCAAATTCAACAAGTCCAAATCAGAATTCATCATGCCTCCAAACTCACCCCTGTTTCTGTGAAGGACACTACCATCACCCAATTAGACAGAACTTGATGCATTCCTCAGACTCCTCACTCTCTCACTTACCTCCCATATCCACTCAGTTATCTAAATCATCACATATGTCCCCTTCTCACCACTCACACAGCCAAACCCTCATCAGTCCTCACCTAGACTATCACAAAGGCCTCTGCTTGGTCTCCCCTATTCAAAACTCTCCTCCAATATATCCTCTTCACCTCTACCAAAGTTACCTTCCTAAAGTGCTTTCTCCCCTAAAGGATACAAGGTTGGGTGCTATTGCCTCCTATTCAATAAAATCCAATGGTTCCCATTACCTCTGGAATCATATGTGTGTACATATACACACGTGTATTTTTTACTTTTGTATAAACAAATCTTGACATTTCTATATTTCATGAGTGTCTATGTATGTGCAACACCAGCTTCAGTATGTATACACATATGTAAATATATGTGCATACATAGACACACATATACATATATACACACACACTTTTCTACTTGACATGTAAAGTCCTTCAGAACCTAGTCCCAACCTACCTTTGCAACCTTATTTCATGCTCCCTACCTATACTCTTTAGTCCAGCCAAGCTGGTCTTCCAGCTGTTCCTTATACCCAATCCTCCATCTCCTCTCCTCAGCACTTTACATTCAAAATGCTCTTTCTTTCATTCCCTCCTTTCTTCCCTCCCTCCCTCCTTCCTTCCTTCCTTCCTTCCTTCCTTCCTTCCTTCCTTCCTTCCTTCATTCCATATCTTTGTACTATCTGTCCCCTGTGCCTGTAATGTTCTACCTTTTCATAGTGTGTGTGTGTGTGTGTGTGTGTGTGTGTGTGTACACATACTTTGGGGTTTCAAAGATGAGTTTGGTCATTACTTTCCATTAACCAGAGGATGCAGCTTATCTGGGTAGCATCATTCCAATTCCACAGCAGATGTGCATAGCTTATTCCACTCACTTTCCTCTTAATCTCAAAGCACAGGAGGAATGACCCTCACATCTGTCCAGACAGCCCAGGATAGAGAGTGTCTTTAGGTTCCCACCAATGTACCTCCCGGTTACCAAGTCTCTCCTGAGCAGCAGAAGTTGGAATGGCCCCTCTCATCCTCCAAAGACTTTTATTCCAGTCAGATTCCAGCCCTTGCCATAAGACTTAAGTGTTAACAACACAGGAAGCTTGCTAATTTGCTACAAACTTATGTTGGAATTTAATGAGACAGATCTGTCTTGGGTCTCATAGGAGTTTAGTGAAAGTACCCAAAGGGTCCAATAATCCCCATTCTTACCTACTTCTTCCAAAAAAACCCCAAACCCCATTACTGCTATTATATCACAAAATCACAGAAACATCTCAGAGATGGAAGGACCTTCAGCAACCATCTGGTTCAACCCACACCTGACCAAGAATTCCCTCTGTAACATAGACAAGTGGTTATCTTGCCTTTATTTGAAGACCTCCAGGAAAGGGGGATCCTGCTTAACTCTGGAGGCAGCCCACTCCACCATTAGGAGGCTCTTTTTTCCAGAGACAAGCCTAAACTGATCTCTTTGAAATATCCACCCTCTGTTCCCACTTCTGCCCTTTGGGGCCACTGAGAACAAAATGAATCCCTCTTTCACAGGATAGCCCTTCAAATACCTGAAGACAGCTAGGATTCTCCTCCCCTTTCCTCATCTCTCCAAGTATTCTCTTCACTAGTCTAAACAACAATAGTTCCTTAAATTTCTGCTCATTTGGCACAAATCCAAGACCCTGCACCTTATCCATGGCCTTCCTAGACCTGAACACAGTATTCCAGATGTGGTCTGAATAGGTCATAGTACAGAGGCACTAAGACCATCCTAGGTCTATACCTATACCTCTATATACCTCTGGTAATACAACCCAAGATGGTAACCATTTTCTTGGCAGCCATATCATACTCAGCTTGTAGTTCACTGAAATCCCCAGATCTTTTTCAGTCAAACTGCTGTCTTCCCCACACACATATCTTGTGTTGATGAACTTGATTTTTTTGAATCCAGTTATTAAGACTTTGCATTAGTCATTGAATTTCAAATACAACTTATTTTTTTCAACCCAGTGTTCTAGACTTTGAGGAGCTTTTGAGTACTGACTTTGTCACCCAGGGCTTTAAATCATCTATAAATCTAATGATCACACCATATATCTTTATCCAAGGAATGGATAAAAGTGTTAACCATTAGGGCCAAGCATAGCTCCTTGGGGCACTCCACTAGAGACCTTTCAATCTTGGTTCTAGTATACCACAGTTTATAAATTAAGGATAGGACAAGAAATTGGGCTCTGGAATTCTCAAATGAGGATTTCAGTGAAGCTATTTGCAAGTCCATAGGGAGGCTGTCAATTCCTTCACATCTTTTTGGGTCAAATCCTGGGAGGGTGTGGTGGGTGTGGTGGGTATGAGAGAAGACACAGAAAAAGCAACTTACAAAAAGACATGTGACTTAGAAGGATTCCCTACTGAAAGAAGACTGTCCCAGTAAAGAGTAAGGCCCATACCAATGGCTTCAACAGTTTAGAATGGAAACAGACGGGAGGAAAGGATGCCTACCTGGACTTCCCGTGTATGGTAGGCGATGATCAAACCCAGAAGGATGATGGTGGACAGACTGATAAGGCATTTCAGGGCCAAAGAAAACATGGAATCCTGAAAGGGAAAAATGAAAGAGAATTAGAAGACGGGAAGAGCAGGGACAGAGTGGAAGAAACAATCCTATGTTACTCCAGGAGAAGAGGGAAAAGACTGACTGTTCACCAGGTGCCCAGAGGAGTGTGATACTTCAGGAGGTTCTAAGAGTAGGGATGACTATGGAACCTTTGGAAATAGGTTAGTACTTCCTAAAACCTGCTTTCATAAGAACTTAGAATTAGAGCTGAAAGGTCTCTTACAAGGCCATCAAATTGAAATCCTTTCATTTTTGCAGATGAGGAAATTGAGGCATAAAGAAGCTAAGTAACTTGGTCAAGGTCACACAAGCAGCAAGTAGCAGAGACAGGATTTGAACTCACACCCCCCCCCAAACCCAACTGCCATTATACCATACTGTTTTCATTTCTGCCATATGGCTCAAAGAAAGGATTAGTGAGTAAGAAGAGGGGAGCAGAACAGGAAGGACATGGTAGGCAACAAGAGAGGAATTTTTCAGCCAAAAACCAGAGCCCACCTGAAGGGTGATGTTGGACAGTGCCTCCTTAGTAGCATTCTGGTCTCTGCTCCTTTGCTCTGGTCCTACCTTCTACATGCTCTGAATAGGAGGTGGGGAATATCCCCTGTTCACTGGGAGACCAAAAGAAAACCTTGTCCCTTTACAAGCATTAAATTCATTAAGGCAGCTAAGTGATAAAATAGAGTGTTGGATTTGGAGTAAGGAAGACCTGAATTCAAGTACTGTCTCAGACATTTACCAATTATCTGACTCTGGGCAAATCATTTAACCTCTCTCAGCCTCAGTTTCCCCATCTGTAAAAATTAAGCTAATAATAGTAATTACCTTACAAGGTTGTTATGAGGATAAAATGAGATATGAGCAAAACGCTTTGCAAATTTTAAATTGCTATGTAATAATAAATAGCGTTTATATGGTGTACTATGGATTGCAAAGCACTTTACATATGTTAACACATTGAGTATGTAAACGCTAGCTATTAAAGTACCTACTATCGAGAGCATTTAGACCAGGACAAGGAAGATCCAATTTTTTCTCTCATAGTGCTTACCGTATAAAATTTGTACAGCAAGAACAGAACATAAAGTGAAATCTTCTCCAGGAACTCTACTCTTATGTCCTATTAGGTCCCTGTAGCCTCCTCTGTTCTCCCAACTTCGATATACTTTCCCTCTCAAGTTACCCTATCATTGCAGTCAGTCCTCCACTGGGCAGCCAAGGAGATTTTGCTAAAGCATATATCTGACTCTCCTCTGCTTGTCAAGGAGTTTCAATGACTCCCTATTTACCCTTAGGATTAAATGAAAAACTTAGGCAGTTGCATTTAAAGTTTATGTTCTACTCCCTTCCTATCTCCAGTTGGCTTATATTTTACTCTACTCATTGAACACTTTAATCAGTTCTGCCAGCCTCCTTGTAGGTCCTTGAACAGGACATCCTGATTCCTATCTCCCACCACTGACAGCTCCCCATGCCTTCACCTCTTAACTTCCTAGTTTCCTTTAAGCCTCAGCTCAAATCCCACCTTCTGCAGAAAGGCTTTCCCAATTCAGCCCACAGCAACCATCCCCTCAGCAAGATCATACCTTCCCAATGAGATTGCCTTCCATTTGCTATTTGTCTCTCTATTTTTCTGTCTCTTGTCTCTCTGTCTTTCTGTCTTTGCTTCTGTCCCTCTCTGTCTCTTTGTGTGTCTGTCTCTCTCTATGACTCTTTGTCTCTCTGTGTCTGTCTGTCTCTCTGCTTGTCTCTCTCTCTGTGCATCTGTCTCTGTCTCTCTCTGACTCTCTGTCTTTCTGTCTCTTCCTCTGGTCTCTCTCTCTGTGTCTCTGTCTGTGTCTGTCTCTGTCTCTCTGTCTCCCTGTCTGTCTCTGTGAGTCTGTCTGCCTCTGCCTCTGTCTCTCTGTTTCTGTCACTCTGTGTGTGTGTGTCTCTCTCTGTCTCTCTGTCTCTGTCTCTCTCTCCCCCATCTGTCTGTCTCTCTCTGACTTTCTGTCTCTCTGTCTCTGTTTCTGTTACCCTCTGTGTGCCTGTGTGTCAGTCTCTCTCTCTCTGATTCTCTGTCTCTCTGTCTTTCTCTCTCCACACACACACACATATATCTATACATCTATATGTACACATTTGTGTATCTTGTCTGTACCTAATTATTCATATATTGTCTCATCTATTGGAATGCGATCTCCTTCAGGGAGGTAACTACTTTTTGTCTTTCTTTGTATCCGTGCCTGGCATATAGTCAATGTTTAATAAAGGCTTTTTGACTCACTGACATATGACAGACCTTCAATTACTCATTGATTGATGGATTGAGGAGACACAAACCCCAAATGGGGTCATGAAGAGTCAGACATGACTGAAATGACTGAATAACAACAACAATAACATTGTGGTACAATGGAAAGAATACTGCTCTGGAGTCAGAAGACCTGAGTTTCGTGATCTTGGGGAAGACATTTCGCTTCCCTGGGCCTCAGTTTCTTCTCTTTTGGCAGTCAGTGAGCATTCATTAAGCCCTTACCTTGTGCCAAGCACCACACCAAGGGCTTCCTCAGTTTCCTCACATATAAGATGAGGGAGTTGATAGGTTCTGGGTCCTGCTCTATTTCGTACATATGTTTGCACCTATTTAGTTACATGTTGTCTTTGTCTCCTACTATTAGAATGTAAGCTCCTTGGGGCTGCTAGATGGTGCAGTGAATAGAGCACTGGCCCTGGAATAAGGAGCACCTGAGTTCAAATCCGACCTCAGACACTTAACACGTACTATCTGTGTGATCTTGGGCAAGAAACTTAATCCCAATTGCCCTGCCTTCCCCGCTCCAAAATGAAAAAAAAAAGAATGTAAACTCCTTGAGGGCAGGGACTATTTTTTTCCCCTATTTAATATCCCCAACACTTAGCATAAAGCCTGGCACATAGAAAGTGCCTAATATATTCTGGTTGACTATTGACCTCTACCAAAATGGAGCTTCTTAGGTGCCTATAGCTCTGGAAATGGAGAAACCCTCTCAATCCTAATGGAACATAAGAACACAAACCCTCTGTAGGCAAATAGAAATAAAATTGACGTTTATTGAACACCTTCTATGTGCAAGGGGCAGCTAGGTGCTCAGTGGAGTCAGGAAGACCTGAGTTCAAATCCAGCCAAAGACATTTACTAAGTGAACCTGGTCGAGTCACTTAACCCTGTTCCATCATCTATAAAATGAGCTAGGGAAGGAAATGACAGACCACTCTAGTATCTTTGCCAAGGTAAGAGAATAGAAAGCCATAGTCCTGACTTCAAGGATATTCTTCTCTGGAAGTGCTTCTTAGTGTCTAGCCACAATACTTCCTTCTTCCAGGAAAGGCCACCAGGACCCAGAGCCTCTGCAGAAGGCATCTGGAGTGAATAAGTGGTGGACCCTTTCAGGACAGGATCAGTGAGGAGAAAAAGAGCTCAATCTTCCCTTAGGTAGGATCATTTTAAACTCTTTAAAACATTTTGAGGACTCTCCCAAAGAGTTTTTGTTTATGTGGATTATATCTTTCTATATTTACCATATTAATAATTACCATATTAGAAATAATAACATCTTAGTGTCATTATGAAAATAGTTTGGACCTTATGGTCCTCTAAAAGGGTCTCAGGGAGTCTCAGGTTTCCCTGGACCACACTCTAACTGCTGACCTAGCAAATAGACATATCTTTTAAGGGGAATGAATTGGGGAATGATTCTGGAGATTTTAAGCTAGGGAATGTCCATAATTTTCTTCTCATAGAATCTGAATGCATCTGGGAAACTTCATTTGTCTCTGTGGAGGGGTTTAGATGTGATTCATATTGACCCCTTTTCACACCCTGAGCCCTTCGGGGTCAGAAATTGCTTGGATTTAGAATTTGACTATTTCGACCTTTTCAGAATGCAGAATGAAGAAGATGGGAATAGGGGTCATCATTTTCCTTTATGGGGTCAGAGTTCCTATCCCCTTGTTTTCTGACTTTGGCCAGAAGTATCTTTCCACTTAAATGATTTTGGCCTGGTCAGAGACAAGACAGATATTCTGGGTCAGTGGAGTCTCTGGGAGCATTATGAAGCACTCTTCATGCCCTAGAGATCATATTTTTGCCAGTAATATCCATGGTATGCCAATAAAGACACACACACATACACACAAGTCATTCTTAATAAGGATAAATTTTAAAATAAATAAAACCGGATTGGGCCAAAGGACACTGGCTTACTAAATTCCACGAGGGCTGGGACTGCATCTTATCTACCCTGACTCTGCCCTCCACTGTCAACAGAGCCTCTGCATATATACAGTGGCTTAATAAGTACTGTTGGGGTGGCTTGGTGGTGCAGTGAATAGAGCACCGGTCCTAGAGTCAGGAGGACCTGAGTTTAAATCCAGCCTCAGACACTTAACACTAGCCATATGACCTTAAGCAAGTCACTTAATCCTAGTTGCCCTGCCTTTCCCCCTCCAAAAAGGAAAAAAAGAATACTGTTGAAGGCTAAAAGACTGGAATAGAAAATTTACTTGCACATTAAAAAATGGAATTGATTTTCTGTGCTTCTTATCAGAGTCAAAACAAGGCTTGTTTACAACTGAGTCATGTGGCAAAAATAGTGGTAGGGGCTCAAGCATGGCCTCCCTTGAAAAGGGAAAGACTGCCACTAATCCGTAGATGGCAGACAGAGACCCTGGGATCAGGCACATTAGGGTAAGGCTTCTGCATAAAGGTGAAGGGGTAGGAAGCAGGGAAGGGCAAGAAAAGAACTTACCCCAGTCCACCATCAAATAGCTTCCTATTTAGATCAATCATTCTTGCTAACCAGGTGCTGAACTTGATTGTTCCCACAGTCCAATGCCATTGTGTGCTGTCCATGCCCTCCAAATTAGGCCCTCTGGAGAAAAGTCCCAGTCACCCTGCCCTAGTCACGGCTCTGATTCTTGGTCTTCACTGGAGCTGGCCACCTTGAGTTTTTTGATGACTAGGATTGACACAGACCTAGTCAGCCTCTTACTTAAATGTCATCTCCCCCAACAGGGTCAGCCCAGGAACATTTAACACTGCTTTCAACCAGATCCCAGCTAGAAAATAACAAATGAGATCATAAGGCTGGAAGTAATCTCAGTGTCATCTGGTCTCTCCCCCAGTTCACCAGGGAGACTGCACTGAAACCCGCCTAGTTTTCATGGAATTCTTCATTCCAACTAACCAACTAACACTTAATATACATTGCCTTCTACGAGAAAAACACTGAGGGAGATAGAAAGATGATTGAGACATAGCGCCTGCCCTCAAAGAGCTTACAATTTACAAGGAAAGCCAAGATGCATACAAACGACAATAATATAAAATAAAATTCTCCACCAAAGACCTCCTCCAGTGCCTTGTAATGACATGGTAATGACCCAGGTGTTATGTCAGAGCTACTTCCCCTTCCTTTTATGGACACTGGCCATGGCCAGAATTTTTTTTGTTCAGTCATTTTCAGTCATGTCTGACTCTTCATGACCATATTTGGGGTTTTCTTGGCAAAGATACTATAGCGGTTTGCCATTTCCTTCTCCGGCTCATTTTAAAGATGAGGAAACTAAGGCAACCAGGGTTAAAGTGATTTGCCCAGGGTCACACAGCTAGTAGGTGTTGGAGGCCAGATTTGAACTCAAGAAAAGGAGAGTTCCTGAGTCCAGGTCTATCCACTGCTCTATCCACCTATCTTCCTACTTAAATGACCCTGATTCTCAAAGGCCAGGCCAGCAGAGTTCAGACTCTGACTGATCCTTTCCAGTAAGAAAAGCTTTGAGTCAGCCTGTTTCCTACAATTGAGAACCAGCCTGGGGATGGTCATCATCAAAAGCTTGGCCTGGGGGGCTTAATTTCTCTTGGCTACAATAACCTTAGAAATAGCCTCCTACGGCATGGAGAAGTCACTCTGTGGTGTTGGAAGGAATATGAAGGACAAACAACAACTTCACTCCTCTCCCTTGAATCTTCTGAATTATTGAAAGATGAAAGGGAATGTCAGTGGATAAAGAGGCATGAATAAGATGTTGTGTGAGCCCTAAGAATGCAGGTGAAAGGCACTAAGGACAGGAGTGGCAATGGGGAATGGAAAAGGAAAGGAAGAAGTCAAAGACAAGCAATGTCAGTATCATTTGGGGCAGCTAGGTGGTGCAGTAGATAGGGAGCTGGACCTGGAGTCAGGCGGGCTCATCTTCCTGAGTTCAAATCCTGCGTCAGACACATACCAGCTATGTGACCCTGGGCAAGTCACTTAACCCTGTTTACCTCAGTTTCCTCATCTGTAAAATGAACTGGTGAAGGAAATGGCAAACCACTATAGGATCTCTGCCAAGAAAACCCCAAATGTGTTCACAAAGAGCCTGATATGACTTAACAACAACAGTCTTAACATTTTTCGCTGATGCAGCAATAGGTGATTAAAGGAATTATTTCTCATTTGATTTCAATTATTTTTTTTAAAACAACAGAGCTCAGCACTAACCTCTTTCATAGGAAGGCTGGCTGGTTGCCAGATTTGAATCCTGGTCATATTACTCATCAGTTTGTGGCTTTAAACAAATACCATCCCCTCTCCGGGCCTCAGTTTCCTCATCTGTAAAGCGAGGAAGGTTGCACTAGGTGGCCTCTAAAGTCCCTTCTCTCTCTAGATCCAGGAATTCCATACTTCATGGGGCCATTTTGCTTTGTTCTTATCAGGGGAAACAAGAAGTTAAGTGTGAATGAAGTGAGGAGCACTTTGTTGGGAAAACACTTAGAATCTCTGTCAGTCCTCCTTGTCAGACAGTAGGGGAGGCCTTGTCTCCAGTCTTTCTTCTTGATACCATTCTAGTCTCTGGAGACACCTTGCCCAGGATTATATTACAGTTTGCAGTATTCCATGTAAATTCCTGGGGATCAGGGACCACCTACTAATGCAGAGTCCTTAGAAACAAGACTGTCAGGCACCTGATAGGCTTCTAGCTATAGACACAGCTGTCAGCTTTATGGAGTGGTTTGTTGAACCACAGAGAGCAGGCAAGTGAAAGGATCTCCAGATTTAAATTCAGGAGGGGTTTTTTTTTAGTAGTGTCTGATTCTTTGTGACCCCATATGAGGTTTTCTTAGCAAAGATACTGGAATGGTTTGTCATTTCCTCCTCTGGTTCATTTTGTAGATGAGGAAACCGAGGTAAGTAAGGTTAAATGACTTGCCCAGGGTCACACAGCTACTAAGTGCCTGAGGACACATTTGAATGTTCCTGATTCCAGGCCCAGCACTCTATCCACTATACCACCAAGCTGCCCTAAGATACTGGAGTGGTTTGCCATTTCCTTCTACAGTTCATTTTCACAGAGAAGGAAACTGAGGCAAACATAGTTAAGTGACTTGCCCAGGGTAACACAGCTAGTAAGTGTCTGAGGCCAGATTTAAACTCAAGAAGATGATTCTTCCTGACTTTGGGGCACAGCAGCACCTAAAGTCAGGAGACATGCATCCAAATCCTGGTTCTGCTACTTTGTAGTTGAATGTCCTTGGACAATTCACCTCCTCTCTCTGGGTCTTAGTTTCCTCATCTGTAAAATTGAGGGGTTGGGTGTAGACTGGATGATCTCAAAGTTACTTCATGCTAAATTTATGATCCTAAGCTCTATGAGCTTCATTTTCTTCATCTGTAAAATGAAAATATAAGGGGGTTGATCAACATGATTATTATCAAAGATTTTCCTGGAGTAAATTCTGGGTGGGCAGAGCAAACCAAAGAAAAAATATGACTTTGGGGGGGGTGGCATCAATCTTGAAATTAGAGCTGGTCTGTGTAAGCACCAAGTCTTGGTCACTAAGAATCAATCAGGAACTATCTGTGTTCGCTTAACAAGGCTCTCAACCAAACAGGCATACCTTAAATTTTCCATGGGGAGATGCCCATCAGCTATCCTGGAAACTCATCAAGCCCCTGAAATTGATCAGGAGACTCTGCTGATCTGCTGTCCTTACCCTCAGACACCCAAGTCCAATATTGTCCAAAGGATCAAATTGAGATCACGTTGGTAAATTACTCCATTATGGAAAAGCATGATTCAAGTGACAGTTATTAAGTATAGCATGTTTCAACGCTTATCATGGACCCATAGAATCTCTAGGCCTACATCATATAAAGCTATGTTAAGGGTGAATCATAGAATCATTGCATTCCAGAAGAGAAAGGGAAACAGGAGGTCATTTAGCCCAACCCTCTCATTTGTTAAAGGAAGAATCTGGGGCACATAAAAGTGACTCCCCTATATTCATATAGCTCGTAAGTAGCAAATGCAGAATGTGATTAATAGGACATTTTCCTATTATTCTTTAGGATTTTTCAGTTTTCCTCATAACCACCCTGTGAAATAAATCAGTTGCCAAATTCAAATAGAAATGGGGACCACAAATCTGTCATTAAGGATCCCTGGGGTGCATATTGGTTTAGAAAACCACATATGAACTTCATCTGTGTTCTATTGTATTTTGGTTAATTTTGCTAAATATTTCTCAGTTGGCCGCTCTTGGGAGTGTTGCTGCCATGTGTCTGAAAACCTCTGAAGTAGATGGTAGAAGTATCATTACCTTTGTTTTGTAGATAGGACGTTGAGTCTCAGAGAAGTTAGGTGACTTAGTCAAGTCTCAGGGGCAGGACTAGAACTCTTATCTTCTTACTCTTTTCCATCACCCCCAAGAATTCCAACCCTATTTCCTTTGCAACTAGAGCAGAGGCCAACAAACAGTGAGTACTTTCTAAGCATTTGTTAACTAGGATTCAGCTATTTGGAGGCCACAGGAGATGTCGTTAAGAATTTGGAGTGGCAGCCCCCAAAGTGGATCTAACAAGGCACTGTCCAGATTTGACAGCTGCTGTACAAGCGGATGGGAACTGAGGCTGGCACCAAGCCACTGACACCAGCCCACATCAGGCCATCTGTCCCCACAGCCAGGCTTCCCTCATCAACCTGCACAGTTCTGCTACACACCTCCTTTGCCCCTCAAACAACATGCTAGCTTCCATTCCCTTTCACCATTAGTCTGGTCCCTGGGGCTTTGACAGAAGGTGATGGAATACCAGGCTTTGGTTTCTGATCCAGCTATATAAATTGCTATGCTATCCAGCATCAGAGTTTACAGAGGAAAGGCCAGAATTATAATGATTACAGTAGATCTTCCCAGAGTCTCTGAAGTTTTAAATGTGTTTTATCATTTGAAAGCAAAAACAAAAAAGAGAAAAATCATCTATAACCCCTGAGAAGAATTAAATAGGAAATCACAGCATTGATTAAGCATAGGAAATACCTATACCTTCTAACTTTATATTATTATTGTTGCTATTGTTACTATTAACTAACTCTTATATGGTATCTTATGATTTACAAACTACTTTACAAATATTATCTCATTTTATCCTCATAACCCTAGGAGGTAGATGCCATTATTATCCCCATCTTACAGATGAGGAAATTGAAGCAAACTGCAGTTAAGTGACTTGCCTAGGGTCACACAGCTAGTAAATGTCTAAGGCTGGATTTGAACTCAGGTCTTCCTGACTCCAAGTCCAGCATTCTATCCACTGTGCCATCTAGCTGCCTCATAATGTTTTATGATCTAGCATTCCTGTTAGCCAGGTTTTCCCTAGTCCCTCCACCTGCTAATGCCTTTTGTCTATATTTATGCACATTTGTGTATATGTGTGTATGTTGTCCCCCCTGTTAAAATGCTAATAGCTAACATCCATATTTCTCTTTAAGGTTTGCAAAGTGCTTACACATATAATCTTATCTGATTTTCACAAACCTCTGAAGTAGGCACTATTTTTATCTCCATTTTGCCGATGAGAAAATGGAAGCTGAGAGAGGGTCAGTGACTTACCCAAGGTCATCACATATAGTATCTAAAGTAGGATTTGAACTTGGGTTTTCCTGACTCCAAGTTCAGCGATCTAGGCATTATACCGTCTAGCTGTCTAGAATGTAAGCTCTTGGAGGGCAGGGACTCCTTGATTTGTGTTTTGTGTCCCCAGGGTCATACACATTGCCTAGCATGTGATATAGCTGAATAAGCGCTTGTGTGATTGAATGACTGATCTCCTCATAACCTCCCCTGAGACTCAGAAGGCTTTGGGGACCTAGATGAAATTGATTTTTTTTGTTTCGCTGGCACAGGTTGCAGACATCATACAATAGACAGAATAAAGATGCCATGTGCTTCCGGTGTTAGGATACATCAAAAGCACTGTGTGTGTGTGTGTGTGTGTGTGTGCGCGCGCGCACGCACATCAGGGCTCCAAGGCTCTGTAGTTTTGTTGGTATGGATACACTTTCCACCCAAAGAGATCCTGACCCCTTGAGAGTTGCTGGGATTGGAAAATTCATTATCTTTTGCTGCCAAACTGTTGATGACCAGCTTAACTAGGCCAGACCTTAGACACTAAGTCCAACACAGGGCCCATGGTCAAAGCTTTTCTTCTTGGTCAGAAATACAGCTGCATATACTAGGCTGGCATAACCCTCAAGGTCACCTCTATGCCACAACGAGGCATCCCGGGGTCAGAAACTTAGAACTGGAAGGGCCCTTCCAGATCATCTTGCCCAATCCTCTCATTTAATAGATGAAGAAACTCAGGTTTGGAAACAGTAAGTGAATTGCCTATGGTCACGTGGCCAGTATTTCAGGGGCCTTCCTGACTCCAAGTCAAATATTCTGTCCACTACATCAAGGCCTTTGAATATCAGAATGAGGATTTTGGTGGAACTGTGTATACATCTCATTTTACAGATGAGTAACTAAGGCAAACAGGGATAAGTGACTTACCCAGGGTCACATGGCTAGTAAGTGTCTGAGGTCAGATTTGAACTCAGGAAGATGAAGTTTGACTTCAGGCCCAGAATATTATCCACTATGCCACCTAGCTTTGTGCATGTATATGTATTGTATATACATATACATATACATATGCATTGTATATACATATACATATGCCTATGTGTCCATGTACATGCGTGTCTGTGCATACATGTGTCCCTATATATGAATACATGTATACACACATGTGTGTATGCACACATACATATATACACATATCTTTGCAAAGGGTTTTGCAAACTGACTGCAGAGCCAGTGTTCCTTCCAATGTGGCATGCTGCCTCTCACTCTTCTTAACACAGACTAATCCTCTCAAACTTTTCCACTTGATTTAATTGGCATATGCGGAGGGGGGGGGGGGGAGGAAAGGTTGAGTACTTCTGGAATTCAGTCAACTAACATCACTGACCAGTGAAACTCCACAGACATCTCTATGACATTTGTTTCAGCCCTAGAAATATGCAGAAATCGATTATTAAAATTCTAAGGAAACTGAGGGAGGTGAGTACCATGGGATGCCTGACTGATCCAGTAAGAGGCAAGACGTGTATACACACACAGTGTGTACATACATATGGACATCTCTATAAACACATGTTGCAATGTGTGTGTACATATACATATATATAATTGTAATCTTGGTCAATCTCTGCTTATCTCTTTTTCTCATCTATAAAATGGGGATAAGGTCACCAATTTGCAGGGTTACCATGAGTCTCAAGTGAGATAATGTCTATAAATGCTTCACAAACATTAAAGAGTTATATAAATGCCAACTACTGTTATAGCTATTCTTTTGAGTGCATGTGAAACCACATATTGAGTGACCACATTTGATCAAATGTACATAATAAATGTGACACCGTGTCTGTTTACGTGAATATAGGTGAGTAAATAGGCATGCCTGTTTTCCAGGGTGTGTCCCTGGTACTTTTGAGAATTTGTCTAAGTGAGTGTGTAATGTTGCCTCATTTTTGCCTCTATGTCCCCAGTGCTCAACAGCCCTGCCGGGAACATAGTAATCATTTGATAAATGCTTGTTGACTGAGTGTTGTACTTGGAGGTATTAGGGCAGGTCCACTGTGATTTCCTCAGACTAGAACTGTCCAATGAGATCAGCAAAAAAAGTCAAAAGTCAATGTTAACTCACTTTGGCATCTAATTCCCCTGCAAGACTTCCCTAAGTTCTAGTGGATGCAACATAGGAAATTGATTCTCAACTACTTTCTTTTAATAATTTAATATTTTCCCCTCAATTTCATGGAAAGACTCCAAAATTGATTGATATTCAGCATTAGCAGAATATTGTGGCTCTGGAATGGATGTCCTAATTAGACACTCTTGCTAATTAATGCTATGCAAATTAAACCAGCCCCTTATTCACTGCCAAGTAGCACTGTCTTTTTCCTCCTTACTTATCCGTAATGCATGGTTCCTTTCCTCAGACCCAACACTATTGCAAATAAATAAGATCTGACACCATTTCTACTCTTCTTTCCTTTTCCTCTTTTCTCTTTCTTTTCTATTCTCTACCCCTTTCTTTCCCAGTTCTCTCTCTCTCTCTCTCTCTCTCTCTCTCTCTCTCTCTCTCTCTCTCTCTCTCCCCTCCCCCCCATAGGATGATAGTAACAGAGATCAAGAAGGAATTTCAGAATCCACAAAGTCCTATCTCCTGATTTTGTTGGTGAGGAAACTGAGGCCCAAGGAGGTTAAGTGTCCAAGGTCATACTGGTAATAATTGTTCTGGGTAGAATTTGAACCCAGGTCTTTGACTCCAGAGCCACTGGGCTTTTTTTCCATTGTAGAATGCTATATTGTAACAGCATTATAGCAGAGCCAATGTATTTTTCCATGTAGTATTTTTCTCTTCTTATCTCAGACCAATCCTCCCAGACTTCCCCACTTGATTTAATTGGCATGGGGAGGGAGGGGGGAAGGGGAAGATAAGAGGCTGGGTACTCCTGGAAATCAGTCGACTAACTCATCACTGACCAATGAAATTCCACAGAACCTTTCTGTGACATTCTTTTCAGCCCTGGCAATATGCAGAAATAGAAAATTAAGATTCTAAGGAAACTGAGGAAGGTTAGAAAGTGTTACATGATGCCTGAATGATCCAGTAAGAGGCAAATTATGATTATGGAACCTTCCTAAGTGGAGAGGCTTCTGTAGACAACTGCCCAAACACACTTACCAATAGCACTAAAGTGAAACAGGTTTAAGAATAATGATAATAATAATATAATAATAATAGCTAGCATATTAAGCTACTATTAGCACTTTAAGGTTTCCAAAGCACTTTACAAATCTCATTTTATCCTCACAACAATCCTAGGATATAGGTATTATTATTCTCCCCATTTTACAGATAAGGAAACTGAGGCAGACATACATTAAGTGATTTGCCCAGGGTCACACAGCTATGATGTGTCTGAGGCAGGATTAAAACTCAGGTCTTCCCAACTCCAAGTCTATCCACTAAACCACCAAGTTGTTTAAATTTGTAGTCAGAAATTTCCAAGTAGCAAATACTCCCAAGGCCATCACTTCCTCCTGTCAAGAAGGAGATAGTGTGGTACAGTGGAAATAACACTGGTAGTAAAGTCAGGAGACTTCAATAATAAAGGAAAAGGAAGAGGAAGGAGGAGAAAGAGAATGAGGAAGAGAAGGAGCAGGAGACGAAAATGAAGATGAAAAAGGAGGAGGAGGAAGAAGAGAGAGAAAGAGAAGAAGGTGAAGAAAAAGAAGGCAGAAGAGGAAAGAGTAGTGGTGGTAGTAATAATAGTAGGGGAAGGAGGAGTTGGTAGTAGTAGTGATAGCTGGTATTTTATAGCACTTTCTATACAACAATTCATTTGGTCTTCACAGCAACCCCGTAATGTAGGTGCCATCTCTATCCCATTTTATGGATGAGGGAATTGAGGCTCAGAGATTGACTTGCCCAGGGTAACAGTAAATATAAGAGGCAGGATTTGAATCCAAATCTTCCTGAGCAAAAGCTAGCACCCCCTCTGTTATGATAATTCCTTGCTCTGCTTACTAGGACTGTATCCTCAGTTCACTACTCTGAATCTTTTTTCCCTTTACCCATAAAATGGGTATAAAATGTTTGCACTATATATCTCACAGGGTTGTTGTGGAGAAAGTACTATGTAAACTACTAAGGGCTATATAATTGTGAAGTATCATTAATAATAAAGAAATGGGGAAGTTCTTTTCTTTAGGACATGAGGACTATGGGAGTCGGTTGCCATTCTCATATAGAGAAACCAAGATAAGTTTCATTCTAGGGAAAGTCCAGACAGAACACAGTACAAAAAAATGGAACCCAGAGCCCTTGGCCAAGGATGCCTGCCCTTGGGGCACAGAATGCAAGACAGGTAGATTTGGCAGAGGACGCTTGTCTGAAGATGATTCTGCTGGTAGCTGCCAACTATTTCCAAGGTCATGGCACTGCCTATGAAGAGGAAATCTTTTCAGTTCATCCCTACCCCACCCCACCCTCACTTCTGTCTTCACTCTTGCATAGTTTTTGTTTCAACATCCTTCTTAAACTTGTCTTTAAAGTCAAAATGGGGGAGAGAGACAGAGACAGAGAGACAGAGAGAGAGAGAGAGAGAGAGAGAGAGAGAGAGAGAGAGAAAGGAGAGACAGAGACACAGAGAGAGACAAAGAGAGACAGAGACACAGAGAGAGAGGGCCCAGTCTGAGTCAAGAAAAACCCAGGTTCAAATCCCATTTCTGTCTCTTATGACTTATGTGACCAGAGACAAATCCCTGAGGGTCTCTGAGCCATCCACATGGGAAGAATGGTACCTGCAATACAAACCTCCCAACAGGGTTGTTGTGAAAAGCAAATGATCTTAGATGATAGATGTCAAGACCTTATTAAACCCCAGAAGGATTTAAATGTAATGTAAATGTAAATGCCAACTGTCATGATTATTAGAATATATCTCTATATGTCTTATCTCCCATTAGGTCAGAAGCTCCATGAGGGCAGAGACCTCTAACCTGTGTAACCCTGCCAATGCCTACTAAAGTGCTCTGCATACAGTAAGTGATTAATAAATGTGTGTTGAATCTTAGACTGTAGTTTGGAATCCATCTACACATTGTCTCCCTCCATCCTACCACCAGACCCTGAACAAATACCCTAGTAGTGGTTTCCCTATCCTGACCAGCCTCCCTTGGATCCCACATGATCACAGACCTCTCTGACTCCCCACTATTACTGCCCACTCATATGTAATTGGTTGCCAAGTCTGGTCAATCCTATCTCTGGAGTGTCTCTCCTATACATCCCACATCTTAATTCCCAGCTTAGACCTCCACCCCTCGCGCAGGCCCTCACCTCTTCTTGCCTAGGTTATTACAGCAACACCCTGAGTGAGCTTTCTGCCTCCAGCCTGTCCCCTCTCCAAACTTGGTACTCAACGAATTTCTCTAAGGTGATGCTCAGATGATGGTGCTCCTTTACTTAGAAAAACAATGCCTCATGAGAGAGCTGATCCTACTAGTCAGGGGTGTACACTGTGAATAGGAAGCAGGTTCTCAGCACGACCTTTCCAACAGTCGATATCTCCTAAGTCTTCCTCTGCTTCATGCACTATTATTGATGGGAAGAAAAAATGAATGAGGAAGGAAGGAAGGAAGGAAGGAAGGAAGGAAGGAAGGAAGGAAGGAAGGAAGGAAGGAAGGAAGGAAGGAAGGAAGGAAGGAAGGAAGGAAGGAAGGAAGGAAGGAAGGAAGGATGGATCATAGCTATTCATACATGCTATATAATTGCTGGACTTCTTAGAATCATACCTTGTCAAGCCAGAAGGCTCAATAGAGGCCATCTACTGCAATGTTGTCAGACAAATAGATATGGACGCCTGATGGCCACATATTGACTTGTTATTGTTGTTATCGAGCTGTTTTCATTCATATCCATTTTGTGACCCCATTGAGGGTTTTCTTGGCAAAGATACTGGAGTGGTTTGCCATTTACTCCAACTCATTTTACTGGTGAAGAAATGGGTGCAAACAGGGTTAAGGAACTTGCCCAGGGCCACACAGCTAGTAAGTGTCTGAAGTCAGATTTGAACTCACAAAGATGAATCTTACTGATGTCAGGTCCAGCACGCTATCCACTTTGCCCCCTCGCTGCCCCAGATACCCTCAGGGAACTTACATTCTAACAGGGGAAGACAACAAGTAAAAGGGAACTGAGAACCAGAGGGGCCAAGAGGAGGTAGCAAGGAGTAAAAGTCTGGAGATTTAAGAGTGGAACTGAGATAAAAGTGAGCATAGCTAGCTGGGGCACTTCCTTCCAGGGAGGTTCTGGGTAGGAACTTGCCAATCAGAGGGGGGTGCCGGGGAAGAGGCATCACCAAGGGCCATAGAATCAGAGGACAAGAAGTTCCATGGGGTGGAGGCATCTCAACCCTACACCAAGTTGACAGGAGGAAATACAAAGGATAAACATAACAGCAAAGGGAGTAATGAGTGCTTGAAATATCCCAAGTATGAGAACCAGAAAGGATGTTGGAGAGCATCTCATCTCTGTCTTTCATTTTATCATTGAAGAACCTGGGGTCCAGAGAAGCAAAGACTTTCCCAAGCTCACTTAGGAGCTAAATAGCAGAGTACCTTCAAATCTCATGAAAAGAATGGGAGATGACTGAGGGGGTTCAGAAGATGGAAGCAGAAGGCGGAGGGGGAGTTGGGTGATAGAATTATCAGATGATGGACAGAAAATGAGTCATCAGTAATAGGCAAAACTGGATTTCCAAACAAAAGCTAATGAAATCAAGAGAGGCAGGGGAGTATTTCATTATGGATGTTCAAAATACCGTTACTCACCAAAAGGAAGATGACTATGTTAGGTAGTCTCAGGGCTACCTGTCTTTGGGGCATTACCAAAGAAAATGGCTAATTTGGAGCTGAGTTAGATTCTTATAGGTGGAGCAGTGGATAGAGAAATAGTGGAGGCAGGAAGTTATTCAGTATTTCAGTGATATCTGTCTCTTTGTTACTCCATTTGGAGTTGGGGTTTTTTTTTTGGCAAAGATACTGGGGTGGTTTACCATTTCCTTCTCCAGCTCATTTTACAGATAAGGAAACTGAGGAAACCAGAGTAAGTGACTTGCCCAGGGTCACACAGTTAGTAAGTGTCTGAGGCCAGATTTTAACTCAGGAAAATTAATCTTCTTTTTATTTTTTTATTTTTGGAGGGGGGAAAGCAGGGCAATTGGGGTTAAGTGACTTGCCCAAGGTCACATGGCTAGTAAGTTTTAAGTGTCTGAGGCCAGATTTGAACTCAGGTCCTCCTGACTCCAGGGCTGGTGCTCTATTCACTGTGCCACCTAGCTGCCCCAAAAATTGGTCTTCTTGATTAAGCCCAGTGCTCTATCCACTGTACCACCCAGCTGCCCTAGTAGTCAAGTAGACCAAGTTAAAATTTACCTCAGAAGTTAACTTAGCTCTGTGACCCTGGCAAGTCACTTAACTTCTCTTTGCTTCAGTTGCCTCATTTGTAAAGTGGAGATAATAATAGCACTTACCTCCAGCGTTGTCACAAGGATCAAATGAAATAATAATTGTACAGTTCTTAGCACAGAGCCTGGGACATAGTAAGCACCATATAAAATGTTAGCCATTATACTACTGTTGATAATAATGATAATGTGTAATAAAAGCAAACAGAAGGACCAAAAATAAACCATTTTCCATATGATAAGGCCCTTGGGTTGGGCAATGCCCCCATGAGAATGAGAAAGAGTCATCGAAGAAATACTCCTACACACATATTAAATTACACCAAATCCCCTCCATCTGCCTTGTACAGTGTCACTTTATACACTATCATGTTTGTCTCCCCTCCTTTTCGTCTTCTGTCTCCCCTTCTGGTCTCATCTCCCACTTCCTTGCCTTTTCCTAGGCTGTCTCCCTTCTCACATCTACTTCACAAACTCTCAAACTTTCTACAAAACTCAGCTCAAGTACCACTTCCTATAAGGAGCTTGGTCCCACACCCACACCCCCTGGCAGTAAATGCTTCTGCTCCAAAACAACTTTGTCTATGCAATTTCATATGTACTTATATGCCTATGTGGTAGGCTTTTGTTTGTTTGTTGAGATTTGTTTTGTTTTTAAGAGCATCTAGGTAGCTCAGTGGATTGAGTACTGGGCCTGGAGTCAGAAAGACTCATCTTCCTGAGTTCAAATGTGGCCTCAGACACTTACGAACTGTATGACCCTGGGCAAGTCACATAATCTTATTTGCCTCAGTTTCCTCATCTGTCAAATGAGCTGGAGAAGGAAATGACAAACCACTCCAGTATCCCTGCCAAGAAAACCCCAAATGGGGTCACAGAGAGTCACACATGACTAAACAACAATAAAATACATGTTTTTTTCCTTCAAGAGAATGTAAACTTCTTGAGAGGAGGGGCTGTTTTGTTCCTGACTTTAAATCCCTAAAAGATAGTTGTTCATTGATTGATTTTTGTTTCCCTTTCTCCATGCCCCTTCCTCTCCACATGTTCTATCCTAATGCTTCCTTTAAATATATGAGACCTTTTCACATATTTATAACCAGAAGGGACCTTCCCAGCTAGTCCAATCCCCTCCTTTGCCCATGGGCACACAGTGGTGAAGCCAGCTCTCCAACCTGTGACTCCAAACCCATCTCTTTCCCTGCTGCGTCTGCCTCCTCTTCTATCCTCATACCTGCCTCTCCATCTTCTGGCTTCCCTTCTATTTCCATCCTCACCCCCACCCCCTCTGCTTTCTGCTTCTCCTTGATCAGCTCCCCTCTGTTGTCATGGAATTGGAAGTTCAGGATGAGAGAATCCAACCCTCCTTTAAAGGATTCTGGAAGGCACCAGCAACTTCCAGCTAAGGACAAGCTCTCCTTTACAAAAGCTAGGCGAAGGGGCTGCGGTCCATTATGAATTCCTTACAGCCTCTTGGTGTATAAATGATATTCCCACCTCAATTCTGGAACTGGCAAAGATGGTGATGTGCTGTTAGTGGTTGCGGAGTGGCTTTGTCTCCTAACAAGTGAGCCAAGCCTGACCCATCTGGAAGGAGAAACAGGCTTCCAAGTTCCTGCCCTCTGCAGCAGAGGAAGGGGAGGGGGAGGAGGCCAGAAGCGTTCTGATCCCACCCCACCCCCCACGCTGCACCCCTCCACGGGAAGGCAGCACAAAGGGAATCAGTGAGGGACACTGGGTAAGCTTGGAGCACGGTTACAGACTGCAGGAGCTGCTTCCTCACCTACTCAGATAGCCTGGGGTTTTTCTACTAAACAAGCTCTCAGAACAAACAAGAAAACCCCAGAGCACCAGACCTTCTCTGCACGCGTGCACGCACACACACACACACACCACGTCATTTAACCCTGTTTGCCTCAGTTTCCTCATCTGTCAAATGAGCTGCAGAAGGAAATGGCAAACCTCTCCAGTGTCTTTGCCAAGAAAACCCCAAATGGGACCATGAAGAGTCTGACATGATTGAACAACAACAAATATGTATTTGTCCCTCAATAGAATGTAAGCTTCTTGAAGGAAGGGGCTGTTTTACTCCTGACTCTGTATCTCTGGTGTCTTAAAAGGCAAAATTAGAACCAGGGCAAAAGATGTGGGAAGGCAGATTTCAGCCTCATAGAAGGAAAAACACCTTAATGACCAGTTGGTGCTGTTGAGTTGTTTTTCAGTCATGTGTCTCTCTGTGGCCCCATTTGGGGTTTTCTTGGCAGGGATACTGGAGTGGTTTGTCATTTGCTTCTCTAGCTCATTTGACAGATGAGAAAACTGAGGCAAAAAAGATTAAGGACTTGCCCAGGGTCACACAGCTAGTTTCTTAGGCCTGATTTGCACTCAGGAAGATGAGTCTTCCTGACTTCACTGCACCACCCAGCCTCCAAATGGAATGAGTTGAGTTCATCACTGAAGTTCTTCAAAGAGAGGCAAGGTGAGCTCTTGATGAGGATGCTGAAGATGGGAGTTCTGTCCCAGTAGGGTTTAGACAAGATGACCTCTGAGGTCCTTTCCAGTTCTAGGATTCTGATTCCAAACCCCTGGCCCCTGTATTTGTGAAAATGTTAGTGAACATTTGAAATAAATAAATGTGCTTTCTGGGTGACTTGCTTGTGAAGCATTTTGTTTTCACCTTTATCATCCTACCTGGCCCAGATCCTGCAAGAAGCTACATGAAATCACTTCCTCTGATGCCTATAGGAGCATAAGCAGCCCTCAGGTGGGCACTCAAAGACAGAGGAAGGTCTGGATAGAATTTAACCTTTTGTAGAATCTCAGCACTGGAATCTTGGCGGTCATCTCGGTTGGCTTCCTTATTTCACAGACACAAAGAAGTATCTGGTTCAAATATCCACCTTACTATGTACTACCAGTGTGACCATGGACACATTACTTAGCCTGTCTGGCCCTCAGTTTCCTCATCTATAAAATGGGGAGAAGGACAGATCTTCGAGGCTGCTCTCAACTCTAAACTGATGTTACTATGATGTCATCCTAAGGCTAATGAGTAGCAAAAGTTAACAGGTGGTCATGTAGTACCACTTCAATGACCTCTAAGGATGTTGAAAACCTCTAGGAAATTTCCTAAGCATTCACATCCTAGTCAGATAGAAACATGGATTTCTCAAAACAGCAACAACAAAATGGTCGTACATACATCTGGACCTTGAGCTTCTGGCCCGCCTTCTTTTCCTCAATCCTTCTATCAATCAATCTACAAGTATTTATTAATATATAATATACCAAGCACTGTTCTGGGCACTGGAGGATACAGAGACAAAAGGACACAGGAGCCTATACGGCAGGTGAAGGGGAGGAAAATTGGGGAAATACGACATGTACATATACAAAAACCAATACAAAGTAATGGGAGATGGGACCCTAACAACTGGGGGACATTAGGAAGAGCCTTGTTTGGGAAGTAATATTTGAGCTGAGCCTTTAAGAGAGCTAGGGTTTCCATGATGTAGAGATGAGGAATGAATTTATTCCAGGCATGGAGGACAGTCCATGCAACGTCATATACAGGGAACAGTAAATAGGTCAGTTTGGCTAGAGTAGAAAGTATGGTGAAAGGGAGGGGGAGAGGTTAAAAAATAGTCTGGAGGCTTATTGAGAAATACTTTAAATACCAAGTAGAGAAATTTATATTTTATCCTAGAGGCAGTAGGGAGCCAGTGAAGTTTCTTGAGCAGAGGAGTAACATAATCAGACTTGTACTTGAGGAATATCAGTTTGACATAGAACCTATATTGAATTGCTTGCCTTCTCAATGGGAGGGGGAAGAGGGTAAAGGAGAGAATTTAGAACTTAAAGCTTTAAAAATGAATATTAAAAAATATTTTACATATAACTGGGGAAAAATAAAACACTAAATAAATTTTTAAAAGAAAAAAAAGAGTATCATCTTGGCAGCTGAGTGAAAAGGGAAGAAACTAGATACAGTAAAAGCAATTAAAAGCTATTGTAATGGTCCAGGTGACAGGTGATCAGGTCCAGAACTAGGACAGTTGTAGTGTGAGCTGAAAGAAGAGGAAAGTTGTGAGAGAGATTGAAAAGGTAAAATTGACAAAATTCATCTGTCTCTTCTCCCTCCCCCACCTCCCACCTACTGGTCCTGGAGTCAAGAAGACCTGAGTTCAAATCTAGCTTCAGATACTTATTAACTGTGTGACCCTGGGCAAGTCACTTAACCTTGTTTTACCTCAGTTTCCTCAACTGCAAAAATGAGGATAATAACAACCTCTCAAGATTATTGTGAGGATCAAATGAAATAGTTTTTATAAAGTTCTTAGCACCATGCCTTGCACATAGTAGGTACTGTATAAGGGTTTATTCCCTTCCCTTCCCATTCTACCAACAAAGATGGAAATAGAGTCAGAGAATCTGGGTTCAAATCCTCTCTGTGTCACTATCTTTGTGACCTTAGGTAAATTATTTAGCCTATGTATCAGTTTCCTTATCTGCAAAATGAGGAAATTGGGCTAAATTACCTCTAAGGTCAGCTCCAAATCTGTGGTTATATGAATCCTTCCATACACCACAAGGCAGTCTTCCATGACAGTAATGCACCACCTGGCAAAATTTGTCACTTAGAGCCCCAGCTCCTTCCTGGTGATGAGCTTCCCTGAACTTAGCAAGACCAACCCTTCAATGACAGATGCTCAGAAGTCTGTCAGTCCTCAGGCCCATATTCAAAGCCTTTTCTGGTCGGCTGGACCTTCCAGAGCTTGCCCTCTGGTGACACAGTCTTCCATGAGACAAGGTCACTTGCAGACCATTCTGAGATATGAAGGGAAAGGACTTTGCTCAAGGAAGGTTTGTCCCATTTTAGGCCAAACAAATCTTTAAAGACAGCAGGAGGTGAGAAGAAGCAATGATCCAAAAGCCACCACAGTCCTCTCCCATACAACACTGCACCCAAACAGGGGTGAAATCATTTTAAGTCACAGGGGTCCATCCACTGCCCCAGTCTCTCTCCACGGCCCTAGCTCCCTCCCACCTCCAGAGCCACAGCCTGGCAAATACCAGGAATGACAAATGTTCCCCTAAGGCCCATCCCCAGGGCATCCCAGGCCTGGTAATCACCACCTACTCCACATTTTCAATCTTCGAGGTGGAATGTGCTTCAAAACACACACACTCACACAATAAACAAAGGGAAATGATGCGAAAAATAACCAGCTTGTACAAAACAAATCTTGCTTTCCAAGCGGCATAAGAAGTGAAAATATTGTTCTTCAGAAACACGAGCTAGTCTTATATTGTTAACTCTTAGCAATTTGGCACTAGGCTCTTCAATTGTTTGGATAGGATAGATGGTGTTGATAGAAATGGTGGAGACCAAACACTGGCTATTAATAGACAGGACCTGGCCCACAAATAGTCCCAGGATTTTTAGAACTGTCTTGTCTATCCTCTTCCCTCACTCTCCTTAGACAGCAGTTGAGAGAATGATGGATTTGGGCTCAGAGGATCTGGTTTAAATCCTGGCACTGCACAGTGCTGACATTTGAGCCTGAAAGACCAAGTTCAAATCCCACTTCTGATATCAACTGTGGTTCCCAGGGGCAGATTACTTGACCTCTCTGAGCCTGTTTCCTCATCTGTAGAATGGGAATAAAAATACCTATAGTATCTGCTTCACAGGGCTGTTGTGAGACTCAAGTGCTTTATATACATAATGTGTACATAGGTCACATCACAAACTTTAAAGCATCACATAAATAGACAGCTCTTTATGAACAATTAGCCTATGATATTGTGCTAGTCCTAGAACTGTTTATCACGTGAGTTTTCAAGGGTGCTGAATTCTCAAAGATTTATCATCACCATCAACATTTCATTCTTCTCAACTCCTTTGATTGGAAGGATCCCAGGTCAAATCACTATCCTGATATTATTCTTGTATCACTATTATTATTATTATTATCTCATTCCCTTCATTTTTACAGGATTATTATTATTGTTAATATAATTATTATAATAAAGTAATTATAATTATATAATTATTATACTCATATGACAATTATATAATTATAAAATGGCAATTATAATTACATAATTATAATTTTATAATTATTACAATTATATTATGGCAATTATATCATTATTATATAATTAGTGTTAATAATATTATTGGATAAGTCTTTTCATCCATTTGAGGTTCACTTTCCTCCTCTCCTAAAACTATAATAATTGCAAACCTTAATGTGCTATGGAAACATGTGCTAATCGCTTTATTATCCCTCATTTGAGTTTTACAACAATGTTGTGAGGTAGGATTCTTATCCCCATTTTACAGATGAGAAAACTAAGGCTCAGAAATGTCAAGTGACTTGCCCATTATCCATAGAGCTAGGAAATGTCCAAATCAGTATTTGAATCTAAGTCTTTCCGATTCCAAGTCTAGCCTTCTAACCAATACTTCACCTGCAAAAGCCATGGTGCAGCTACAATCTCTTGGGAGTCTTTCCTTCCCCCTTGGTCTCCCTCTGACTCAGAACCACTGCTCTTCATTTGACTTTGGGGCCTCACTCATCCCAGTAACTGGTCCTTTCGCCATCTATGTGACCTGATTTTCTTTGTCCAATTCATCTGAGCCCTTGGGATAACGAGGGGGTAAGAAGGGGCAGGTGTAAAGAAAGAGCCCAAATAAGGGACATACTCAACATCTGAGTTTCCATGGCATGCATTTCCCAATCTTTTCTCCCACAGCAAGTAGCATCATAGTGCCTTGAACAGAGTGAGAGTTCAAGAAATATCTGAATGAAAAACTAAGCACCCATTATGAAGGGAAGCTATGAACACACCTTCTCTGGTCTCTGGGTGTTTGCCTAATGAGGCCCTGGCTTTGCCGTTGTACTAGCTAGAACAAATCCCCCTAAATAAAAGGATTTGTTGTGTGAAGGTTGGATTCAGTCATAGGGCTGTACTCGAGGACCTAGAGGGCCACATGTGAGCTCAAGGCTGCAGGTCCCCCACCCCTGAACTAGACAATCTCTAAGTTCTCTTCCATCAGCCCAACAGTCTATGAGTTTCTGAATCTCCATCCAGCCCATTTCCTGAATAACTGAGAAAGAATCAATCAGAGGGCATGGAACTACTCATCTGAGCATGTGGGGGGGTAGGGGGTATTTCAACAATTGTTGAGCCTTCAACAGGCCAAGCTACCTCCCATAGCCACAACCCCATGACCTATACCCAGGTAACTGTCTGAAAGATACATGCAATCTCCCACAAGGGGGAGCAGGTAGGAGAGAGAAGATGGATTCATCAGAAGAGCTCCATCACCATCCCTGGGGCGGGAGGAAGATGAGTCAGTCCCATCAGTTTCTCATACTATTAGCTGTTTAGACTGAGGGGAAGCCAGGTGGCACAGTGAATAGAACACTGGGCTTGGAACCAGGAAGACTCCTCTTCATGAGTTCAAATCAAGGCTTAGAAACTTACTATGTGACCCTGGACAAGTCACTTCACCCTGTTTGCCTCAGTTTCTTCATCTGTTAAATGAGCTGGAGAAGGAAATGGCAAACCACTCCAGTATTTTTGCCAAGAAAACCCCAAATGGGGTCACAAAGAGTCAGATACAACTAAAATAACTTAACAACAATTTAGAATTGTCCTTCAAAAAGGAGGAGGGAAGCTTTGATCTGAAATCTTAAAGCTAGCAAGGCCTTACAAAGACATAAGCTATCTTCTCTAGGTCCACCCTACAACTTGAAAGTATTGGAGTTTACTTCCTGTAATCTCAGAATCTAAGAATTAGAAAGAATTTGGAGGGCAATAAGTCTAACCTGTAGAGATACAGAGAATGTATCAGTCATCCTACTAGCATTTATCAGGCACCTACGATGGGCCAGGCACTATGCTAAGTGCTAGACCCAACAAGTGGTTTTCTAGCCTTAACATAAGGATGTCCAGCAAGGTAGAATTTGCTGCCTCCCGAGGCAGTCCATTTCCCTTTTCCATAACTTAGGAAATGTTATCCTTTTACCAAGCCCAGTTCTGCCTATCTCGGGATGATTGCTGCCAGTTTTGTTTTGTTTTTTCCTTGGGAGATGAGTAGAACAGTCACTCCCTCTTCCATATGATTATCCTTCAGATCCTTGTTGGCAGATACAAGGCCCACCTCCTCAATCTTCTCTCTGTTTCTTTCTTCTTAATTTTTGAAAAATATCTTTTTTGTTACATTTGAATTCCAAGCTGTTTCCTTCCCTCTCTCCCAACCCCACACTAGAGAAGGCCAACATTTGACACAGATATAGATGTGAAACTATACAATACATAGTTCCATAAATCAGTTCTTTCTCTGGAGGTGGATAGCATCTTCCTTCATAGATCCCTCAGTTTTCTCTTCTCCAACTCTCAGCTGGTATAGCATCATGGGATCTTTGGAAGGGACCTCAGAGGAGCCCTAATCCAACCCCCTTTTTGCAGATTCCTTCAACGGCTCCTTATATGAAATATTCTTTTAGTGCCCTCACAATCCTGGTGGCCTTCCTCTGGACACACTTCGGCCTGTCAACGTCCTCCTTACACTGCAGTAACACAAACTGAACATAATACTCTAAATATGTGTGACCAGTACAGAGTACAACAGGACCGTCACCTCCCTCATCCTGGTCATTATACCTCTCATAACACACTCTAAGATGAGGAAAGCTTGTTGGCCTTCTACATCACCCTACTGACCCATATTGAGAGTGTAGTTTACTAAAAATCTACCAAAATTTAAGCAAACTGTTGTCTAACTACATCTCCCCATCCTGTACCTGTGCAGCTGAATTTCTGAACCTAGTGTAGGATTTCACACTTATCTTTGATAATAACCACCTTATTAAGTTTGGCCCATAGTTCTAATCTGCCAAGATCTTTCGAGATCCTGAGTCTGTCCTCCAACATGTTACTTCTCCTTTCCTGTTTTATGTCCTCTGCAAATCTGAAAGCAGGCCCAGGAGACTGCAAACTCACAGATAAAAGGAATTATATTTTTATTTCTGTCTAGCATAGTTCCTTGACCATAGTAGGCACTTAATAACTGTTGAATAGAATTGAATCTATGCCTTCATCCATGTAATGAAAAAATCGTTTACCAACATGGGACCAGGGGCTGATCCCTGGGGCTTTCTACTTCAAGTGGATATAGGCCTATTAATGACCTCACTTTGAATATATGGTCATTCAGTCAATGCTGAACCCAAATACCTATGCTGTGATATATCCCCAGAGCCTGGCCCATTTTAAGTCCACTCTCTCCATCTTGTCCATAAGATTGCATTTTTGCTTCATGTTGTTCAGTTGTTTCAGGCATGACCCACAGTTTGTGACCCCATTTGGGGGTTTTCTTGGCAAAGATCCTGGAGTGGTTTGTCATTTCCTTGTCCAGTTCATTTTATAGATAAGGAAACTGAGGCAAACAAGGTTAAGTGACTTGCCCAGGCTCACACAAGTGATAAATGTTTGAGGCTAAATTTGAACTCATGAAGATGAGTCTTCCTGATTCCAGGCCAGGCACTCTGTGCACTATGGCGCCACCTAGCTGCCCTAAGATCGCATAATGGACTATCAAATGCTTGAATGAAATCCAGATATACTATGTCTATGGCATTTCCCTGACCCTAGCACACCAGTCATCTTGTATAAAAGGAAACCATCCATATTAGTTAGTCATGACCTCTTCTGGATGAGGCCATGCTGGTCCTTTATGATCATTACCACCTTTCCTAAATACTCAAAAGTCATCCCTTTAATAATATGATCTAGAATTTTGTCAAGAGTTCAAGGTCAGTCTCACTGATTTAAAGTAAGATTTATCTCTTCCTTTTTTTTGAAAATTTGGACATTTGCTCATCTCCCATCTGGTGGGACCTCTCCTGTTCTCCATGAATTTTCAAAGATTGCCAACAGTGGTTCAGTAATCATGTCTGCGAAGGTTTGGGGGGACTTTCTTTGCATTCCCAGTGCTTAGCACAATGCCTGGCCCATAGTAAGTGCTTCATAAATACTTGATGAAATGATGACTTGAATTCATTTAGGTCAGTGAGATGATCTCTCTCTCTCTTGCTGCCATTTTTCATAGTCTTAGAGTGGGAAGAGACACAAGGAGCATCTCGGGTCCAACTTCTAGCTAAAGCATGAACCCCCTCTTTGACCCTGTCAAAGGGTCTTGGCATCAAAGGGTATAGACACAAATCCCAGCTCTTCCCCCTCACAATAATAAAAAAAAATGATGGTGATATTAATAGCAAACATTTACATAGCACTTTTTAAGATTTGCAAAGCACTTCACAAATCTTAGCTCATTTGATTGTCACAACAGCCGTAGGAGGTAGGTGCTATTATTGTCATTTTCATTTTTACAGATAGGGAAACTGAGGCAGGCAGCAGTTAAGTGATTTGTCCAATGTCATATAGCTAATAAGTGTCTGAGGTCTGATTTGACCTCAGATCCTCTTAATTTCAGGTCTAGCCCTTTATCCACTGTCACACCTAGCTACCTCCTAGGTAAACAGAGGTTAATTGACTTGCCCAGGGTCACACAGCTAGTGAGTACCTAAGGCTGAATTCGAACCCAGGTCTTCCCGACTCCAGATCCAGTACTCTATCCAGTGAGGCACCTACCTGCCTCCTAGGTAAACAGAAGTTATGACTTGCCTAGCATCACACAATTGATCTGAGGCCAGATTTGAACTCAGGCCCTAATTCCAGGTCCAACACTCTATCCACTGAGCCTTTGTTTTCTTACCTCTAAAATTAGTGGGGGGAGTGGGGGGTGAGAACTAAATGATCTCCCATTTTTCTTTTAGTCCTAAATTCTATAATCTTGATATGATCCTATTGTCATCCTACCTTGCTCCAGTGATTAAAAACCCCACTGACCTTACAAAGCTGCCCATTCCATTGTTGGACAGCTCAGAACTTAATTCTTCTGTATATTAACATGAAATTCATCTTCCTGCAGCTCCCACCCATTGTTCCTATTTCTGCCAGCTGGGTACAGGCAGGAGAAGTCTAATCCATCTTCTCCATGACAGCCTTTCAAATATTTGAAGAGAGCTTTCTTGTCCTCTCCACCAGCCCACCCCCTAGTCTTCTCATTCCCAGGCTAAACAGCCCCAGCTCCTTCAACAGATACTATTATGCATTGATGGCTAGTCTTGTTCCTGGCCTGTTTGCCTTCCTCTTGCTATGTCAATGTCCTCCCTAAATTGCAGCACACAGAATTAGACATATACTTCCAGAGGGGGTCCAGTCACCTGAGTACAATAGTGCCATCTCTTTCATTCTGGATACTCTGCCTCCATTAGTGAAGTCCAAGATTAGTTATTCTTTTTAGGGGGCTGCCACTGCATCTTTGGGACGTGGACTGTATTTATAATCCACTAAAAAAAAATCCCAAGTCTTTGTTAAAAACATAACTTTCAGTCACATCTCTTCCATCCCATTCATGCAGTTTGGCTTTTTTTCCTCTTAGGGGTGGGAGGGTGAAGGAGATAATCAAGGTTAAGTCACTTTCCCAGGGTCACACAGCTAGCAAGTGTCTCAGGCCAGATTTGAACTCAGGTCCTCTCAATTTCAGGGCTGCACCACCTAGTTGCCCCTGAGTTGATTTTCTTTTAATCTAAATATAGGGATTCACCTATATCCAATGTGGCACAGTGGAAGGGCTCTGGATTGGGAATTAGAGGACCTGGGATCAAATCCTGACTCTGTTCCATTACCTGTGTGACCCTGAGCAAGTCACTTTACCCCCATCAGCCTCAGTTTCCTCATCTATAAAAGGAGGGGGTTGGGTTAGATGCTCTCTGAGGACCCTGCCAGTTTCTACATCTGTGATTCTGGCATCCCTCATAAATTTCATCTTGCCAGTTTCAGTCCATTATTCTAGACTCCTGAGATGGTGCTGAATCTTGCCTTTGCTATCCAGTACAGTATCTATCTCTCCCTCCCAGCTTCAGATCAGACACCAGGTACATGACTATGCCATCACAGGGGTGGCTTCATGGATTATGAGGAAGGAAGACTCAATTCAAATTCAGATCCTCAATAACTGTATAGTCTTAGAAGAACCACTTAATCTCACTCAGGCTCATTTTCCTCATCTGTATAGAAGGGATGATTACAATACCTACAACATGCAGGTAGATAGTGAGGCAGTAAAGTGCTAGACTTGAAATCAGGAAGAGCTGAATTCAAATCCTACCTCGGACACTTAACTAACTGCTTGACTGTGGATGGGTCACTTAACCTCTCTGTCTGTCTTAATTTCTTCATCTGCAAAATAGAGATGATAATAATCGCACCTACCTCACAGGATTGCCGTGATAATCAAATGTGATAACATAGCATGTATGTGTATTTATTTGTATATGTGTGTGTGTATATATAGATATATAAAACATATGTAAAGTGCTTTGCAGACCTCAAAGTGCCATATAAATATTAGCTATTATTCTGTAAATGCAGCTGAGTGACTCAGGAGATAAGAGTTCTAGACTTGAAGTCAGGAAGACCCGAGTTCAAATTCCGCCTCAGACACTGACTAACTGAATGAACCTTAGCAAGTCACTTAACTGCTCTCTGCTTCAATTCCTTCCCCGTTGCAAAATGAGGATAATAATAGCACCTATCTCCTGGGGTTGTTATGAGGCTCAAATGAGATAATATCTCTAGAGAGTCTACAACAGTGTCTGGCACATTTTCGTTATCGTTCAGCCATTTCAGTCACGTCCGACTCTTTGTGACCCCATTTGGGGTTTTCTTGGCAAAGATACCAGAGCAGTCTGCCATTTCCTTCTCCAGCTCATTTTACAGATGAGGAAACTGAGGCAAGTGTCTGCAGTCAGATTTGAACTCAGGAACATGTCTTCCTGACTCCAGGCCTGACACTCTATCCACTTTGTCCCCTAGCTGCCTGGCACATAGCACTTTATAAATGTCCATTTCAAAAATTAAAATTAAAAAAAATTAATGTCCATTTCCTTCTTCATTCCTGTGTAAACTTTAAAGTGCCACGTAAATGGTAACTATTCAAATTACCTCTGACATCACACAAATCATTGATCAAAGTGTTGAACAGAACAGAGATGAAGGCAGCCTTCCCCATGCCACTATAGACCTCCTTCTAGGTCAACACATCAATGTGTGAAGTCACTCCTCTTTAGGGATGGTCATCCAGCCAGCTTTGATTCCACCAGACCTTACTGTGCTATACAGTGCACACGTCTCCTTCTTGTAGACATCCATTCAGAGAGAGACTCAAATGCCATGCTGAAGCCCAGGCATCTTATGCCTCTACTCCTTCCCTGATCTACGTCCTGTCCATCTTCTCCAGGTCTTCCCACCTCACATACCTTATCTATAGGTTCATAGCGAGAAGAAATCTTGGGATCACCTAGCTCAACCCCCTTATTTTATAGCTAAGGCTATTGAGAAAAGAAGTGGGTAGTAAGATTTGAACCCAGATCTTTTAATTCCACATTCCAGCTCTCATTCTACTATCATAACTCATATATCTATAGCATTTTTGAGATTTACAAAAAGCTTTTCCCACAATAACCCTATCAGGTTGACAGAGAATTATTACTCCCATTTTAGAGATGAAGAAATTAAGGCCCAGAGAGACAACATGATTCTCTTCTAGTTGCACAGCTAATGCATGTAAGAGCTAGGATTCGAACCCAAGTCCATCACAGAGACTCCCAACCCAAGGTACTTTGCTCTCTGATGCTCCTATGATAGACAAACAGGATAGACAAAGGCAGCTGAGCTGAAACTAGGAATGCTCTCATTTGAAAAAAGCAGTTGGGGTTAGCAGCACACAGTGGAGTGGTCAGCTCAACCAAGGATGAGCAGGCAGTCCGAGATAGCAGCCCAAAAGTCAGGTCAGCAGCAGGTAGAACTAGTTACATCTGGAGAAGAAGCTCTCCATCCTCCAACAATTCTAGCTTTCACCACTACAAGGACTTAAGAGTGAAGGAAGGCCTCTGGAGAGGGGCACTATGGTAACAGGATCCTGGAGGTAGTGTAAGCTAAAGACCAAGGCATAGAAATAGCAGTTACCTAGGGGAGGAAATATACTGCCCCTTAGGATGTTGACACCCTCAGGCAAAGCCCCATTTACCCCAACCTAGGTACAGTTCTAGGAAGGAGGCTAGGCCCATGCAATGCCATGTAAACAAATATGTTGGTGACAGTATTGCTGTCAGAAGCAGAGTCCTTGATGGGCCTGGAGGTTTCTGGAGATGGTATGGCCATTAGCAGACCCATTACAGACAACTGTGATCTCAGGTTGATGAACCATCATTATAATATAAGATCAGAGCAGCTATTGGGGGAAACTATTTTTAGCAGGAAGGTGTCACAGTGCCTGGGATGCTTGGCAATTATATGTCATCCCTTCACCATTTATCTCATCATTTCTGGACCATTTCAGTCTTTTGTGAGACCACTTTAACCCATCATGGCCTGATTGTCTTAGGACAGGAGAGGCTATAGAAGGTTGCTTCTCCGAAATGGAAGCTAACGCTCGAAATGTCTTGACAGCAGGTCCTAACAAAGGCTAGCTTACTGACCCAGGCTCATAAGCTAAAGCTATGAAAGGAGTTTTCAATGGGAATCCTCACACATATTCCCAGCTGAAAGCCTTTCCTCAGGTCATAGCCAGGAAAGCACAGGGAATCATGCAATGCTAGAAATGGGAGGAAACCCAGAGGCCTTTAAACCCAGCCCTCTCATTTTATAGATGGAGAAACTGAGGCCCAAGCAAGAAATGATTTACCCAAAGTCACACGGTAAGTTAATGGCACGAGGAGTTGACTCAGTTTTCCCGCCAGTCCTACCTTGCCTTTCATTGTGAAAAACTGGATCTGCCAGTTGGTCAAACGGCATTAATTACTGGTTTTCTGTGAGGCAGACACTGTGCTGAGTGCTAGGATTATCAGACCACAAGATTTGCAGCTGAAAGACAGCTTAGAGCCCAATCCCCTCACCTTACACAAAGCTCAGAGTGTTGGTAGAATGATAAATTTTGAATTAGAAGGAACCTTGTAAGACATAGGATCCAACCCCTGCATTTTGCACATGAAGAAACAAGGTCCAGAGAAATCAAAAGATTTGCCCAATGTCACAGAGGCAGTAAGAAGGGTGAAGGTCAGGACTCTGGTCCTTTCATTCCAAATCTACTCCTCTTTCTACCATAGCACACTGCCGGGCAGGCAGTGTTCAAGATCCATCCCTGTGACTTTTCATCTTTGTGACCTTGGGCAAGTCATTTCTGGGCCTCCTCAGTTTCCTCATCTGCAAATTGGGGGTAATAATAACACTTTTGCTTCCTATTTCACAGGTTTACTGTGAGGGTCAAACATAGTGTCAGAATAACCACACAATCTCATATAAATGGGAGGTGTCAGGGAGAGGGGGGAGATGGAGAGGGAGAAGGAGGGAAGCCCAAAGCCCACCCTGCAGGGGGATACAGATCATTTCCTTTACCCACGTTCTTACTTGTTTTATTTTGGCTTTTGATGCTGTAAAAGCTCAGCCAGCCAGGGTGTGTTGTCTTTCTGTTCTCCTTCCCTGTGAAGCATCCTGTTTCCTCTCTTCCTTTCCTCTGTAAGGTACTGTCTCTATCTCTCCGTCCTCCTCCTTCTCTTCTCCCATGACCCACCTTCACCCTACCTAGTTTTTTTTCTCTCTCCTGCACAATTCTCTTATGGAAAAGCAGCATTTTAGAGGGAACAGAACTTCAACTCAAGAGTCAAGAAGCCAGGACTCTTATACCAGGTTGGCCCCTCGGTAGACTTGGCAGTCAGCTTGGTATACTGGAAAGCACACTTTTGTCTAGTTGGTGCATCTCATGGATTCTCTCCAGACTTTCTCTACCATCCTCCAGAAACCTCTTTACCATGTAAGATGCACCTTCCACCCCAAAGGTGATGTCTCTGATCAGCGGCTCCTCCTACAATCTCCATTTTAAGGAGGAGGCCCGGACCAGTGCCAGCATCTGACTCTCTCAGGTAGTTTTTCCCATCCTTTTCAGCTTCTTTTAAGATGTTGTTTCCCTTCTGTTAGAATGTAAGCTCCTTGAGGACAGGGGCTCTGTCCTTCTTTATAGTTCTACCCCCAGTGCTTATCCCAGTGCCTGGTACACAGTAAGTGTTTAATAAATGCTCCTTGACTTGACTTGTACCTACACATGTTTGCATGTTGTTTCCCCCGTTGGAATGTGAGCTCCTTGAAGATAAGAACCCTATTTTTGCCTTTCTTTGTGGTCAGACACACTGGATGAAAAGCTCTTCATAAACTGTAAAGTGCTATATAAATACAAGCTATGATTATTTTTATTATTAATACTCCCTACTTTCTTGAAATACTCCACAATGGGTCAGCTAAAAGGTGCAGGCTTTGGCAGTATTGGCAATAATGACTATCAAAATTCCCCCTCAAATTAGGAGTCAAGTAGAATTGATTCTCCCACAGGCCTATTTTTTCTAATAGTAAATAGGTTGTAGAATTATGTTTTTTAACATACACAGTAACCTTTAATTTCTTCACTTGAATGACTAAACAAGCAGTTATTTGCTGGGAACCCATTGTTTTAAGAAGCTTAAATATAACAGCGCCAATGAAAGATCCAAAGGAGAAACTCAGGAAAAAACCCTCTCCATTTTCCCTCTTTTCATCTCCCTCCTTCTAGTTTCCACACTCCCAGAGAAAGCCCAGGCCTTAGAGCAATACAAGCTGGAAAGGTAGAGACTAATGCTTCTTGGAAAGATCTCCCTGTCCACCCACAGCCACTATCCTGAAAAAGTCGGCTCCAGATGGGTCCAGCGTAGACAGGAAGTGTCAGGGCTGAGACTTTGGGGCCAACTCCCTGCCTGAGATGAAAAATGGAACACTTCCTCCGTCTTTCCCAATCAGGGCAGGAGCAAAGGAAGAGAATGCACGGCCAAATGGACTCTGACATCTTCCCATAGTGATGTCCTCTCAATTCACTCCCAGGGCCAGTAGATTTGAATCAGCTGGCCCAACCCAAGCCTCCAAAGGAAAGAGATACATCTGGGCAGTGAGTTGTGCAAGTGAGTAGATTGATGAGGGCTTTCAGGACAAGGGAGAGTGATTTTTCTCATTAAAGTGAACAGGTCTGTTCAGACAAGATCCCTGTGCTGAGACTAATGTGAGTCTGTGGGAAGCTCTCCATGTTAGCATCCATAAGAAAGGTATAATTGTTGAAGAGATAGTAGCAAGGATAGCGGTGCTTCTAAGATTCCTCCTCCTCCTTCCTCCAAGATCTCAGCAGCTGTTACTTAGCCAGATGCTAAGTAATAAGTCATGCCCTTGCTCAAGAAACTTCAATGACTAGATACTGCTTCTAGGATAAACTATCAACTCCTCAGCTTGGTTTTTAAAGCCCCTTACAATCTACCTCCAGCTCCTTACAAAAAAATGCCCCCTCCATATACTCTACATCCAAACCAAACTGAACTGCTTGCTGTTTCCAAAATTTAGCACTAAGATCTCCCACCTCCATGCCTTTGCCTCATGTGTGTCCCTCCTGTAAATGTGTCATAAGTTTTCAGAGAGCTGGTTGTTAAACATTTGCCAGCACACTATTAAATTCAGTCCCCTCTACAACATATCTGATTTGTAGTCACCCAGCTTTTGCTTGAAGACTTCCAGGAAGGGAAAATTCATTATCTATTTCACCTCTGGAAAACTCTCGATGTTGGAAAGTTTTCCTTTATTAGCAAACCAAAATTGGCCTCTGCTCAACTTCCATTTATGGAAGCTAGGTGATGCCATAGTTCATAGAGCCCTGGGCCTGGAGTCAGCAAGATTTATCTTCCTGAGTTCAAATCTTTCCTTAGACACTTGCTAGTTGTGTGACCTTGGGCAAGTCACTTCACCCTGTTTGCCTCCGTTTGCTCATCTGTAAAATGAGCTGGAAAAAGAATGGCAAACCACTCCAATATCTTTGCCAAGAAAACCCCAAATGGGGTCACAGAGTCAGACATGACTGAAAAATGACTGAATAACAATTCCCCATCCATTACTTCTAGTTTTTCCCTTTAATCCCTTTCCTACATGATAGCTCTTGAGATACTTGAAGACAATTATCATGCTTTCCTTCCTTGTCCAAGCTAAATGTCCCTAGTACTTTCTAGGATTGGGGATGATTTTGGTTGGATCAGACAATTATGGATCACTTTTTTCACTGGGTCCATAAAAGGGAGCCCTGGGACCATACCATTGGAGAGAAGAAAGTAATACTTACACTTCTACCTCACAGGGTTGTGGCAGGTGGGAGGTGTTAATAGACTTAGATTCTGGAAGACCTGAGTTCAAATCTTACCTCAGACAGTCACTAGCTATATGACCCTGGGCAAGTCACTTAACCCTGTTTGTCTCAGTTTCCTCAGCTGTAAAATGAGGATAATAATAGTATCTACATATGTCCCAGGGTTGTTGTGAGGATCAAATCAGTTAACTTTTACAAAATGTCTTGCAAACCTTAAAGCACCATATTGCTGTTGTTGAATCATTTCAGTCATGTCTGACTCTCTATGACCCCTTTTGGGGTTTTCTTGGCAAAGGTACTGGAGTGGTTTGCCATTCCTTCTTAAGCTCATTTTACAGATGAGGAAACTGAGGCAAACAGAGGTTAAGTGACTTACCCAGGGTCACACAGCTAATAAATATCTGAGGCCAGATTTGAAGTCAGATCTTCCTGACTTCAGGACCAGTTCTCTATCCATTGTGCCATCTAGCTGCCCTAAAGCACCATACAGATGCTAACTATTAATAGCAGTAGTAGTAGTAGTAGTAGTAGTAGTAGTAGCAGTCATTGAATTTCTATTATTCCTTACTGTTCTAGCCTACCAGGGCTAATGAGGGGAACAGTGGGGAGAGGCCATAGACCCCATATCTCAATACTCCCAACCAAGTATACCTTATCTTCCAGTGGGGCCTGCTGAAGGAGGATTGCTGAAAACAGAGTACCCTATCTGGGCGAGCAAGACTCAACCACAAAGTGACCCCATAAACACAAGGCCAGAGCAATCAAATAAACCATAATTAGCAAACCCCCAAGAGAACAGAGAGCAATAAGCAATTGTACATCCCTACCCTTCTAATTGCGCCAAAACTACAATCCATATTTATCTGTTCAAAATCTTTTTTTTTTTTTGGTCTCAACTCTAGACCCATGATTATATTGGTTTTGAGAACTCTTAGTGAAAAAATTTCCCATACCAAAGCCTCTTGGCAACTGTTCTACAGGTTATAGTCTCACAGAGACTGGCCTAGATCACTGGTAGCTTACATGACTTGCCCAAGAGCAAACAACCAATATAAGACAAAGGCAGGATTTAAACCTAAGAGCTTCCAGACTCTCCTATCCAATAGCCTACAATTACCTTTCTGTTCTAACCCATGCTTCCTGACATTCACAGATGTTCTTGTTTGCAAAACTTCATATACATTGCCTCATTTGGAGCCCTATGAAATAGGTAAGGAAGATATTATGATTCCCATTTTCCAGGTAAGGAGACTGAGGTTGAGAAGTGACCTGCCCAAATTCACATAATAAGGGCAGAACCAGGATTTCAACCCAGATTAACTGAGCCTAAATCCAATGCCATTTCCATTGTATCACCTCCCTAGACACTGTGAGGATCATAAGCACAGAGGATCCCAAATCAACCAAACAGAAGTAAATACAAAAAAATCATTTCTTACTGGCTTGGGAACACTCTGTATGGTTCTTTTAGAGGACATTTGCCTTCGTAATTATTTTTTTCCTTCTTTATGTTTTAAATCGTATTTTATTTTTCCAATTATATATAAAAACAATTTTAAACATTTTTAAAATTTTGAGTTCCAAATTTTCTCCCTCCCTTAGCTCCCTTCTCCCTAAAAGAGCAAGCAATTTGACAAAGGTTCTATATGTGCAATCATGTAAAACGTATTCCTATATTAGTCATGTTGTAAAAAAAAAAAAAAAAAGAAATAGACCAAAAGAAAAAAATGTGAAAAATAAAGAAAGTGAAAATAGGGGCAGTTAGGTGGCACAGTGAATAGAGTACTGACCCTGGAGTTAGGAATATCTGAGTTCAAATCCAGCCTCAGACACTTGAAACTTAACTAGATGTGTGACCTTGGGCAAGTCACTTTAACTCCAATCATCTTGCCTTCCCTCCAAAAAAAAAAAAACCAAGACAAAATAGTATGCTTTGATCTACATTCAGACTCCCTTTGTTCTTTCTCTGGCTGTGGATACCATATGATTTCCTATGCACCATAGATTTAGGGTTTCAGAGATTTCAGATTTCAGAGAAAGGGTAGGTAGGATGCCATGGGCCAAAATTGTATAGGAAAAGTCAAATCGACCCAGGAGATATGGAAAAGCTCTTAGAAATAAAATTCTGAATCCATGAAGAAAAAATTTGGACAAGGAGGAAAAGAGGGAGTTTTCTGAAAAGGCTAATGTGGATGCCCAGGGAACACTTCAACCAATCTCGATTTGTTAAGTATGTGAACAGAAGATGGAAACAAGGAGAAATAATGAAGGCCGATACAAAACAGTGGTATCAACTTATAATGGTGTCAGGAGTGCTAACGCTCAACATTAACTGAGACTAGAGGGAGAGTTGAGCTGCTCAATTCTTATATTGCTTCTGTTTTTGCTGCCAAGAAAAATGATCTTTGGACTCTTACTGACAGAACAAAAAATACTTAATGAAGAATTGATGTTCAAGATAAGCAGGAAGATATTAAGAGAATACCAAGCTGAATCCGATGATGCCAGATGAACCACATCCATCCCACAGTGCTAAAAGAAGCAGCAGGTATAATTTCTAGGCCATTGTCATTGGTAAAAAAAAAAAAAAGATGGAACTAAAAACAACTGTTCCAATTTTCCAAAAAGGGAAGAATACAGAATTCACTAACTGAGCTTGACTTTGATTCACAGAAAAATTCCAGAACATATTAAAGGGATGGTTGTTGAACATCTAGCCAGCATGGTTTCATCAAGAATAGGTCAAGTTAGAATAACCTCATTTCCTTTTTAGTTCAGGATTCTAGACTGGTGGATCAGGAGAGAGCTTAGGAATAGCTTACCTAGATTTTAGCAAAACATTTGTCAAATGTCTCACTATTCTGGTAGAAAACATGGAGAGATGTGAGACAATGAGACATTTGAATGGACTTAGAACTCATTGAATGGCCACATCCAAAGAGTAGTTGTTAATGAGTCAATGTCCTATGGGAAGGGTGTTTTTACTGGTAGGTTCTGAAGATACACACTTAGGCATACAATAGTCAACATTTGATCAATGACTTAAATTAAAGGCAGAGATGGCATGCTTATCAATTTTCATGGTAAAACCAGGCTGGGAAGGAGAGCTAATATGCTGGCCCCAAACAAGTCTTCAAAGGCTGAAACAATGGTCCAAGTGTAAACAAGATCAATTTTTAATAGATATAAATGTACAGTCTCACATATGGGTTCAAGATGTTAGCCCCACAAGTAAAAAATGGAGGAGATGGGACAGCTAGCTGGCACAGTGAATAGAGCACTAGTCATGGAGTCAGGAGGACCTGAGTTTGGATCTGACCTTAGACATTTAACACTTACTAGCTGTGTGGCCTTGGGCAAATCACTTAATCCCAATTGCCCTACCTTCTCCCCTCCAAAAAGCAAAAAAAAAAAAAAAAAAAGGAGACACAGTGAGACAGCAGCTTGCCTAAAAAGTATCTGGCAGTTTAAATGCATCCCAAGCTTGATATGAGTCAAAAGGAGGCAATGAGGTGGTATGGAATAGAGCATTGGAACTGGAGTCAGAATGACAAGTTCAAATCCAGCCTTAGACATTTACTAGCTGTGTGATCGTGGGCAAAACACTTAACCGCTTTCTGCCTCAGTTTCCTCAAGTGTAAAATGGAGTTAATAACATCTCCCAGGTGCTATTAGCTATCTCCCAGGGTTAGTTGAGGATCAAATGAGATAATATTTTTAAAGTGCTCAACATAGTACCTGGAATCTAGTAGGCACTTAATAAATGCTTATTCCCTTCCCCCAATATGGTAGCCAAAAGCAATTTTAGGCTTCATTAAGAGAGACAAAGTACTGAGCACCAGGGAGGTGAGGGACAGGTCGTACTGTGTTCTCCTCTCATCAGATCACATCCAAAGTATTATGCCTAGTTCATTTTAGAAAGACCATTGACAACCAGGAGTGCATCGAGAGAAGGACATCCAGGAGCATAAAAGGCTTGGAGATCATGTTCCATCAATAGGAGTCACTAGGGACATTTTTCTTGGACAAGGGACAAAAGCCTGATAGCTGCCATCAAGTATCTCAAGAACTGTCACGTCAAAAAGGGATTCGAGGGAAGAACAAGGGTGGGATTTTGTTCAGTCGTGTCTGACTCTCCATGACTCCATTTGGAGTTTTCTTGACAAAGATCCTGGAGTGATTTGCCATTTCCTTTTCCACATCATTTTACAGATGAGGAAACTGAGGCAAACAGGATGAGGTGACTTGCCCAGGGTCACGCAGCTAGGAAGTTTCTAAGGAAAGATTTGAACTGAGGAAGATGACTCTTGCCGACTCCAGGCCCAAAGCTCTATGCACTATGGTGCCACCTAGCAGGCCTAAATGAAAGTTGAGCAGTGGCCCATTTATGCTTGCTAATAAGTGAAAACTTCCCACCATTGAGAGTTTTCCAAAGGTGAAATAGAGAGTTAAGGGGGCGGCCAGGTGGCGCAGTGAGTAAGAGCACCAGCCCCTGCGTCAGGAGACCCACGATCAGTTCTGGCCTCAGATACTTGGCACCCACACAAAATAATTGGCCGTGTAACCTTAAGCAAGTTACTTAACCCCAACTGCTTAAAAAAAAAAAAAGAAATAGAGAGTTAATGGGTTTCCCTTTCCTGGGGATCTTCAAGCAAAAGCTGGGTGACTACAATTCAGATATGTTGTAGAGGGGACTAGACTCAATAGTGTGTGGTGGCAAATGTTTAACACCCAGCCCTCTGAAAACTTATGACACATCTTTAAGTTTCTTCTACATTATTAGCATTTTCTCCATCACTTTCTTAAGTCTAGACAACCAACAAAACAATAAATCGAGACTTGATTTGTAGCATTTGCCAACTTTCCAAATGTAAATATTCCCTCTAAAAATTTAACAATCAGCTCTCTCAAGCTATTAGGAACTGGTTCCAGAACAACCCTTTTTGTAACAAATGGCCTCTAGAATACCTTCTAATATTCTGTGTTTCCTAGTAGAATAATATCAATTCCTTGAGAAAAGAAATTGTTTTCCCCCAGTGCCTAATACTTTGAAAATAGTAGGCATTTAATAAATGCTTGTCAAATTGTATTACATAAAGCTAATGGGGTATTACACTTAGTTCCCAGTCTCTGAGCACTACCAACTGGTGGTGAGAGAAGGTGCCCCAGAAGCGTCTTAGACGGCACAGGGTAATTGGTTTTTAAGATGGGACACAAATTAGACAAATCAGATAATCCACACAGAAACAACCATGTGTTAGTTAACTATGGGAGAGTCACTGAATGTGAGAATGCCTCAAGTACTAATCTCTCGGGGAGATTCATTGGGAGGGACAGAATCACAAAATCTCTGAACTAGAAGGAACCTCAGAGGTCGGTTTGTCCACACACAAACCTGATTAGGAATCCCCTCCACAATATCGCCCTTGACAAATAGCCCTATGACCTCTTCCTGAAGACCTCCGGGACTGGGAACCCTTCTACATACACTGAAGCAATCTTTGGGCCAGCTGTCATTGTTAGGAAACTCTTTCTTATTCAGACTCAAAAATATCTTCTCTATCATTTCACAGAACCATAGATTTAATGTTGGAAGAAACTTCAAACTAAGTCCATCCTTCTCATTTTACAAATGAGGAAACTGAGGCACAAGTCCAAGTGAATTACCCAAGCTTGCATAGGCATAAGTAACAGGCCTAGAATTTGAACACAGTTCCCCTGACTTAAATTTGCAGCTCTTTCCATTAATCCATGCCCTTCACTCTTGGTTAATCATTCTTCCACTTGACAGCTTTTCCAATATTTGAAGGCAGCTCTCATTCTCCCTCTGTATCCCACTCCCAAGCCAGACACATACCCTGTCTTCTCTTCTCCAAAACATCCCCAGTCCACTCAACCAATCCTCCCCGGGCTTTCTTTCTGGTCCTCTCACTATCCCAATTACTTTCCTTTAGAGGGGTTTCCACTTTGTCAGTATCCTTCCCACAAGGGGATTGCTTAGACCTGAACAAAAGACCATAGCTATAATCCAACCAGGCCAGATATACCCAACCAAATCTCAATTCAGTGATTCTGCTGTCACTCTGTGACTTTTTTGGATTTCTGAGGTAAACATGGTAGATATGGGGGAGACTTTGCTGGAGAGAAGGGCAAAGGGGTCCTGTTTATGCTTGTCCTCCAATTTCTAGAAGCCTTTATGACGCCCTCACCAGTGGCACTGTTTCAGACAGCAGGGTGAGCACCCAAAAGCTGCCAATCCCAGGTTCTGAGAGTCACAGACACATACCATGGCTTTAATGGCTGATCCTGGCTGCCTACAGTCTTCAGATGGGACAGGTGTGCCTCAGAGGCCACTGCCAGTAGACCAATGACTAAACTCCTGTTCCCCTACATGGGCAAGGGTAGATCAGAACCACCAAAGACACAGGTCAGGATGACGGGCACTGAAATCGCTGAAAATGGTCCAGTTTCCCATGTTCTATTTGCCTATTTATCTCCTGTAATTTGTCTAGTATTTCCTGAAAGGTCACTGGTTGGTGATTTCAATATTGTAGAATTTGTATAGATGCTTTAAGAGAAATGTACAAATTTCACAGGTTTATGTAGGCTTAAAGGTAATATATTTTATTGAGAGTTTCTATTCTGAGTGCACTTTGGATAGGGTTTGGGGCCCAATTGACTGGAGATCAAAAATGCTTTTATGCTATTAAAAGGTTTGCTGTTTGGGATTAAAACACAAAATCAAAGGTGCTTGCATAGGTTTGGTTGGTAACCAAAAAAAAGTGTTTTTCATTTCAGAAGCTAAACAGGGACAGACCTAGCAACAGGGAGGCTTTCTGGGAATACTGAATGCTTAGAAGAGACAGCTTAGTTGAGTGCAACACGACCAAAATAGGGAAGGAAACTGGGTTTTTCATTCCTGTAACTGCTGTCAATTAGCTTATTAGATGCATAGTATAAATGAGAATGTTTAGAGCTGAAAGGTGCTTTAGCAGCCAAGCCTAATCCAAGTCTCCCATTTAAATTTTTTTTTATTTTTTTTTTGTACGAGGTAATGCAAGGCAATTGGGATTAAGTGACTTGCCCAAAGTCACACAGCTAGTTAAACATCATATGTCTGGGTCCGGATTTGAACTCAGGTTCTCCTGACTCCAGGGCTGGTGCTCTATTCACTTTGCCACCTAGCTGCCCCAAGCCTCCCCTTTTACAAATGAAGAAAGTGAAGCCTAGAGAGTCACTTGCACAAGGTCACATAATTACTAAGTACCTGAGGTCAGATTTAAGCATTGGCAGAGATGGGATTTGAACACAACTCCTCTGACTCAAAACCTCTTTCCCCTTCATCTGTAAGAACCCTCCTTGCTAGAACATTCCATGATTAATCTTGCTGTTGCTTTTCCAGACCTGGTATTTAATTGGGATAGGGAACTCCCAATAAGGAAACTCCTCCCATCAGTGCATACTAGCAACTGTCTTAAATAATAATGGCTAATAATAGCTAACATTTAGATAGCTCTTACTATGTGCCTGCCACTGTGCTAAGTACTATGATAATATTTATAGCTAACATTTATATAGCACTTACTATGTTCCAGCCACTGTGCTAAGTATCATCATCATCATCACCATAGCTAACATTTATATAGCGCCTACTGTATGCCAGGCACAGCAATAATAATAGCTAATATTTGTAGAATACGTACTATGTGCCAGGCACTGTGCTAAGCATCATCATCATCATCATAGCTAACATTTAGATAGCTCTTACTATGTGCCAGCCACTGTGCTAAGTACTATGATAATATTTATAGCTAACATTTATATAGTACTTACTATGTGCCAGGCATTGTGCTAAGCATCATCATCATAGCTAACATTTATATAGCGCCTACTGTATGCCAGGCACAGCAATAATAAGAGCTAACATTTGTAGAATACTTACTGTGTTCCAAGCACTGTGCTAAGTACGATAGTAATAAGAATTAATAATGACGATCATAATGATAGCCTGACGTTTATATCGTGCTTCCTATGTGCCAGGCACTGTGCTAAGTACTTTACAAATATTATTCCACTTGATTATCACAACAAACCTTGGGCAAACAAACCTTACTATTATGATCCCCATTTTATAGATGGGGAAACAGAGGCAAACAGAGGTCAAGTGACCCGTCCAGGGTCACACAGCTGGTAAGAGCCTGACTGTAGGGCAGGTGCTCTATCCACTGCACCACCTAGCTGCCCTCTCTTCCTGATAAGGCAGCCTAAAGAACTATTAATAAATGTCTTCCCATCTTCTGAGGGAGACCCAAGAGCTAAGGGGGCAGCACCCTGCTCGGGAAGACCTTCATCTTTCAATATTTAAACATGAGTCTGTGAGGTTGCCGTGCTGTAGGGGAACTTAGGCAGAAAGGACTCAGACTCATAAGGGCTCAAATCTCCTTTCTGCCAAGTCTGAACTGTGTGACCTTGGGCAAGTCACTTAGGAGACTGAACCTCAGCTTCTCATGTATAAAATAGCCCCTGCATCAGAAGGTCATTGTGAAGACCAAATGAGATAACAACGGAAATTGTACATCAAATCTTAAAGCCCGGAGGTAGCTGGGTGGCACAGTAAATAGTTAAAAACACAGCAAAAACTTCTGGAGTCAGGAGGACCTGAGTTCAAATCCAGCCTCAGACACATGACACTTAACTAGCTGTGTGACCTTGGGCAAGTCACAATCCCAATTGCCCTGCCTTACCCCCTCCAAAAAAAAATAAAAATAATAAAAATTTTAAAAATCTCAAAAACCTCTGTAAATGTGACCTGTCATTATTTCATGTCACCTCTGATATTTACTAGGAATCTAGATATGATAATAGGAACTTCATAGGTCAACCCCTTCATCTGAAGCCCAGAGAGGTTAAGGGGCTTGCCTGGGATCACACAGCTAATAAATATCTGAGGTGGGACTCACCCTTCCTGACTCCCTGACTCCATGTCTCTAGTGTTCTATTCATTATGCCACAACCTCTATATTTGTGTAAGCATACACAGATCATTTAATCTCTCTGAAATCTCAGTTTCCTCATCTCTGAAATGGACAAAATAATGACTGCCTCACCAGCTTGTTTTGAAAGCTAGGTGTCATAGTGAATGGAATGCTGGGCTTGGAATTGGGAAGACTCATCTTCCTGAGTTCAAATCTGGCTTCAGACATTTACTAGCTGTGTGACCCTGGGCAAGTCACTTAACCCCATTTGCCTCAGTTTCCTCAACTGTAAAACGAGCTGGCAAACCACTCCAGTATCTTTACCAAGAAAACTTCAAATGAGGTCACAAAGACTAAGACACAACTGAAAAATGACTAAATTAAAACATAAAGTGATTTGCAAACTTTAACATACTATATAAATGTCATTTATCATAAATAAAATAATAGTATCTAGTATTCATTTAGCACTTTAGGGCTTGCAAAGTATTTTATAAATATCTCATTTTATCCTCACAATAATCCTGGAAGATGGGTGCTATTATCTTCATTTTACAGAATGGGAAACTGAGGCTGAGAAAAGTTTGGTGATTTGCCCAGGGTTACACAGCTAAGAAAAGTCTGAAGCTGGATTTGAACTTGGATCTTTTTGACTCCTGGCCCAGCACTCCATCCCCTGCACCACCTATTTGCCTATAAATCTAATTAATCCTATGAACTGCTTGCTGTCCTCCCATAAATGCCTAAGCATTTAATAAGTATTTGTTTGTTTTTCCAATTCAACAAATGTTTGTTAGCCACCATTTTCAAAGAACCAGGGATCCAACAGATCACAATAACCTTAAATAACCTTACAATCTGGGGTGGCTAGGTGGCACAGTGAACAGAGCACTAGCCCTGGATTCAGAAGGACCTGAGTTCAAATCCTGCCTCAGACACTTGACACACTAGCCATGTGACCTTGGGCAAGTCACTTAACCCCATTTACCCTGCCTTCCCCCCCTCCAAAAAGAGGGGGGAAAAAGAATCTTACAATCTAGTTGGGGGCTAAGGCAAATACATAAATAGGTATGATACGAGTTATAAAGTTTTAATAAATGTTTGTTGAATTAAATTGAATTGAATTAAGCATGACAAACAATCCCAAAGTGCTTCCCAAATGCTGAAAAAAAAATCGCTTCTCTCCCAGCCACAGGACTGCCATAAACCTCTCCAAATTCAAGCAAGTATGGGTCTTGGTTGTCTCACCTTCAAAAGGAGGGATTCTGAATGAGGACCCCGAGTTTACTCTTTTACCATAAATCTATGATCGATGCTCACTTTGGATGTTCCTTTTCCACCCCTGTCTGCTCCCATGCCCCCTGAGCCCATTATGGAAGAGGAGGGTCCTGCTCATGCCCTTTCACTCCACCATGTTCAGCTCTTGTGACCAGCCACCTTCCTGGGTGCCAGAGACTGCAGACTGCTGTCATACAGGTCCCTGGGACCCAGCCAGCTACAGCAGCAACCGAGGCAAACCCTTTATCCTGCCAGATTTTCCCTGAAGCTAAAGGAAAGTCCCTCTTTGAACAGACAGGCTCATAGCCAACCCTTCCCTTCTGGTTCAGCACATGGGATGGATAAGAGAAGTGAACTCACTCCAGAGCTAACTCTGAAGTTCCCAGATAGCTATAATCTATATCATATAAATAGATCATATAAAATATGATCTGGAATCAGAGGGACTGGGTTCAGATTCTGCTTCTGTCACTCATTCCTTGTGTGCCTGTGGGTAGCTTACTTAAGTCATCTCTCTCAGCCTTGGTTTCCTCATCTATAAAAGGAGGAGGCTGGACTAAATGGCCTGGAAGGTCCCTTCTGTGGTCCTGTGTGCCTGTGGGAAATGGTAACCATAGTTATTTCTGAAGTGTACAGTCTTTTCTATTTAAGTAGTTTAAATAGGTTTTATTTAAATAGTTCTTTTTGAAATGGACAGTATTTTTCTGGCTCGGTGGATAAAGCAACGGGCCTGGAGTCAGAAAGACCTGGATTCAAACACAGCCTCAGAAGCTTACTAGCTGTGTGACCTTGTTTGCCTCAGTCTCCTCATCTGTAAAACAAGCTGGAGAAGGAAATGGCAAACCACCGCAGTATCTGTACCAAGAAGACCCCAAGATGGGATCCTGAAGAATCATACATGACTGAAAACAACCCAACAAGAACTACAGCAACAAATAGCCTTTTCCCTTATAAATGCCCCCAAGACTCTAAGGCATGTAGAGATCAGAATAAAAAAGGAAAGGAGAAGTGGGCATTAAGAGGGCCACAAGTCCCCTGGAACAATGCCAAGAGGACAGTGACCCAAGAAGCTGACTGAGGGGTAGTCTTTACAGGGTCCCATCTCCTGACCCAACTATAAGGTCCATGACGGCAAAGGCTCAATCTCACTTAAACCTTGGTGCTATAAGCACAGCGTTCTGCACATACCAAGCATTTAATAATGTCTGTTAAACAGAATCATATTATCTATAGTATATGAGGCATATGAGGCAGGTAGAGTAGTGCAGTGGCTAGTGCACTGGGCCTGGTATCAGATCCTACCTTACACTTACTAGATGTGTGACCCTAGGCAAGTCACTAAACCAACCTCTGCCTCAGTTTCCCAATCTGTAAAATGGGGATAATATTTCCCAAGGTTGTGGATGAGGATCAAACGAGACAATATTTGTAAAATGCTTTATAAACTTTAAAATTTTATCCAGGGTTTCCCAAAAGACTACCTATATAAATCCTAGCTACAACCATTAACATCATTGTATTATTTGCCCTTAAATACCTATATTGCTACCAATGAGGATTATAAAACACAGAGATGGTGAGTGTCTTAACCAATAAAGCACAGCTGGTATTTGAGCCAATATGGCCCAGTGATGTGAACAAGGACCCCAAGTCCCACACTCCTAGCACACGATGATCCCCACAGACCTACTACATCCCCTGAAAAATCTTGCTTACAAAAAAGTCTTGGAAGCCCCAATATCAGCTTCAGGGCTGGTACGTGTTCTTTACTGAAAGAGGAGGGCTCCTCTGAGAGCCTAACTGGGTGAGGAAAGCAGGGCCTACATGAGAACCTGTGACTGAGTGTCTGAGGGGGCTGGGAGGAGTGAGGGAAGGAGAGAGAGGGAGGAAGGGAGAGGGGGAGGGAAGGAGGGAGGAGCTCTCTCCTGGAAACAGAGTCAGCGATCTAAAAGCTAAGATCTAAAGGCGGCTGCTTCCCCAGCTGCCAGAGAAGGGGGGCCGGAGAGAAGACAAGCTCTCAAAGTAATTTAATCAGCAGGTTCTGGTCTTCCTGAAATGACAATTCAATTTAAATTCTCTCTAGAACAAAGCCCTGAGGTGGCAGAGGAAAGATTGTGAGTGAGCACGTGTAGGTGTGTGTACGCGTGTGGGTGAATGAGAGTACAAGCACACGTGTGTGCAGAGCATGAGCATGCATGGGAAAAGAAAGTCTTTCATCCAAAAAGGGCTCAGAGGAGTGAATCCAGCCTGGTTTAAGGAGATAAACCATCAGGAGGTATTTCTTCTCTGAAGCATTACCACCCATCCCCAGCATAAACATAAGCACAGACCGTCAGAGGGACACTGTGGTCTAGTGGATGGAGGGCTGGACTTCAGAGTCAGAGAAGGCCTAGGTCTGACCATGAGTGAATCACCTACCCTCTCAGCCTCAGTTTCCTGATCTGTAAAATAGAAGTTCAATTCAACAAACATTTATAAGTACCCTCTATATGCAAAGCACTGTGCTGAGAACCCCCCCCCAAAAAAATAAATATATATATGTGCAAAAATAGTCTCTGCCTTCAAGGAGTTCACATTCTAATGGGGAAGCTAGCATGTAAAATAAATAACCAGTTTCATACAAGATGCATTGATCTCCTCTCTTTATAGATCTTGTCTCCTTTTTGGGTTTTCATGACACTGCCTATCCTGGTTGTCCAGTATCTCTAACTGTCCTCAATCCCGGTAGCAAGATCTTCATCTAAATCACTAGTTACTATGCGTGTCCCCTAAGGCTGTCCTGGGCCTTCTCTTTTCCCACTATTCTATCTCATTTGATGATCTCAGCAATTTGCATCTCTGTGAAGACAGATCTTTACTTGTCCAAAAGCACAAAAGAGGGAGATCTAGCTTCTGTTGTGGTTGAGGAAGGAGCAGCAGGCCAGCTTGACTGAGAGAAAAATGCAAGAAGACAAATACAATGAAATAGGATGAGAAAGAAAGTAGGTGGGAGTCAGATTGTGAAAAGTGTCAAATGCCCTGTTGATGCATTTGTATTTTATCTCAGAAACAATAGGGAGGTATTGAAGATTTTTGAGGGGAGAGTTGACTCAGTTGGGCACAGTTATGTGGAGGAGAGAGCCTAGAGGCATGGATACCAGTTATACTGTTGGAATAGTCCCTGAGAGAGGTGGTGAGGATATGAATTAGGGTAGAGTATGTGTGAATGAAGAGAAGGGCGTGGATTAAGAGGTGTTTGGAGGTGGAGCAGACAAGACTTGCTTGGCTTGATAACTGATTAGCCATAGGGACAGGTATTAAAGGGGAAGGAAGAGCAGCCAATGATTCCCAGATCTTGAACTTGGGTACCTAGAAGAACAGTGATATCATCAAAATGGAAATGGGGAACTTTGGAAGAGAGACATTTGGGGAGAAATAGAATAAGCTTTATTTTGGATTTGTTGTGTAAGAGATGTCTCGAGGTAGTTAGGGGGGCTGCTGATCTAGCATAAGTTTGGGGAAAAGATTAGGGCTGGCTACATAGATTGGAGAGTTGTCTTTTGCCTATATCACAGGGCTGTTGTGATATTCAAATGCAATAATGTGCTACAAAGTACTTTTCCATTTTAAAAAGTATTATATAAATATAAATTTTTAGTATTAAAGCTGGACAGGACCTTTGAGATCATTAATATCCATGCCCCTCATTTTGCCCCTCACTCACATAGAGATGAAGGAACTGAGACCTAGAGAAAAGTGAATCCAAGGTCACATAGTTAGTAAGTAATCGAGCCAGGACTAGAACCCAAGTATCTTAACTCCTAGATCGTTGTTCTTTTCAGGGTCATGATATCTTGGAAATACCAAACAGGTAGCAACGTATATAGAGTGCTGGGTCTGCAGTCAGGAAGACCTGCATTCAAATCCAGCCTCAGAAATTTACTTAGCTATGTGACTTTGGACAAGTCATTTAACCTCTGTTTGCCTTGGAGAGAAATAGATGACTTGGTAAAGAGAGTGCTGCACCTATTGTCAGGAAGACCTGAGTTCAGATCTAGCCTTAGATACTTACTGGCTGTGTAACCGTGGGCAAGTTACTTAACCTTGTTTGCCTCAGTTTCCTCAACTGTAAAATGGGGATGATAATAATACCTATATCTTTGAGATAATATTTATAGAGCATGCTTAGCACAGTGCCTGGCACACAAAAAGCACTTAATAAATGCGTGTTCTTTTCCTTTACACTGTGGCCTTATACCTCAGATTAAGTCCATCTTGAGAAACACTGAAATGTACTAGGAGGAATCATGGACTTAGAGTCAGGAGACCTGAGCTCAGATCCTGACTTGTGTGACCATGAACTATTAATTTCATCTTTCTGAATTTCAATTTCTTTACTTGTAAAATAAAGACCCATACTGCTTGTGTGGTGGCTGTTGTTCAGTCACTTCAGTAATGTTCTACCTTTGTGACCCCATTTGGGGTTTTTCTTGGCAAAGATACTAGAATGGTTTGCCATTTCCTGCTCCAGCTCATTTTACAGTTGAGGAAACTGAGGCAAACAGGGTTATCGACTTGCCCAGTGTCACATAGCTAGTATCTGAGGCTGGATCTGACCTCAGGTATTCCTGACTCAAGGCTCAGCGCTCTACTCCCTGCTGTAAAGAAGTGTTGTAGAGAAAGGTCTTATAAATCTTCAAGTTTTATTATATCAACAATGAGAAAACAGAAGAAAGTGCTTTGCCCAAGATCCCCAGTGAATTAGTGACAGAACCAGGAATAAAATCTAAATCTGGAAGGGATCTTCGAGATTATCTGGTACTCAGGGAGGTGAGGTGGCCAATGTGAGTGAATGGAGCACTGGCCCTGGATGCAGGAGGATGTGAGTTCAAATTTGCCCTCAGACACTTAAGACTTACTAGCCATGTGACCTTGGGCAAGTCACAACCCCAATTGCCCTGCCTTCCCCCTTCAAAAAAAAAAAAAAAGCAAGATCATCTAGCACGAATTGCATTTCTTTACCGAGATGATCCCTCTGGCCCAGACAGGAAAAGTAACTTTCCTGTGGTCACACACAGAGCTAGAATTTGGACATAGGTCCCTAAGGTTTCTCTGTCAGAGGGTAGGTATCCTTCAAGATAGCTTTGTGCTTGGGAGCACTAGGCACGGGGGAGGAGATTAGTGAGGAGTCCCTCTCCATGGGAATAGTGTGGGAAGCAAGGAAAATCCAAGAAGGGAGGAGGGGGGAGCAAAGGAAAAATTAGAGAAGAAAAGAGGAGGGGATGAAGGAATAACAAGTTTAAAGGAAGCCAAATACTGTTCAGAAGATTAAAGGTTGAAACATAATGTCTGTGGATATATGCAAATGAGGATGTAGATGAGATGAAGGGGGCGGAGTACTTGTAGTTGAGAGTGGGTCTCAGCCACTGCCAATGTCAAAGGGATGTTTGTTCAGAGCTGCTAGAATTCCAGCTTCGCTGAGACGCTCCTTTCTGCTCAGGCTCATTTCGGTGCCTCCTTCACTCTCCTGCCTGTTAAACTAGAAGCTCCCCGAGGCCTTTCCAGACCAGCTCCCCAGGTCTAGCAGAATGCTCTGCACACAGCATCCCCTTAGCAAGCTTTTTGTGAGATTAGCTAGAGATCTGTTCTCCATCGAGAGCCCTGTATGAAGGAGAAGATGGAAGTTATACTCAAGCTGAAGATAATAGAAAATTGATAATAAGAAAAGAACGGAAAAGGCAATTCTCTAAAAATAAAAAAAAGAGAGGCACAGGGGACAGAGTCAGGAAGACTCATCTTCTTGAGTTCAAATCTGGCCTCAGACACTTATTAGCTGTATGACCCTGGGCAAGTCACTGAACCCTGTTTGCCTCAGTTTCCTCATCTCTAAAATGAGCTGGAGAAGGAAATGGCAAGCCACTCCAGTTACCTCTGCCAAGAAAACCCCAAATGGGGATCATGAAGAGTCAGACACGATGAAAAACAATTAAATAACAACAACTAAAAATAAAGAACAAGAAAACAGAGAGGAGAGATGAGTATTTCCAGGCAGGATTCAGGAAGCCTGAGGTTTTAGGTCCAGCTCTGCCACCCATGTATTCAACCTTTTGTCATTGACTTAAAAGAAACTTATTAATGTGAATACTTTGTGCTGAGCTGGAAGGTCTAGGAAGGCTTAGATGAAGGCAGCAGAGATGGTAAGTTTATAAAATAGACAAAAGTCACAATGCTTGGAGGGATAGCTAACATATCAGATGACAGAATCAAGATTAAAAAAAAAACCATGATAGACTGGAACAGAGGGCCCATTCTAATAAGGTTGCATTTATTCCTATTAAATCTCAAGTCTTACATGAGGTTTTGTTTTTTTTTTTTAATCCTGCACAAATATGGCATGGGAGAAGTCTCTGGAAAATATATTGGACTGCAAACGCAAGAGGAGCCAGTGGGGTGCCCAGACAGCCAAAGAAACGAATGTGATCTTAGGATCTTGGGTTGCATTAATAAAAGGCTACTTAGTGAAGTGATAATCTTGCTGTCCTCACCACAACTGGAGGATGACCTTAACTTCTGGGAACCAGATACCATGAAGGAAATTGACAAGCTAGAGCATGTCTGGAGGAGGCTGACCGAGATGGCAATGTCACATGAAGATGAGCTGAAGGGTAGTGGGGGAGGGGGAATATAACCTAAAGAAAATTATGGGGGCAGTGAGGTGGCACAATGAATAGAGCACCGGCCCTAGAGTCAGGTGGACCTGAGTTCAAATCCAGCCTCAGACACTTAACACACACACACACACAAAACCTAGCTGTGTGACCTTGGGTAAATCACTTAACCCCAATTGCCCTCCAAAAAAGGGGGGGGGGAAGATTTCCTGTAGAAGAGGGAATTTTTTTGTTTCGATTTTGGTAGGAAGCCAGTAGGTAGAGAGATAAGGAAGGAGCGCATTCCAGGCATTGGGGACAGCCAGAGAAAATGCCCAGAGCCAAGAGATGGAGGGCTTGTTCACAGAATAGAAGGGAAGCCAGTGTCACTGGATCGAAGAGTAGTGATGGGGAGGAAGGGGTGAGAAAACTGGAATAGTAGGAGGTTGTAAAGGGCTGCGAATACCAAGCACAGGATTGTGCATTTGATCCTGGAGAGGAAAAGGAAATACCAGGGTTAATAGAGTTGGGCAGAGAGGGTGGTGTACGTGTGACACTGTCAGACCTGGGCTTTAGGAAAGTCACTTTGCCAGCTGAACTGAGGATGGACTGGAAAGGGGAGAGACTTAAGGTAAGCAGAGCCACCAGGGTGTCTAAGGTGCCTACGAGCTCAAACATTCTGTGGGTCTCTAAGACAACCTAATCCTGGAGCAGCTTTCTTAGAAACCAACTGCCCACCCACTCAGTTGGTCATGATGCTCTCAAGAGACCAACTGGTATTCCCTGTGGCCTCCCCCACACACCAGGTTACAGAAGGTCAACCTCACTCTTGAAAACAAGGGAGAGAAGCAGAGAAACATGAGGAAAACAGAAGGTGGCCAAAAGGATAAGGGGAAGGGAAATTAGATGCAAAGCTTCACAAGCACAGGGACAGAGACCCTCTGAAAACCAAAACTGAGTTCCAGGCATATAGGTGGGCCCCAGGCAGACAAGGCATTCCCACCTTCTTGTTACCCTTCCACCCTAAGGAGATAGTGGCAAAGGCCCTTAGCCTAGTTACAGTGGTAGGAGGTATTTAACCAATCTCAGTCATGGAGGAATTTTGAGAAATAATGACCCAGGGGACTTCTGGGTGAAAAGATGTCTTGTAAATTGAGAACTAGTTTCAGGAGAGCAGGAAACCGAAGGCTTTAATAAAGTGGGTCTCACATGAAAGTCAAGTTGCCTGGGCGGTCTTAGTCCTGCTGGGACTCATCTCCTATTACGGGCAGGAGAATGGAGGGAGAGCTGAGGCCAGGGGGCTGAAAAAGGCAGAGAGTCCACGAAGAGACTTGGCAGGTGGGTGGGACAGGGCTGAGGACAGTCCTAACTGTAGCTTTTAAGATGAGAAGCTAGCACCCCCGTGGAAGGAGGGGCAAGGGGAAGGGGGTGGCAGACAGAAGCAGGAAGGAAGATACAGAACTAGGTTGTGGGACCTCCCCCCCATACTACATACACCTAGCCTCACAGGGCAGCATGTCACATGGTAGCACAGACTGGCATCCTTCGTGTGGGCTCTTTCCAGACATCTGATTTCATGAAATAATTTTGCTCTCTCTAATGAGATGAGGAAGGGAAAGAAACAGGGCTGGAGAGAGAGAGAAGGTCTGTCCCAGCTTCATTAAAAACTGAAAAGGTATTTGTTACATGTGCCCTACTCTCTAAATCTCAAAGTGTGGCAGAAGAGTCAGGGAATGGAGGGTTACCCTCTTGGAATCCAAATATTTTGTATTAATATCTTTAACCTGTTCCAAAAAGTTTCTATCAGATGACAAGGCTCATTGAACCACAGATCAGTAGAGCTCAAAGGGGTCTTAGAATGCAACCAGCCAGTCCAAACCAGCTAGACTTTGTGCCCTGGCCCCTCTGGCAGTCTGGGGAGGCCAAACAACCCCTTCTCAGAATCATGGTTTTAAATAACTGAAAGAAATAATAAGTTTCAGTTAAAGGTTAATGAAAATATGACGTAAATTTTTTTTCCCATTCAAGTTCACAGATTCCCTGAAATCTAATTGCAGAAAAAAGCGGCTCATGGGCTCCTAGTTAAGAACTCCTGATCTAGGCCAACCCTTTCATTATGCAGAAGCCAAGTTAAGTGAGTGGCCCAAGGTCACCCAGCTGGTTCAATTCAATTCAATAAGCATTTATTATTTGCCTACTGTATGCCAGGGCCACAACCCAGGTCTATTTGAATGGGGAAAGGGGGGGGCCAGGGAAGAGGGAGGGATCAAAGGATCATTTAATCCAATTTGTAATCATGTAATCCAATCATGTAATCACTGGAGCAACAGGAAGACTGGCCTCCTGGAGACCCCAGTCTGATGTAACTGCCAGACTCCTTCCTGTATGTCCAACAATGTGCCATCTTGTACCTTCTCCTAAGGAAGGGAAGGGAAGGAAATGAGAAAATAAGCATTTATTAAGCACCTGCTATAAAGTGCTTTACAAATATTATCTCATTTGATCCTCGTAACAACCCAGGGAGGTAGGTGCTATTATCTTCATTTTACAGTTGAGGAAACTGAGGCAGAGATTAAGTGACTTGCCCAGAGTCACACAGCTAGGAAGTGTCTGAGGCTTGATTGGAACTCAGGTCTTCCTGACTCCCGATCTAATGCTCTATCCACTGTACCACCTTGCTAACCAAGTATACCAGGAAGGAACTGGAGCTCTTTAGCAGGGGGAGCAGAAGACATCAAAGTCTCTCAATGTCTGAAGGGCTGTCGTGTGGAAGTGGGATTAGGCTGCCTATTAAACATAGAGGGAATAAACATTGCGGTAGACTGGATAAAAAGCACTGGTTATGGAAAAGGGCAACTAGGTGGCACCTTAGTGTACAGAGTGCCGGCTCAGGAAGACCTGAGTTCAAATTCAGCCTCAGACACTTCCTAGCTGGGTGACCCTGGGCAAGGCACTTAACCCGGTTTACCTCAGTTTCCTCATCTGTAAAATGAGCTGGAGAAGGAAATGTCAAACCACTCCAGTTACCTCTGCCAAGAAAACCCCAAATGGAGTCATGAAGAGTACTGTATTGACCAACACCATGTATATAAAAAGATACATGCAGAGTAGATAGAAAGTGACCTTAGAGGAGAAGGCACTAGAAGCTGGAAGGGGAAGAAAAGGAGTCTTGAGAAAGACCCCTAACTGTAGGGAGCTATTTTAGTAAGTCACCTGAACTCCCTGGACTGCCATTCCCTGAACTGCTGGGACTGGCTTCAGTGGCCTCTGAGAATGCTTCTAGTTCTAGGGCTACGAGTATGACTCATCCATGGTCAGACAGTTAGTAAATCCCAGAAACTCCCAGAAAGAGGCTTTGTGCAGGCCATGGATTACACACCTCAGTGCTGTCACAGCCTAGTCATTCATATTTTAAATGTCCTCAAGAGCTTTGAAGAAAGCAGTCCAGAGAGGCCCCAAAATAACCTGTGCTTCTGGGAGCTCACAGCCTCACTCCTACCCTGGGGACACCTGTGCCTGGCCACCCCCACTGGACTTTCTCTACTTGGCTTTTACAAGGAAAATTCTTGCAAACCTTTCCCTTTCGGCTCTTCCACCAAACAAGTTGAAATCATACCAATACTAATGTTGGTATGTTTTAACACTTATTTCATGAGTACAGTTGTTTTTATGATTTGTATCTGACTCTTCCTTACCCCTTTTGGGGTTTTCTTGCCAAAGATGCTGGATTGGTTTGCTAGTTCCCTCTCCAGCTCATTTTACAGATGAAGAAACTGAGGCAAACAGGGTTAAGTGACTTTGCCCAGGGTCACACAGCTAGTAAGTGTCTGAGGTCACATTCGAACCCAGGACTTCCTGATTCCAATCCCCATGCTCTGTCTGCTACACTACCTAGCTGCCCATAAAATGTTATCCATAGGAATAAAAACCCAAAGTATACCCCAAATGACATCTTATACTTCCTCCCCATCCCCCCTACACACACACACACACACACACACACACACACACACACGCACAGTGTTCACCTCCATCTCTGAGTCTCCCACCCCCCAGCTCTAATGCAGGGTGTAAGCCTGGCTTTTCTCCTAGCCACCAATTCTGAGGCAAACCCTCTCCCTTGGGGGGATGGGAAGAACCACGATACTCAGCCATCGTTTCTACTTGTCAGCTGTGTTGTCAGAGGGTGGGGTTGGCACAGAGCCCAAGCCAGCCTTTACAAGACACATTTGGGGGCTTTCCTTCTGGAACTAGCAGGACTTGGCATTGGCTTCCTTCCAGTTCTGGCTAGGATTGAATACACCCCCTTCCTTCTCTCTTCCAAGAGGCCTAGACAACAATCCACATAGCTGGAGTCGGCAGCTGTTACTGCTCTTCCCTACTCCCTCCATCCTTCCCTCCCTCGGTCCCCTCCCCCCACCCCACCCCCAGCTACCACCACTTCTCCTAGACCGAAATTCTAGCTGACCCTTCCCTCATCTATTGTTCTTTCTCTGTCCAGATCATCCCTGGCTTTCAGCATCAGGGTTCTAGGAGCTTCCTTCGGTCTATTTATAGCCATAGACTATCTTTTCTGGAGAACCAGCACCCCTCCCCGCCATTCAGGGGCTCTTCAGCTAGCTTCTGAATGATTCAATCAGCATTTTAAGAGATGGAAGAAAAAGGACATGAATTCATTCAACTGATCAACAAACATTTATTTAAATACCTACTGGGTGCAGAGTGCTATACTAAGAACCAGAGGAAATACAAAATTTAGATGAGCCAGTCCCTGCCCTCCTGGGGCTTACAGTCTAGTAAGGGAATAAGATGCAAACATGAGTAACTCTGATACATAATAAGTGCATTAGGCAAGTAGAAATCTAAGTGCTACTTGAGGAGAAAATGAATGAAAATGATGCCAGAACGGGGGGTTCCAGCCAGCCATTTGTAAACTATAATAAGATATTTTATGCTGGAAAGAATCATCTAATAATCCCCCTCATTTTGAGAGTCGAGTCCCAAAGAGTGACTTGCCAAAAGCCACATGGGACAGAATGACCAGTCTGAGCCCAGATCTCCCAAGTTTCTTGCCACTGCAAGGCCTTAAGGAACCATCTAAAATGAAGACTTGTTTGGGGAGAGAGAGAAGAGGTGGTACTGGGTGAGCACCTCAGATGTCACTTTGGCCCCTTCCTCGACAATTCACTTGCTAATAATATAGCAGGTCTCTTGGACTGTATTGACCAATGAGCCGGCAAAATCCAGCCAAAATCAAGTCCTTGTTCTTAGTCAGGGAGCTCTGTCCTTCACTGAGATTGGTTAACATCTCATGACAAAGGATTTTCCCCAGGAAGCCTTGGGACAAAACTGGGCTATTTACAACCAAAGGCTTCTGGCTATGCCCAGGACGGCGGTGCCCAATGTTCCCCTCCTTTCTGGTCACCTTCCTCCCACTCCTATGGTACAGACACCCTCAATCTGCCTTTCTCCCACAAACTGTCCCAAAGGAAGAAATTGGCTCTGCCAATCCATCCCTCAAGGTTAACTTTGACTTGTCCCTGACTCTCATCTCTCATATCCAATCAGCAACCAAGTACTTTGAATTCCTTCTCTACAACATGTCTCCATCTGTTCCCTCTGCCTTCAGCTTAGTGGAAAGACCTCATTAGCAGTCGCCCAAAGCGGGGCCAGAGTCTTCTTAGAGATATCTAGTTGATGAAGTGGGTAGACTGATGGACTTGGAATCCAGATAGACTTGCCTAGGATACTTGCTCACTGGGTGGCCCTAAGACTCAAGGCTTATCTGTAAAACAGAAATAAAAATAGTACCTACCTTACAGGGTTTTTTATGGGGATCAAATGATAATATGTGTGCTTTACAATACTTAAAGTGCTAGACAAAGGCCAGCTATGATGATGATCCTGATATCTATCTGTCTCTCACCATCAAACCGTTCTTCATGCCAATACCAGAAGCATCTTTCTGGCCAACTGAGTCCTCAAATTAAAAAATCTTCAGCAGATCCCTATTGCCTCCCAAATAAAGTTCAAACTCCTTTCTTTGCCTGACATTCAAAGCCAAAATGACCTGGAGCCCAGCCACATTTTCAGCCTTATCATATCCTACTGACTCCACCCAAACTGGACTACTCTGTCCCTTCAGAAGACGGAAGAGAAAGGGAGAAGGGAAAGAAACTTCCCTATGTTGGGAGTTCCCACACACTGAGGTCTGGCTTCTTTTTCTTTATTTATTAAATATGAGAGCTGGAAAAGCTCCAGGAAGCATCTTTTGTTGTTGTTGTTCAGTCATGTCCAACTCTTCATGACCCCTTTTGGGGTTTTCTTGGCAAAGATACCGGAGTGGTTTGCCATTTCCTTCTCCAGCTCATTTTACAGATGGGGAAACTGAGGCAACAGGGTGAAATGACTTGCCCAGGCTCACACAGCTAACATCTGAGGCTGTATTTGAACTCAGGTCTTCCTGACTCCAGGCCCAGCCCTCGAGGCACTGTGCCATCCAGCTGCCCAAATCAGTACCCAAATCTCTTCCATAACATCCTTGATAAGTGATCATCCACCCTCTGCTTAAACACCGATTCCCCAGTAGCAAAGAAATCACTAGCTCCAGAGAAAGCCCAGAGCCCTTCTGGATCATTCTGCTGGCAGGAAGCATTTCCATAAATCTGCCTTCTTGCTGCTTCTTCTGCCCTCTGGGGTCAAGCAATGCCAGTCTAATCCCTCTCCCATTATATGTTCCTTCAAATATGTTGAGACTTTTAACATGTCTCCCCAAAGTTAAACATCTCTGGTTACTTCAAGAGCTGCTCATGCACCATTGTTCCCAATCACCTCCCTGTGGCACCTCTGCCATGATGGTTACCACAAGCCTGGAGCCAGTCAAAGTCTTTCCTCAAATGTTGCAGCCAGTGCTCTGGCTCTCTAAGCAGAGCACGTTAGAGGGGGACCATCATGCCAGACATTTATAGAAGGCTTATTTAAGGTGTGCAAAGCAGTTGGGATATTATATCATCTAATCTGAACAATCCTACCTTGTGGAATAGATATCATTAAAATCCCCCTTTTATAAATGAGGAAATCGAGGCCAGAGTTAATCCATTTGCCCCAGGTCACACAGCTTGTAAATTTCTGCAGTGGGATTCACACCCTGGACTTCCTGACCCCAGTTCCAGGTGTCTATCCACTCTCTAATATCTTCTATTCTCTCTCCACTTCTTCATATTGCCTCTATTCTTTTTTTTTTTAAGGCAATTAGGGTTAAGTGACTTGCCCAGGGCCACACAGCTATTGCTTCTATTCTTTTAATTTTTTTTTAAAATTATGGAATAAAACAAGCATTTCCATAACAGTAAAATAAAAAAGATGATTGTACATGAAACTGAAAGTCGACTATGAACAAATTGGTATTTCTTTCAAATATACAACAAAATTATCATGTAAATTTCTTTTTTTTTCTTTTTTTCTTCCTTCCCTCCCAAATGGCTACCATTAGACATAAATTACACACACACACACACACACACACACACACACGTGTGAAATTTTTCTATACATTTATTTATCAGTTCTTTCTCTGGATACAGATAGCATCTTTCTTCATATGTCCTTTATAGTAAATTTGGGTATTTATAATAGATAAAATAACTTACTCGCTCAAAGTTGTTCTTAAATATTGCCTCTATTATTAATTATTTTCTTCATGTATTACACGAGGTGTAATAGATGGCACACTGACTAAAGTGCTAGGCCTGGAATTAGGAAGACTCATTTTCTTGAGTTCAAATCTGACCTCAGACACTTATTAGCTGTGTGACCCTGGACATGTCACTTACCTCTGTTTTGCCTCAGTTTCCTCATCTGTCAAATGATCTGGAGAAGGAAATGACAAACCACTCCAGTATTTCTGTCAAGAAAACCCCAAAACGGGGTCACAAAGAGTTGGACACAACTGAACAAAAACAAAGTAATTTTACTAGTAGTGGAGCTGAATCTATAGCCCAGGTCTTCTGAGTTTTTCTTTCCTTAAGACCTAGTCCAAATGTCAGCTTCCTCCATGTAAAATTTCCTGATCCGTTTTTTTTTTTTTAAAGAAAAGAAAAGAATCTGCATGAAGATAGATACTAAAGCCTTACTTGATAATAATAATAATAATTATATTATATTTTTATATTATATATTATAAAATGAATAATTATTATTATATATAACATAATATAAGCCCAGTGCTTAATACAGTAACTGGCACATAGCAGGCACTATTGAATTGAACTGAATTATAATTTCCTGAGTTCATTAGTTATTAATTCACTCTCCTACCTCCAATTGCCTTGTATTTCTCTATACAGCTATTATATCCCCCCAAGAGATTGTAAGTTTCTTGAGGCCAAGGACTATCTACTTTCAAGGGGCTTTGTACTAAGCCTGGCAAATAGTAGGTGCTTAATAAAAATATGTTAAGTTGAATTTCTAGAGCTACCTCCTATTCACTGCATAATCTTAAGGAAGTTGTCTTACTCCTATATACTGTAGTTTCCATTCCTATCTAACCCTGGACAAAATGGACTCTAGAAATAGCTATTCAAACTAACAAACATTTATTAAAGGATTACTATGTACCAAGCACTGAACTTGGCACTTGGGGATACAAAGACAAAACTAAAATGAATCCTGCCTTTAAGGGACTTACATCCTACAGGAAAGACGTGACATGCATACACACATCATCTACACACATGTATATGTGTGTAAATATACACATGTATGTGTATATGTACACATATGTATATACGTGTATCTATGTATGGTATGTGAGAGAGAGAGAGAAAAAATTTGATGAGAATGAATGAAGAAGGAGATCTACAGGACCCGAAGCTTCCCAGAATGGGGGTGGGTGAAGAAGGTGTCCACTCTGCAGCAGAAGCCCTAGATTCCCTCCCTTCCTCGGATACAGTCAGCCTGTTAACCACAGCCATCTTGGCTACATTAGAAGAAGGGGCCTTTCCTTTCTATCGATTTTTCTTCCCCCAATGAGAAGACAAATCTGTTTCCTTTCAGCCAGAAGGCCTCAAGCCATGGTTACTTACATTAGAGTAATTAAATTCCCACTGCTAGGGAGACTCAGGAGATAAACGAGAGAGCACATACCTCATGCCAAGGACTAAACTGAAGGGCGGACAGGAGGGGAGGGAGGAAGGGAATTTTGGCTGGAAGGGCCTGTCACAGATTTCTCCTGATAGTGCTAAAATCCACTTAGCAATAAATATCTTTACAGGTTCTCACCTGTTGGAGCAGAAGGCGATGAACCCTCCCTAATCTACCCTTCCAAAAGTATTATACTCATCCTCTGCAAATATATGGACTTTTGCTGAATGATCAAATCTCCAAGATGGAGAGAGTCTTAAAGGCCATTTAATCTAACTGATACCTTTGACCAGGAAATCAATAAGTAGTCAGCCAGCCTTCTCCTGAAAAAAAATCCAGTGAAATAGAGCTTACTACCTCCCATTTCACTTTTGGATTGCTCCGATTGTTAGGAAGTTTTCCTGATATGAAGCCAAAATCTGCCTCTGAAATTTCTACCCATTCCTCCTAGGCCCTCTGGGGCCAAGCAGAATAGTCTAAACCATCTTCTGTGAGGCAGCCTTTAGATAGTTAGACTGACGGCTATGGCATACATCCCCACCGTGTTTTCTTTTCTAAAGGCTAAACATCTCCAGTTCTTTCATCAAACTGTCACAAGACACAGTTTTGAACCTCTTCTCTGTCCTGTTTGCCCTACTCTGTCATTGCCTCTTTTAAAACACAGTGTGTCCAGAAGAAGAAATAAAACAAGCATTTACTAAGTGCCTACTACCGTGTTTCCCCGATAATAAGACACTGTCTTATTAATTTTTTTGGACAGAAAAACACCAGAGGTCTTATTTTCAGGGGAGGGCTTATTTTAATGAACATTGACAGCAATTTTAATAAACAGGTAAATGTGAACAAAAAAATGTACCTTTATTCAATAATGAATTCAATAAAGAACAGGATGACACGCTCACTGCTGCAGCTCTGATTGGATGCAGCTCGGAGCGCGGCGTGCGTTTCACCCGGGGGGGGGGGGACGGCGCATACAGAGGGTACCTTAATGTAGCGTGTAGTGCAGGGGATCACCTTCACTACAGTAGCAATCTCAATAGGGCTTATTTTCGGGGGAGGGCTTATTTTAGAGGAATCTTACACAGTAAGGGGAGGGCTTATTTTCGGGATAGGTCTTATTATCAGGGAAACACGGTATGTCTCAATCAACCATGGTGCCAAGTGCTTCTCAAATACAATTTCATTTGATCCTCACACAAACCTGGAAGGAAGGTACTATTGTTATTCCCCTATTACAGATGAAGAAACTGAGGCAGGCAGGGGTCAAGTGACTTGCTCAGGTTTACACAGGTAGTAAGTGTCTGAAACTAGACTTGAACTCAGGTCTTCCTGACTCCAAGTCCACAGTTCCATCCACTGCACCACCCAGCCATTTCACTGGACACTATACTCCAAATAGGCTCTAATCAGGATAAAGAACAGTAGGATTATTATCTTCCTCATTCTGAGCTCTATGTTTCTATGATTTTAGTGAAAACCAATTCAAAGTGAGCCCCACCTTGACAATTTCATGTCCTGCCTATCACATCTTGGTCACAACTACTCAGTGCACCCTCTAACACTATATAAATTGAAGATCAGTTGCAGATCTGCATTGGCAAAAGAAGTTTTCTGACCCAGAATTTCCTAAATGAATAAGAGCACAGGTCCATTCCCCGCCAAAATCATTTTTTTGGCTGCCACATCCCACTGGCCATCTTTGAGGACCATCACTAGAGGCCTATTCCTAAATAGCATTCCTTACCAAGGGTACCATTTGCAAAGACCAGTATTTTATAAGACAAAATCTTTCCTTCTCCCAGCATACTCCCCCATAAGCTGCTAATTCATAGAGTTTTCAGGCTCCTTAGTTCCCAGAGATGAATTTTCAGGTGGACATCTAGGCATTCATCATCTCCAGGCTGCACTCCTCACTCTCTTGACTTTTTTTTCCACCATGTCCATTCCTTCATCTCATCTTCCCCTCTTCCTTTTCAGCTTTGTCCTCCCCCATTAAAATGCAAGCTCCTTAGGGGAGGCTAGGTGGTCAGGGAATAGAGCACCGGCCCTGGAGTCAGGAGGACCTAAGTTCAAATCCGGCCTCAGACACTTGACACAAAAAACTAGCTGTGTGACTTTGGGCAAGTTACTTAACCCCAACTGCCCTCCAAAAATGGCAAAAAAACAAAACAAAACACATAAGCTCCTTGAGGGCAGAGACTGTCTTTCTGCTTGTATTTTTACATTCCCAGCACTGTGTCTAGCACATAGTAAGCACTTTATAAATGTATATTGACTGACTGGCAGAGGTCAATCCTAATGCTCTCCTCTAATTATATCCTTCAGTACCACCTCATTTTCTAACACAGAAGTCCAATGGAAGAATGTTAATTGCTCATAAGTAGACTCAGCTGCTATAATAAAAATGACACTACTGCCTAAATTAATTTATTTATTCCATGCCATGCCAGTCAAACTACCATAGGATGACTTTATAGAGCTAGATAAAACAATAATGAAATTCATCTGGAGGAAAAAAAGGTGAAGAATCTCAAGGGAAATGATGCAAGAAAGTGGGAAAGAAAGGGACCTACAGTACCAGATCTCAAAATATATGACAAAACAATAACCAGTAAGACTATTTGTAGGGGTGGCTAGGTGGCACAGTGAATAGAGCACTGGCCCTAGAGTCAGAAGGACCTGAGTTAAAATCCAGCCTCAGACAAGATGCTTAACATTTACTAGCTGTGTGACCTTGTGCAAGTCACTTAACCCCAACTGCCCCTCCAAAAAGAAAAAAAAAAGACTATTTATGGAGGGAGGAAGAGAATTTGGAACTCAGTTTTTTTTAAATAAATGTTAAAGAAAAAAAGAAAAAAGTCTATTTGGTATTGGTTAAAAAATAGAGAGGTCAACCAGTGGAACAGATTGAGTATGTGATATACAGAAGAAAATGAACCTAGAAGCCTAATAGTGTTCAATAAACCCAAAGATCCCAGCTACTTGGATAAGAACTCACTATCCAACAAAAACTTCTGGGAAAACTAGAAAGAACTCTAAGAGAAACCAAAATTAAACTAAGACATTGTACCATAGGCTAAATCTGGGAAGTAAATACATAATGGATATAAAAGCTCACATCATAAATCCATTAGAGAAACAAGGAAGAAATTTCCTTTCAGATTAATGGATAGAGGGAGAGTTCATGACCAAACAAAAAATGAACAAGATCATAGAAGATAAAAAGAATAATTTTGATTTCACAAAATTGGAAAAAAATTTGCATAAACAAAACCAATTATGTCAATTAACTGGGGGGAAATCTTTACAGCAAGTTTTACTGATAAAGATCTCACTTCTGACACATATAAGGCATTGATACAGATTTATAAGAACAAAAGCCATTCTCTAAGTGATAAATGGTCAAAGAATATGAACAGGCAGTTTTCAAAGGAAGACATCAAAGCTATCAACAGTCATATGGAAAAATGTTCTGACTCACTAATAATTAGAGAGTTGTCCATTAAAGTAAGTCTCATGTTCTACCTCACACTGGTCAGATTGGCAAAGCTGGCAAAAAAGGAAAATGACAAATGTCAGAGGGGATATGGGAAAATAGGCACATCAAGGCACCGTTGGTACAGCTGTGAATTGGCCCAGCCCATCTGGAAAACAATCTGGAATATCCAGAAAAGGTCACTAAACTGTGACTCTTGGACCCAATGATACCACTATTTAGCCTATACCTCAAAGAGGCGAAAGAAAAAGAAAAGGGCTTACAAATACAAAAATAAATGCTTATAAATTGAAATTTTTAAATTGAATTGAAAAATTAAAAGGTCCAAATTGGTTATTATTCATGGCCCTGGAATGACCATCCTTCAATATGTATGGTATCTCCTCCATGATCCTTTCAAGTTAGAACGATATATCCTTCCTGACATATCATACAATCCTTTGTGGAGACTTCTGCCATGCACTCAGCATGTTTAATTTTTATGTATTAGATTTTATGTATTTGTGTATGTAATTTATGTATTAGAGTTATTTTGTACATGTGCCATGTTCTCTCACTCTAAATGAGGCTCTCTATAAGAGCTGTGGGACTTCAATTCTCTGGGTCTCCATTTCCTCATCCGTAAAATGACCAAATTAGACTAAATGACCTTTAAGTTTTCTTCCAATTCTACCATTCTGTGTTGGATAAAAGATAAATATACATCTGGGCCCTGGGCAAGTCCATCATCTTCTCAGGGTACCAAGCAAATCTCTAAGACTAAGAGATGCATCTGCTCTGTATTTGGAAGAAGGTAATTTCTTTCTTCCCTGAGAGTCCCCTAGAACAATGAAATCATAGGCTCTGTCCAAAAAAAAAAAAAATACATGAACATAAACATATATGTGCAGCCAGATCCCAATTAGTGCAAATAGCGAGTGGGGAAGAGGTTATATGTATTGGAATTTGTACTTTTTAAAGTTATGATTATGTAAAACATGATGATTTGTTCCAGCCCAATTGGAATATGCTTTGTCAATTTGAATAAAATGATTACTTTACAAGATTCCTTATTTGTACTAATCTAGACCTAGCTACTCTGTGTGTGTGTATGGAAACATTGAACATATATATATATATATGTACACACACACATATATATATATACATACACACACATATATACACACACATACATGTATTGTCTTGCTTTGTATACATTTGTTTGCATATTGTCCCCCCTATTAGATTACAAGTTCCTTGAGAGCAGAGACTGTCTTGCCTTTTTTCCCCCTATTCCCAGCACTCAGCACAGTGTCTGGAATGTGTTGCTGTTTTTGTCGTTGCTGTTCAGTTGTGTCTAATTCTTTGTGACCCTTTTGGGGATTTTCTTGGCAAAGATGCTTGAATGGTTTGTCATTTCTTTCTCCAGCTTATTTTAGATGAGGAAACTGAGGCAAATGGGGTTAAATGACTTGCCTAGGGTCACACAGCTAGTAAGTGTCTGAGGCCATATTTGAACTCAGGTCTTCCTGACTCCAAGCCTAGCACTCTACCCACTGCACCACCCAGTTGCCCCACCTGGCATATAGTAGGCATTTAATAAATGTTTATTGGTTGATTTTTAATAACATATATCTTTGTATCTTCTCCAATTCAATAATTTCAACAAACATTTATTAAGTATCTACGCATGCAAGGATAGAAATCTATCCATCACTGAGTACTTATTAAGTGTTTATTAAGACTGGGTACTTATTAAGTGCCTACTATGTATGCTCCTCTGTGTGAGGCCCTGGGGACACAAATCTATCCACTAACAAGCATTCTTTTAAGCTCCTTCTTTACCAACAGGCATTATGAAAGGTCCTGAGCATACCAAGATGAAATCCAGAATGATCCCTGCCCTCGAGTCACATAAATCCTTGTAGAGATATAGACACATAAATAAATATAAAGACAAAGCAAAGCAATACAAAGGAGGGGTAGGATGAACCTAGCATAGTGCTCTTCATAAAACAGGCACTTAATAAATTTATTTGTTGGATTCAATTGAATAGAAACAAATCCCCAGTGGATTAGACAATGGAACAGCCTTCTCCCACTCCGACCTCCAGCAAAAAAAAAAAAAAAAAAGAGGACCCTCACCTCCCTTTGGCTGCCTGCCAGACACTCTGGAGTGGGAGGAAGGATCTGGGTCAGGGGTAGCATCTCAGAGAAAATGGAAGAGAAAAGAGAAAAATTAAGGAATGAACATTTTTCGGGGAAACAATCACAGCAATTGGTTTTGGAATGAAGTTATAATTTCATTGGTATAGGGAAGACTTAAGTGAGAAAACTCCCCCTACCAGGGTGCCTTTAGAGAGTTACCTAGAAAACTAAGGGTTGGAAGTGACTTGCCCAGAGTCACACGATCAGCATGTGTCAGTATGGACTTGAACGCAGGTTTTCCTGACCTTGAGAACAGTACACTATCCCTTTCTTCTGCAGCAGCGTCTGAACTTGAAAATCACCCACAGTCTTAAAGAAATATGTAAATCCATCAGTAGCCACCAAATGTGACCTTCATATACAGGGGAATTTGAGAAGGTTGAAGATTTGTCAAATGCCAAGGCTGGGTGGCCATCATTTTTAGAGGGAATTTTCCCATTCATCATCACTCCTTGGACTAAGAGAGGGTGGAGATTGGACAAAGTGGGGGGAGGGGGAAGGAGGGAAGGGGGCAGACAGAGAAGGGGAAGAAGAAATTAGCTCTGCTAATTTATTAGCTATTTGACCTGACAGTTCCTTCATCAGTCAAATGGAAGGGGGCGGGGCATCACTCAATCTCAGAGGATTCCTCCAGTTTCCATGCTATCTATGTGACATATCACTCTCCAGAAAAGCGTAGAATTATAAATCCCAAAGAGACCAACTGGCCAACCTTAACCTTTGGAGCACCAATCCCCTCTATGACATAGAATAATAAAATGTTTATATTATAAAATAACATAGAATTACATAAAAGACCCAGAAAGGACCTTAAAATAAACTAGTTCCACCGCCCTATTTTTTTTCCTTTTTGGAAGGGGGAAGGCAGGGCATTTGGGGTTAAGTGACTTGCCCGAGGTCACATGACTAGTAGGGGTCAAGTGACTTGCCCAAGGTCACATGGCTAGTAAGTGTTAAATGCCTGAGCCCAGATTTGAACTCAGGTTCTCCTGACTCCAGGGCTGGTGCTCTATTCACTGTGTCACCTAGCCACCCTTCTACCACCCTATTTTACTGATGATGAAACCAAGGAGAAGAGAGGAGAGGAGGCATGCCACAGGTCAGACATCAAGTTAGCAATCAGGAATCAAACCCAGTTTTCTTGACTTCTAATACATTGTTCTTTCCATGAGCATATCCGATCTCTGTTTGAACATTTCCTGTGACAGGAAACACTCCACCTTATAATACCATTCCATTTTCAAACATTCAAAGTGTTAGAAGCAGCTAGGTAGTGCAGGGGACCTGGATTCAACAAGACCTGAGTTCAAATTCAGTCTTAGAAATTTACTAGTCGTGTGACTCTGAGCAAGTCACTTCATCTTGTTTGCCTCAGTTTCCTCATCTGTAAAATGAGCTGGAGAAGGAAATGTCAAACCACTCTTTCCCAAGAAAACCACAAATGGGGCCACAAAGAGTGAGACACAACTGAAAAATTACTCAATAGCAACAAGAAAAAAATCTTCCTTGTAAAATGAGCTAAAATCTGCCTCCCCTAAAATTTCTATTTATATCTAATAACATTTATCTTTGTATCTTTCCCAATTCTAAATTCAACGAATATTTGTCAAGTGCCTACCATGGACAAGGTAGAGCACTACAGGACAAGAGTATAGATCAGTCAACAAGCATTTATTAAGCTATCCATCCTCTGTTTCTAATCCCAGGCCTGCAATGGACTCCAGATGCAGAAGGATCAGGTCAGTTAGTTCTCTTTGGATGACTCTGTGGGTTTGATTGTTATTTCAAGGTTTTTTTTGCTGTTTTTTAAGGAAATAGTGATAATAACTCATAGTTATGCAGGCTTTAAGGTTTGTAAAATGTTTTACATATGATATTTCATTTGATTCTCACAACGATCCTGGGAGGTAGGCACCATTATTGTTCCCATTTTATAGATAAGGAAACTGAACCCAAAACTAGTAAATGTTGGGGCTAGAATTTGAACCCAGGTCTCCTGAGTCCCAGTTTTGAATTTATTACATTCTACTATGATCCATCTTTAAAAAACAAAAATACACTATCATTTTATAAGCACTCCAAATTCTCCTCAAGCAAATAGGGAAAAATTCTATGCCTACTTCAGTCAGCCAGGGAAGATTCAACTCCAATCCCAGGTTTGCTTTCCAGCCCTCAACAATTTCATTTCACTCTTTAGGGATCATTCTCTCACTGGCACATGGACTGTGCTCCTGCCTCATCTCTTGGTGCCAAAATTAGCTCCTACTCGATCTCAGCACTATTGGTCTAAGCTTATCCTGGAGTCTTGGCGGGGGCTATGGGAGAGGGCATCTTGGCAGGGCTGACCTTCCCCTCCAGAATCAAGGGAAAGAGGCTTAGAAACATACACTGAGCTGGTAGATTTGTTCAGGGACCATGGGACTTTGCTTAGCATCAGGAAAGCCCTGCTCACAGCCAAAAAGAAGGCAAAGGAGAGCCAAGGTAAAAGAACCTCTGGAAAGCCAGCCTGACCATCAGCCTCTGCACGGAAGCCTTCCATGGAGTCACAGAATCATGGCAGAATGTAAGCTCTCAGAGGACAAGGACTAATTAGTGTCTAGCACCATGCAAGCTCTTACTAACACTTGTTGAACTGAATTCGTATCAATGAATTAGAAATGGAGTATCTAGTCTAACCCATATCTGAACAGGGATTCCCTCTACAGAATTCCCAACAAGAGGTCATCCATCTTCTGCTTGGAGTGGTCTAATTAATGATGGGTAGCTTGCTATGGGCCATAGAAATCCATTCCACTTAGGGGCAATTTGGAAGTCTTTCCCTCATCCTTTCCTAGTCTAGACAGAAGACCGTTAGACTATTTGCAGAACCAAATTCTAAAGAAGATCATTGCCACACCTGAATGATGATGCTTTGGAGATCGATCTCCTAAGACTGCTATGTGAAGTTTAGACCATTCTGGTGAGGAGAGGCCATGGAACATTCAGCCAGTAATGATGAAAACAACAGGTCCAGGGCTCCCTTGAACTTGGGAGACTTGGTAATCCAGTACCAAAGCTGGAATCAGAAAACCTGAGTTCAAGCTCTAACTGTCTGATCTCATAAAAGCTATCTTGAACCTCAATCTCCTTCTCTGTAAAACACAACTAATAATGCTTCTACTACCTACTTCACAGGCCTGTGGCCAGAATAAAATCTATCAATCTACTGAGTATGTATTCAGCACCATGCTACGCCCCCAGGGTGGCGGGGAGGACAGTCAGAAGTGAAAAAATCATGGGGCAGCTAGGTGGCACAGTGCATAGAGCACCAGCCCTGAAGTCAGGAGGACCTGAGTTCAAATCCATACTCAGACACTTAACATTTAGTACCCGTGTGACCTTGGGCAAGTCACTTAACCCCAATTGCCCTGACTTCCCTCCTCCAAAAAGAAAAAAGAAGTGAAAAAATCCCTGACCAAAGTGAAAAGCACTTTGTAACTGCCTTCTCCCAGCTTTCAGTTTATGATCCTATGAAATGCTCTCTAAATGTAGGTTATGATTCCAGTTTGTTTGTTTTTTTAAAGAGATCATTCAGATTTAAACCCAAGCAAAGGAAGCAGAAAAATCAACCTCTCTCCAGTGCTCCAATCCCCACAAAGTGAAGGCAATTCAATTAGAAGATTTAAATATTCCAAGCCTTCAAAACCATTTGTGATAAAGCCAAGGGCTAACTCTCAATGCTCCCCTTCCCCAATGGAAGGGCCAGATGATATGTGAAAGTGGAAGGGGGAGGGGTAAGAGGAGACCAGTGGTCCAGACCCAGCTTTTTAAGAAGTCATCAGTAAAGTACCATAGCATATGCAATAAAGATCACAAAAATGATAATACCATTCAATCCGATTCCTTTGCTAGGACTTTATCCCCAGTACAGCATAAAAAGGAAAAAAAAAACCCAATAACTTAGCTACCTAAAAATATTCACAACTGCTCTATGTGTAACAGTGAACAATGGGAAACAGACTCTATTCCAACAATTGGAGAATGACCGGAAAAATTGTAGTGTATTAAGGTAATGGAATGTTATGGTGCCATAAAAACCACCATTAGGAAGTACATAAGGAAATATGGACAGAGCTCAATGAGGTGGTGCAGAGGGAAAATCAGCTGAACCAGGACTACAGAACCACATTGACTACAGCTATGTGGAAGAGAGGAAAGAAGAAAGGAAAGGAGAAAAGACAGGTGTGGAAGAAGAGAGGGGGAGAAGGATGAGCAAAGAACTTAACAAGGCTTAAAAAGAGACAAGGAACAAAAGCATTTTCTTTGCTTGCTGGCAGCACAGTGAATAGAGCACTGGGCCTGGAGTCAGGAAGACCCTAGTTCAAATCCAACATCAGATCCTTCTCAGCTGTGTGACCCTGGACAAGTCACTTTACCTCTCTGTCTGCCTATAAAATAAGGAGAATAATTTCACCTACCTTAAAGAGTTGTTGTGAGGATCAAATGAGATACTATTTGTAAAAAGCATTTAGTATAGAGCCTGGCACACAGTAGGCACTATATAAATGCTTATTCCCTCCCACATCCTACTCTGTTTATTTAGTTCCTTTGGTGCTGTCTTAACCAGCTCTTGGCACATGGTAAACATTCAATAAATACTTGTTGACTTGTTAAAACCCAAGTTAACAAATTTTGCCCTTAATAATATTTTAAGTGTGTTCTTGATGATTATTACATTTATTAAAATTATTATTTCATGCATCATCAACCTAACTCTAACAAGTAGAAAGGGGAGCTCCGGTTAGTGGCACAGTGGATACAGGACTTGGAGTCAGGAAGACCTGAGTCTTCTCTTTGCCTTAGTTATAAAATGGGTATAATAACAACACTTTCCTCCCAGGCTTGTTGTTACAACCACTCCCTCTGTCCATGCTTCCCCGCCCACCCCCCACTTTAGCAGACCACTTGCTGCAGGCTGACAAAGCCTTCATCACCTGGTGGCCAGTCTGGGAATGAACCTCTCCATACCTAACAAAGGTGTTCCTCAGATGACATGCATACAATCCATTACTTGGTCCACACTGGAAGCCTTTCCTTCTGGGTAGGACTCACCAGAAGCTCCCTTCCACTGATGTATATAGCTTTGTAAAAGTCTCAACACCAGTGACTCATCAGAGGAAGACTTTTCATGGAGGAGGAAGGGAAGTCGCTGCTAGAAAATTACCAATTCTACCCTCTAGCAGAGAAAGCCAGAAACACCCAGAATGTTTTGGGGTGGTACCAGTGTTCTCCTGAGCTAAGAATAAAAGCCACAAGCCATAGCACTGGGAATCCAGATTCTAACTCAACTTTCTGTGTGACCTTGGATAAGTTAACTAATTTCTCTGAACTACGGTTTTCTCCATCAATAGAGAGCAAACAGGTGCAGAGATTTAGAGCTTGGAGGGGCCTTAGAGGTTGTCTAGTAAATAGCCCAGTCCCAGAGCAGGGACTGTCTTTTGCCGTTCTTTGTATTCCCAGCTCTT
>NW_027187398.1:7820385-7868062 GCF_028583685.1 Petaurus breviceps papuanus
GAGCAGGGACTGTCTTTTGCCGTTCTTTGTATTCCCAGCTCTTAGCATAGGGCCTGGCGCTTAATAAGTGCTTGTTAACTGACTAACTGATAGATTTAGTCACAACAAGGAGGTACTGGGTAAGAATTGCTTAACCCAGCCAATTGCACTCTTGCCCATCAGATACCAAACATAGCACCAAGGTCTTTCTATGAAAAGCACCCGAATGGACTCAAAAGTAACAGATGTCCCCATTTGCATACTATTTCTCACTTTGTTGTTCATTTATGGCCAACATGGCTCTGTTAAGAACACTATTCAGGTCTCCAGCCCACTCCCCACCTACCCCCCAAGCAAACAAGACCCCAGCACTGGTCTGTATGTGCTTCCACCCCCGCCAAGGCAGTTGGGGCTCTCGCCCCTTAGGACATCTCTCCTCCCCTCCTCCGTGCATGCCCCACCTGCCATTTCCCCTGGTTCCACCCAGAGCTGGCAGGAAGGGAGCCAAACATTTGAGGTTAAAAGGTGAACCCTTTGTAAACAGTGGCTGAAAATCAAGAGATAGGAAGACCCCCACCCCTAACTAGGGTAATATGTAAAGGCACCATATGCTTAGCTGAGGAGCATATCACCTCAATGGGTCCCTTCCAGATCTAAATTGGAAATCCTATGAACCGTAAGAGCAGCACCCACATCTCAGGTCTAGACTGAAAAATCTGCCTTCTTGGAGTTACATAACAGAAAATATCAAGTGTTCCTCTATCTTTGTCTCTGCTGTGCCTGGGTCAGTCAATCAACAAGCATTTATTCAGCACCTGTTATGAGCCAGGTGCTCAGCACTGGGTCTATGGAAACACAAAAGGAACAGCCCCTGCCCTCAAGGAGTTTGCATTCTGCAGGAGAAGATAACATAAAGCCCTGGACCTGGAATCAGGAAGACCTGAGTTGAAATCCAGCCTCAGACACTTACTAGCTAGGTGATGGTGGGCAAGTCACTTAACCCTGTTTGCCACAGTTTCCTCATCTGTAAAATGAGCAAGAAAAGCAAATGGCAAACCACTCCAGTATCTTTTCCAAGAAAACCCCAAATGGGGTCATGAAGAGTCAGTAATAATTGACTGTATGACTACACACACAGTCAGTATGTGAACAACAGCAATCCACTTGAAATGACTAGAAGTAAAGGGCAGACAACAAGGGCGAGGTCTAAAAAGGAGACATTCTCACATCTCATTGTCTCGGTTACGTGTTCCTCCTACAGTCATTTCAAGGAGATTGGAAAGATTCAACTGATCTGAGCACTCTGATCAACTTCCCTATCCCTCCCACCCCCCACTATTTAGATAAGGTCCTTTGGGAGTCAGGATCATAGGATCAGGAAGGGGCTGCAGAAACAACCTAATCCAATCCCTTCATTTGACCTATGAGGAACCTGAGGATATGGAGGTTAAGTGACTTACCCAAGGTCATACAGGAGACAGGCAGAGAAGCTAAGTGGTTCCAATAGAGTGAAAATAACCCTGGAGTTGGAGTCAGAAGACTCAGGTTCAACTCCCATTACTAACCCTGTGACATTAGGCAAGACCCTTCAAGTGTCTGAGCCTCCTTTTCTTCAACTTCCAAAGGAGCATAATCTTTGTACCATCCACCTCATAGAAGTAGGAGGACCAAATGAAATAAAGGCTGTATATATTTATGTTGTCTGTATTTTGATATATTACTGTTTTCCCCAGTAGAAGTTAAGCAACTTGAGCATAAGGATTGCTTCATTCTTTATATTTGTAGTCCCAATGTCCAGCACATAGTAGACACTTTAATAAATACCACTGATTGATTGAAAGTGCCATATATAAATGTGAGCAGTTATTCTTATTATCCTCATACCTTCCTCTATCATTGACGTTATCTTTACCTCTCTGGCATGCTTCTCTCTCAAAACCTCTCTGCCTGTTCATTTTGGTCCTCCTGGTTTTTCTCAAGTCTTCTCTTAGCCTCTGACCTGACTTCATGCTGCTCCCCAATCCCCCTCCTAGCAGAATGGGGAACTCCTTCAGGGCAGCAACTATTTCATTTGCTTCTTCATATTCCCCAATTCTTAGAACAGTATCTGGCACATAGTAGGGCATTTAATAAATCCATAGACTCATAGAATCACTGAGTAGGGAGAGATCTAAAAGGTCATCTAATACAGCTCTAATTTATATAGCACTTTAAGGTTTACAAAACAATTTCCTCACAACCCTTGGGAGGTAGCAGTCAGTCAACAAGCATTTATTAAGTTTTTATTATAAACTCAGAGGTCAGTCAACAAACATTCATTAAGCTTTTTATATGTGCCAGCACTATATTAAGTACTAGGGATACAAAGAAAGGCGAAAAGCACATAGTTGAACAAAGATTTTTATCCCCATTTTGCAGATGAGAGAGTGAGGCAATTCAAACAAGCAGTAGGCAACAGAACCTGCATACACTGCCATGGTGCCATGTGGACTCAGACACTGCCCAGAAGTTAGCCACCTGGCCAGAAAATGCAGCTAGACAAGCCCTACTAATCTGCTGCTTCATGTGTGCTCATTAATTAAGTAAAATTAGTTTTATTATTTAAAAAAACAACCTCAGTGGAGTCATATTCCAATGTCAGCACACTAGAAGCCTAGAGACTAGAGGGTCCTTTCTTCCTCTTTTGTTCTCTCTCAACCTGACATATTTTTACATCCATATCTAACCACTGGTGTTGCTGTCAGAGTAAAAAATGGTTCTAAACACATGTTCTGAAAATGGTCTGCCTGATTGACTCTTCAGAGGAAAAATCATAGGATTGTTGGCCTTGGGAGGTCCAGGCTGGGCCACAGCCAAAGTGCCCTCCCTCCTCTCCCCAACCTGCTCTTTCTTTTAGTCAAATTAGCTTTTTGGTGTTTTGATTGAAACACTGAAGAGGTTACCTAGTAACTACTAGGCTAGGCATTTCAATTTTTATAAAGGAAAAGAACAAAACCACATGTGTGGGTTAGACGCACCTTTTGCTTCATTGGGATCTTTCATACTCTCACAGAACCGCAGAATTTAGAGCTAGGAGAAGAGATCTGAGCAATCATCTGGTCCTACCCCCACATTTTACAGATGAGGTAACTAAGAAAAAATGACTTGCCCAAGGTCATGTGGTTAGTAAGAGGCAAAGCTGGGACACTTACCTAGGTCTTCCTGCTTCCAGTCTGGAGTTCTTTTTGACTGGGAAAAAAAAAAAAAAACAACCCCACAACATTTGTACTCATGGTATAAGAATGCTAGATAGATGGATGGATAGATAGGTAGATAGGTATGTAGATAGATAGATAGATAGATGGATAGATGGGTGGATGGATAGATAAGTAGGTAGGTAGATAGACAGACAGACAGACAGACAGACAGACAGACAGACAGACAGACAGACAGACAGACAGACAGACAGATAGATAGATAGATAGATAGATAGATAGATAGATAGATAAAAAAGAAAGAAAAAGAGAGAGAGAGACATACCAAACCTCAGAATGTCAGATTTGGAAAGCAGTTCAAAAACCATCTAGCCCAACCCATACCTGAGAGTCTCCTCTATAACATTGCCAAAAAGTGAACATCTAACTTGAAGACCTCTAGAGAGGAGGACATTCACTCTCTCTCCTAAGGCACTTCATTCTGCCTTGGACAAGGTCTAATTGTTAAGAAGATCATTGAAATCTCACCTCCTAGAAGAAACCATTCCTATTCTCTCTCTCTCTCTTTTTTTTTTTTGGAGGGCAATTGGTGTTAAGTGACGTGCCCAAAGTCACATAGCTAGTAAGCGTGTTAAGTGTCTGAGGTCAGATTTGAACTCAGGTCCTCCTGACTTCATGGCTGGTACTGTACTCTATTCACTGCGCCACCTAGCCACCCCTCCTATTCTCTCTTAATGCCTTCCTTCTGTTGATTATCTCCAATTCATCTGATATGTAGCAGTTTTCTCTGTACATAGTTGTTTGTATGTAGTCTTCTTCATTAGATAGTGAGTTCCTTGAGGATAGGAAATGCATTTCATTTTACCTTTATTTGTATCCTGGCACATAGTAAGCATGTGATAAATGTTTGTTGACTTGACTAATCTGTAACTTCTACCAACTGATCCTAATCTTTAGTAATACTAGCATTAGGGACATCCAGAAACTCACAAGAGACAAAATCAAAGAAATCAATCAAACATCGCTTCTAATGTCTATACACTATTGCACAAAGCACAGAAAATAGGCAAGGTGAACTAGAGATCCTTACACCAGGATGCAGATTTGGCCTCATAGGTTTACTGAGAGTCGGTGGAATGAGACTAAAATATGAATCTGGAAGGATATACCTTATTCAAAAAGAAAAGGTTAAGATGTGAGGAAATTTAGGAGCGACAGCAGGGAAGCACAGGAGAGGGCATTTGGGTAAAGTCTAAAAGAAGCATAAAATAGGAACAATATTGTTAGCAGAATATACTACAGACAGGAGTGTGTTGGACTTAGCTCTAATGGCAAGCCGATGGTTACATTTTCAGTGTGAGCATTTATACCTCAAAAATCAAAATCACTACAAATCAGGGCTTGATTTATTGCTTCGTTAATTTTCTGAACTTAAGAAAGTATAATGCAAATGAAACTTCAAATTGTGTGGAGATAGAGATATAGAGAGGCAGATACAAACATAGACATAGATACAGATTCCCCTACCATGGGAACCCAGTTGTTAAACATTTATGGGCATACCCCTGTTTTGCTAGTAAACAGTACTAGAGCTCAGAAGAATGCAGTTGAAAGCTCTCAGTGAATGAAGTCATCACCAGCCCAGATGCCTGAAAACTGAATATTACTACTACTCATAGTATTAATAATAAGTTTATATAGTGCTTTAAGGTTTTCTGAGCCCCCCCTCTCCCAAAGCCCGGGACTATAGAGCACTTGGGCAGAAAAGAAAAATTGATGGGAATTCTGGAAATGGATCACAAAACTAACATGGACACATGCCACAGTGAAGGGGGGGTGGGAGGGGGATGTCTGTTAGAGTGCCCTTTCTTTGTCCAAAGTAGAGAAAGTAATTTAAATAACTTGCCTTCATGATTATTTCACCCTTTAAAAGGACCAAGGACCAATGAGGGGAACTTCTTTCTGCACCTGATTCTCATGACCCTGGAGGAATTGGTTGGTGGGGTAGGACTGATCAGAACCTTGGAATATGTGGCCATTCTACCATAGAATTTCTGTCAGATAAGGAAAGAAAAGCCAGGCATAGTCAGATGTGCACCCTGGATTTGGGGAGAGCAAATTTTGAATAGTTCAGCAAAAGCTTAAGTAAAATTTTCTGCAGGGGAATTCAACCTTTGAAGAAATAGGAATCTCTGGAGATGTGAACTCTGAAGACAAAGAGAAATAATTCCAGTGAGGAAGAAAAGGGACCACTATCTAAAGTAACTATTTCAAATGTACAAGGAATAGATTAAGTTCTTTAAATGATGTAAACCCCCCTGCCCCCCCCCACCCCATTAGAATGCAAACTTCTTAGGAGCAGCTAGGTGGCACAGTAAATAGAGCACCGGCCCTGGAATCAGGAGGACCTGAGTTCAAATCCAGCCTCAGCTACTTAACACTTACTAGCTGTGTGACCTTGGGCAAGTCACTTAACTCCAATTACCCCTCCAAAAACAAACAAAAAAAAGAATGCAAACTCCCTGACATCAGAAATTATTGTTATATCCTCAGTATCTTGCATATATCAAGTGCTTAACAAACTTGGTTAGACAGAATTGGAGGAAGAAAAAAAGATGGAAGCAGAGCAAGCCATCAGAGGATGAAGGTGAACGTGTAGGATCGTCCTGGGGGAATAGTGTCAGGAGCACTGCAGTTCAAAATGTGCTGAGACTGGTAAGGAAAAGTAAAGCTGTATAAAACAGGGAAAGAAGAGGCTGAAAGAAAGCTGCTGCAGGTGGATAGAACAATGTAACAAACAACAGTGTGGAGGCAGGACTGCTCAGCTCAAAATTTGTGTTTGTTTTCTCAACCAAGGAGAAGGATCTTTGGACAGAATAAAAATAGTTAATGAGGAAATGTAAACATCAGATAAAGAGAGAGATCCTGAGATAGGATATCATCCTCAATGACTTAAAGTCACTGGACCCAGAGAAGGGGATAAAGGAAGTGAATAAGAATATATATAGCACCTACTATGTGCCAAGCATAGTACTAAGCACCTTTTTTGCAAATATTATCTCATTTGATCCCCAAATGAACTTTTTCCTAAGGTAGAGTGAAAGAATTAGCAGGTGTGATTTTTGAGCCACCATCAGAAACTTTTTTTAGAGATCATGGCAAACATGAAATGTATCCCAGGACTAGAGAGGGGCAAATGTCTGGATTTTCCACAAAGGGAAGAAAATGGAATCTGCAAATTATAGCCTAGTGAGCTTGACTTTTTTTCTGCCATCTGGTCCAACCCACACCTGAACAAGAATGCCCTCAACAATCTACCTGACATGGGGCAGTTAGGTAGTGCAAGAGATAAAATGCCGACCCTGGAGTTCGGAGGACCTGAGTTCAAATTCAGCCTAAGACACTTACTAGCTGTGTGACCCTGGGCAACTCACTTAACCTCAATTGCCTCAAAAAAAAAAAATTTACCTGACAGTGGTCTTCCCACCTTTGCTCAAAGACATCTAGTGAGAGGGAATCCACTCTTTCCTGGGGCAATCCCTTCAGCTTTTGGACAGCTCCAATTGTTAGAAAGCTTTTCCTGGCATCAGGCCTAAATTCACCTTGCAACTTGCACACATTACTCCTGGTTCTTCTCTCCAGGGCCAAACAGAAAAAGCCTGATTCCTCCTCCACATGCCAGTCCTTTGTGAAGACAGCTATCAGGTCCCCACCACTGAGTCATTAATAACTACCCTTTGGGTTCTATCATTCAACTAGTTCTGACTCTCTCTAATTGTATTATCACCTAGCCCACATCTCTGAAATTTTTTCCCTTCAGGAATAGTGTGAGACACTTTCTCTGGTGCAGAGATTCTTAACCCTTTTTGGGTCAAGACTGATGAAACCCTTTGGCAAACTGATGAAGCCTATGGATTCCTTCTTCAGAATAATGGTTTTTGTTGTTCAGTCGTTTCAGTTGTGTCTGATTGTTTGTCCCCATTTGGGATTTTCTTGGCAAAGATACTGCAGTGGTTTGCCATTTTCTTATCCAGCTCATTTTACAGATAAGGAAACTGAGGCAAACAGGGTAAAGTGACTTTCCGAGGGTCACCCAGCTAGGAAATGTCTAAGGCTGGATTTGAACTCAGGAAGATGAGTCTTCCTGACTCCAGGCCCAGACCTCTATCCACTGTGCCACCTAGCTGTTTATAAGTGCATAAAATAAAATTTAAAAGATTACAAAGGAAATCAATATATTAAAATACAGTTATCTAAATATGTAAAGTCAAGTTTACAGACGTCAGGTTAGGAAGTCCTGCTCTAATGCCCTGCTAAAATCTAGGTGAACCATATCAACCCATTCCACTTTTGATTATTCCCATGTTCTACCAGTCTAACAACCCAGTTAAAAAAGGAAATAAAATGAATCTTGCAAGACCTATTTTTGATGAAGCCTACTATCTTTTAGCTCTCACTGGTTTCTTTTCTAGATGTTCCCTAAGCATTGCCTTAATAACATGCCCTAGAATTTTGTCAGGAATCAAATCAAAGTTCACTAGCCTAGAGTTCACACACTTGACTCTCTTCTCTTCCTGAAATTCCTGGCTGTAGTTACCATTCTCCAGGAAGTCACATTTCTCCCATTCGCCATGATCTTTCAAAGCCAACTGGCATTGGGTCACCATACAAGTGGTTGCCCCCTTTCACTCGAGGACATCCTATGAGAGGGACCCTATTCCTCCCCTTGGGAGGCAGGCCTTTCCACTTTGGGACAGTCCCAGTTGCAAGAAAGCTATTCTTGACATCAAGTTTAGACAAATTTCAGTTCTTTCAACTCTTTAAACAATAAGTATGGGGTGACTAGGTGGCTCAGTGAGTAGAGCACCAGCCCAGGAGCCAGGAGGACCTGAGTTCAAATATGACCTCAGACACTTAACACTCACTAGCCTTGTGACCTTGGGCAAGTCACTTAACCCCAATTGCCCTGCCTTTCCCCCTCAAAAAACAACAAACAAAAAAAAACCAACAAGTAAGGCCACTAAATCTTCCTAGTTTCTACCTGCCTTTTTATACCATTAGGCAACTAGTGGCACAATGAATAGCTCACTGACTCTAAGTCAGAAAGCACTGAGTTCAAACCTTCCCTCAAATACTAGTTGTACAACACTGAGCAAGCCACTTAAGCTCTCTGTGCCTCAGTTTCCTCATCTGTAAAATGGTGATAATAATAGCACCTGTCTTCCAGGTTTACCATTAGGATGTCTGTAAAGTGCTTTGTAAACCTTTAAGCATTATATAAATGTTAATTATTATTATTATTAACCTTACTATTATTATTATTCTCTGCTCTCACACCTGAGTTGCTAAGGGGCAAAGGCATTCCCTAACTGTACAGAAGGTAATGCAACATACCCACTACTCTTCCAGTGACTGTTTCTCAAGCCCAGGAGATACAGGACACCAAATGGGAACTCATGGGCTCACAGATTTAGAGCAAAAAGAGACCTTGGAGTTCATATAGTCCCATACCCTTATTTTACAGGTGAAGAAACTGAGTACCAGAAATGATAGGTGATTTCCACAAGTTCACATAGTTAGTAGCAACACAGTCAAGATCTCTCTCTCAATTAATGTATCACGATTATAAGTTGGTAGGTTAACCTGGAAGAAACGCTTTTGTTATGGTTGTCATCCAGTCATTTTAGTCATGTCAGACTTTTTGTGACTCCATTTGGAATTTTCTTGGCAGAGATACTGGAGGGGTTTGACATTTCCTTCTCCAGTTCATTTTCCAGATGAGGAAACTGAGGCAAACAGGCTTAAGTGACTTGCCCAGGGACAAACAATTAGAAAATATCTGAGGTCAGATTTGAACTCCCAAAGATGACTCTTCCTGACTCCAGACCCAGTGCTCTGTGCACTACATCGCCTCGTTGCTTCCAAAGAAACTGGAGAGATTCTCTTATCCTCATTTTGTAGATGAGAAAACTGAGGGCCTACAGGGAGGAAGTGACCTGTTCGAGGTCATTCAGTGAATAAGAAACCTGAGATTTAAACACCAATCTCCCAATGCCAAGGACTGGTTCTTTCAACTATATCCCATTGCCCCCCTCCATTGTGGTACATGCTTGGGAGTTGGGCCAGAATGGCCAAATGGAAAGAATGTTGGATTTGAAGTTAAATAGCTTGAGTCTGAATCTCAGCCCTATTAACTTTGTGACCTTTAGGTAAGTCACAACCCTCTCTAGGTCTCAGTCTCCTTATCTATAAAACAAAGAGGTTGGATTATAAGGTCCCTTCCAGTTCTGTGTTTATCATCCTATGATCCTTAGGCATTATGTAATTCAATCCCCTCATTTTTTAAAAGAAGAACAGTGACTTGATCCAATGTTCGAGGTAAGTAAAAGAGTCTGAATTCAAATTCTGGTCTTCTGTCTCAAAAAATAAAAAATCAAGTTCTCCTCCCACTGTACCACAATGGCAATGCCTTCCTACTCATTAGGAAATACCATGAAGATCAGTATGTTCTCATTAAAGCTCAAATTATAGGACTTCAGTGTTAGAAAAGAGCTTTAAAAAAATTCTAACCCAGCAACCTTTATTTTGCAGATAAAAAGACTAAGGCCCAGAGAGTGTAAGTGAACTTGCCCACAAGAAATGGAAGAAACCTTGCAGGATTATCACATCAACCCCTCCTCTCCAGGTTAGCACAAAATTGTCTTCCCTGCTTCCTCCTCCCTTAATAACAATAATTGCTTATACTTATATAGCACTTTAAAGCTTGCAAAGTGTTTTGCAGATTTTATCTCATTTGAACCTCACAACAACCTTATGAAGTGCTGTTATCATTCCCACTTTACAGATGAGGAAAGTAAGGCTGAGAGAAGTAAAATGGCTTGCCCACGGTCACATAGCTAGTAAGCATCTGAGGTTGGATTTGAACTCAGGACTTCCTGATCATTCTTTCCATTATGCTAATTGGCCGCTTCTCTGAATACCATTAGCAGAGCTGAACAAAGCCTCTGAGGTTCCCAGACAGCCTTGAAAAAGAGGAAAATGGGAGAGGAGAAGAGGAAAGGAAGAGAGAAGGGGAAAGAAAGGAAGTCAGAAGGGAAGCAAGTAGGAAGGGAAATGGAAAAGAGAAAAGATAGAATGATATATAATGAAGGCTGGAAGAGAGAAGGCTGCTAATATTTGCCTCAGTCAGGCTCTAATGGCCAGCTTATGCTAGAGTTTGGTTCCAGCTATCCTGACCCTGCTGCGTACTTTAAGGAGCACAAGGAGGGGGCCAATAGGGCAGCATCTGACAAATCCACTCCAGTCTGATGGATTTACTCCTGGCTTCACCTCTGCCTCGCTCTACTATTTAATCAAAAATTAATTCCAGGCACAGGAATCCCGAGGGAGTGATCTGGGTGAAATTCTAAGGCTGGAATGTATCCCAAAAATCCATTTGGTCTGTTCCCACTGCCTCCACATAGGACTGAATCCCAGCCATCTCCCAAAACTTACCTCTTCATAAATATGACCAGAGAAATAGAAGGAAAAACTTCCCTACAATGAGAGAGAAGAATCCAAAAGAGAAATGGGCTGCCACTGAGGAGTGAGTTCTCCATCCCTAGAGCTGTTCAAGCAAAGGCTGGCTGACCATTCATTGTGGATATCATAGGGGATTCACTGTATGGGGAGGGGGTTGAACTAAGTGCCTTCTGAAGTCCTTCCTACAATTCTCTAATCCTATGAAATAGGCCTACCTTAGTAATGACTGTTGGGAGTTTGATTTTGTTTTTCTTCCACTTGCTGAATCTCACTGTAATGCTGGGAACTCCTCCTGTGTGCCAGCCAAACATTTCCCTCTACTGTGTTTCATCTCATCACACCTTGATTTTTCTTATAACCATTTTGAAAAATAGCTTTTGCCTCTTCTTTCCTCTTCCCCCTCCCCCTCTCTGGGAGCTCAGCCTGGCCACAGGGAGTGGGTGAGCCTGGGTGGGGTGAGGAGGAGGAGGAACAAAGCATAAGAAAAATACATCAGTTTCAGTTGGGGTTTTCCCCAAAAGAGAAAAGTGACTACAATGTTCCTTCCCACAGCCTCCCTCTCTATAACAACATGGTCCCCTTGTTATTTTAAAGAGGAAAGGGTAACTTGCTTTCTTCTTTCTCTGTGTGTGTCTCTCTGAGAGAGGATAGGATGGAGAGAGGGAGAGGGAGAAAAGAAAAGAGACAAAGGGGGGAAAGGAAAGAGGGAGAGAGAGAGAGAGAGAGAGAGAGAGAGAGAGAGAGGGAGGGAGGGAGGGAGGGAGAGAGGGGGAGAGAGAAACAGCTAAGAATGAACAAGTTAATCCACCTGCCACTGGGGCTGAGTAAGGCAGCATTTCATCAATATACATCCACCCACTCACAATTTCTCTCCCTCTTTCACACGGGCACACATGCACACATATATTATCCTCTCCCAAAGTGTACTTTACAAATAATTCCAACAAATCCCCAGCAATCCTGTCTTTATTTTACATGGATCCTCATCTGGGACGTGGGGCCTCAACAGAGGCTGCTCAGTTTTTTTAAAAGCACCCTTTTTTCCCCATGGTCCCACAAATCAGCCTTTCTAATGGATATAGTAAGAATAATATGGGAGTCCTAAAAATTATTTCTATCTAATTACATGCAGGAGATAAATGTGCCAGCAATTACAAACCCCATGCCTGAGCATGTGGGTAATATTGTCTATGGGGAACCCAGCCGGGAAGTCCAGGCACATTAGAGTCTTTCCCCCTAGGACAGCTATAAATAGACTGATGACATGCCAAGTAGAAGGGTATATACAAAGTTAGCCATACCCTTTGTGGGTTACAAGCATTTGACTCAAAGCCTGTCCCCAAAGGTTATAAATAAAGCAGCCACCACCCTTTGAGGGAGAAAAGCTTCCTTATCTATCTGACTAAGCAGAGCCACTCTCTCCCCAATTCGGGACTTTTGACACTCTTTGGAATCCAGACAGAAGAAGCTCATAACCTTGCCCCTGAAGGGTGACCTTTGGTGTCGTGTCTCTATTCTATTCATCTGAACAGGGGCCTCCCATTCCAGGATCTCTTTATCAAAGCTTGTCTTTGCACAGAGGAAAGACCTGTGCGGAGATGTCTGTCAGTTTAGCGGCTGTCTCAGAATACTAGAAATGTTAGACTCTTGAATGCTCTGAAATTCTCCCCAGAAGATCAGGGTGGCCCTATAAACACACACATGCACCTACACAACGCACATCAAAATATGCCACAGGATGAGGTGGGAATCAGGACAACCTTGTCCACTTATCAGAAACCTCAGGCAGCCTTTAATTCCCAGTGTAGTTTGCCAAGAGGCAAATGACAAGACTATAGGTTACTCTATCCTCTATTTGAATAATCAGATGAGGGAAGAAGGTGATGGGACATGGAGGATGACTCAGTCCTGAAGCAGGTTGGAAGACCACCTTTCAGGCTGTGGGCCTGGAGTCAGGAAGACCTGAGTTCAAATCCAGATTCAGATACTTACTAGCTATGTGACCCTGGGCGAGTCACCAAACTTCTGTTTGCCACAGTTTCTTCAACTTTAAAATGGGGGTAATAAGGGCACCTACCTGGCAGGATTGTTGTGAGGACCAAATGAGACAATATTTGTAAAAAGCTCTTAGCATAGTCTCTGGCACATAGTAGACACTCTATAAATACTTCCTTCCATTGCCCTTTCCTCCTTCTCTTTAAAAATATCCATTGGTCTAAGCTGAGAGAAGTCCTGCTTGAAGGCTGGAGAGTAGATTAGACCACTTAAGGACTGGTTCATCTACACCTAAGACCCAACATGTCATCAACTCTACTGCTAGACAGTTGGTACGTGAAGAAAGCAATAGTACTCAAGGCTCATCACTGGCCTCCTCTGGGATTATTAATGAAAAGTGATTTTCCATGATCAGCTTTCCTGTATTTAAAGAAGAGTAATTAGTAGCCAGAAAGCCTCCTTGCCCAAGGCAGGCTCCATAGCTCCAGGTAAGGATTGGGGCCAGATGGCAAACAGACAGGACACCTAGAATTTCAGCAAGTCCACAGAGTGCCCTCTGCTCAAAGACTCTAATGTTACCATGGCATACTTGGAAAGGAAAGAAGGCAGTAGGCAGGGGGTACCTCTGGGTATATGGAAAGGGCAACTATGAGATTTTAGAGCAAAGGTTCTTAACTGGGGTCCAAGAACTTGTTTGATTTTGTTTTTTAATATATATTGATTGTTGTTCAATATAATTTATTTCCTTTGCAATCCTGTATTTGATTTTGTACATTTAAAAGCAGTATCTTGAGAAGAGGGTCCATTAGGCTTCACTAGAATGCCACTGGGATCCATGACACACAAAAAGGTAAGAGCTCCTGATCTGGGAGTCATGAGGAGGAGTAAAAGTCAAGGAGAGATGATTCTTTTAAGGAGCTATGCCAGAACCAGAACAAACCCCTGGGGCAGGATTTCCTGACTTCCTCCAAGATGGAGCCTCAAACTCCTCATCCTCCCAGACTAGCTGATGATTGCATCAGCTGGACAGAGGCACCAGTTCCCAGGTGGAGCCCTGGGAGAGGTAAATTCCACATGGAGAGAACCGGGGGGTGGGAAGGTCTTCCCAAGCCTGGGTAGGGCCCAGAGAAAAACAATCTCCTCCCTCAATCCAGGGAGGGGAGGAAGACTAAGGACTTTGCCTCCATCAGGGTCCTTCGATCACTGCTTGGAGTAGGCCTGATATCTAAGGAAGCTTCCAAAGCAACCCAGAATGGGAATGCACACTCCTAAGAATTTTCAAAATGCTTTTGAGGAATCCCCAATGCAGTCAGCTAACTCTGACTGGTGCTATCTATATGAAGCCCCATTTTAAGCAGGATTTTTCCAATGGGCACTCCAAGAGGCACTTCTACCTCTAATTGCTTAAAAAAAAAACTCTCCAAATGTGAATATGATTGTTCTCTTTGGGCTTCTATCAAAACACAGATAATAACAATAGACACATGAACAAAACTTTAAAACTGACAAAGCCTTTCTATTCACGGCAGCCCCGTCACAACCAGTTGAGGCGCTATTGAGTAAAGCACCCACCCTGGAGTCAGGAAGACCGGAGTTCGGTTCTGGTCTCAGACACTTAACACCCACACACAAAAAAAAATCTAGCCCTGTAACCTTGAGTAAGTTACTTAACCCCAATTGCCCTCCAAAGGGAAAAAAAAAAAAAGACTTGATCAGCTAGTGACTATATATAGAAAGCAGGATTTGAATCCAGTGTTTCCTGACTCTCACTCCACCAATTGGAGAAATAACAGAGTGTCACACAAAGTATATCTGGCATCAGGGAAGCCAGTTTCAAATCCTAGCTGTATGACTTTGGGCAAATCAAAATTATTGTGGGCCTCAGTCTCTTCACCTGTAAAATGAGGGGGTTAGACTGGATGGCCTCTGGGATCCCTTACCGGCTCAAAAATTCACAACCTCTGCTCCAGTACACTCTACTGTACCATGATGCCTCACACACATAAATATTCCCTAAAGCCTTTTTAAAAAGGCTCCATCTCTCCTGTTAAGAGCAGGGATGTTTCCATTCACATCTCCAGAATAGAAGTCACTGTAGCCAACAAATGTGCGTGCACATGCGCGCACACGCGCACACACACACACACACACACACACACACACACACACACAAACCCTCCTTGTAGAAAAAATGCTTGTCTCTGTCTATACTTTCTTCCAGGTGTCTATATTATGAAATCCCCACATTTCCTTATCAGTAGGTCACTCTGGGCACCACCCAACCTTAACCTTCACTGTGGCTTTACCTAGTGGGGCAGACTGGGAAATGGGAACTGAGAAGTGATACGATGGATATTGCACGTAACTTGGAAGTCTGGAAGGCCCAAGTTCAAATCCAGTCTCAGACACTTACTAGCTATGTGACCTTGGGCAAGTCACTTAACCTCTGATGGCCTCAGTTTCCTCAATGGTAAAATGAGAATGATAAGTACCCACCTCACAGGGTTATTGTAAGAATGAAATTAATAAGGGCGGCTAGGTGTCACAGTGAATAAAACGCCAAACAGCCCTGTAGTTAGGAGACCTGAGATCAAATCTGGCCTCAAACATTAAAGACAAAAACTAGCAGTGTGACCTTGGGCAAGTCACTTAGCCCCAGTTGCCCTACCTTCCCCCCTCTAAAACACCAAAAAAAAAAGAATCAAATGAATAATCATTAATGGTAATAACAGTAGCTAACATCCATATAGCGCCTACTATGTACCAGGCACTGTGCTAAGCACTTTACAATTATTATCTCATTTGGTCCTCATAACAACCCTGGGAAGTAGGTGCTATTATTGTCACTATTTCACAGATGAGGAAACTGAAGCAAACAGAGGGTGACTTATCCAGAATCATACAACCAGTGTCTGAGACAGCACTTGAACTCAGGTCTTTCTTACTGCAGGCCGGGCACTTTATTCACTGTGCCACCTAGCTGATATTTCCAAAAAGGGCTTACCACAGTGCCTGGTATACAGTAGATGCTATATACATGCTTATTCTCTTCCCCCTCCCCATAGTCTATTCTGTACTTATTTTAGACCCCACTTATACTAATATATGTTTCATGTTCATTTTTTGTTGGCTTTTTTTTTTTTTGAGGGGAAAGGTAGGGCAATTGAAGTTAAGTGACTTGCCCAAGGTCACATGGCTAGTTTTTTTGTGTCAAGTGTCTGAGACCAAATTTGAACTCAAGTCCTCCTGACTTCAGGGCCAGTGTTCTATTCACTGTGCCACCTAGCTGCCCCTTCCTTGTTCATTTCAATATTTTTAAGGCATGTAACATCCCAACATCAAAAGGCTAAGTCCCATTCTGGGGACTCATTCCCATCCAACTATCTCTTAGTAGTCAGGAAGGCAGGAGAGCAGCAGATACATGATCTGTTTCACTTCCACATTGGGAGAAAAAGTAACACAGTTGTAAAGATTTTTAAAAAAACTGCCAGGAGTAATTAATTTTGTGACCACTTGAGCACATGCTTCAGGAAATATTTCACTCCTTAAATACCTTCTTCCTCTATCGCCTGGGACACTGAGCTACCTTACCACGGGCCTTTCTGTGGAAGAATTCCCACTTCCAGACAGGGCTGTAACCACTCAAGGCAGGATATCTTAGAAGCTCATTAGTAAAGGAGTTTTCCTACCAGCACCCCCATCCCACCTTCAATTCTTCAATTACCCATCTGTGTATATCCACTCCCTCACGCCCAGGAAGTTCTTCTTTCAATCCAACCCAAACCCTTCTGGCTATGATCTAACCCTGGTGCTTCCTCCATTCTCCTGAGTAGAGATGGGAAAACAGTTGGCCACCCTCCTCCTTGTTCCAATTCTTCATATATAAAGATTGACATCTAGTCTATGCCACCACGCTTCTCCTCCTAAGGATATACCCTCTCAATACCATCAGCCAGTTTTCTCCAACCTGTTATGGCCCCCAACTAAAAGCAAAGCCAGAGGAGTTTAATTTTTTTAAGGGAGATTCTAATCGCTGCCTCCCACAATTAAATAGAAAAAAAAATTCAAATGGTGATCACCATCCATCAGCACCAAGATGGAAAGAAAGCAGTCACCTTGCTTTCACGCTGGTAACAGAAAGCCAAAGGAAAGCAAAGAATGTCAGGGCTCTGTTTGATATGAGTCTCTTGAGCTTCTGAATGCATGAATCCCCTTATGTTAGAAAGTACAAGCCACCTCAAATGCCCACACCCCCCTGAGATCCTCACCTGGCGACACAGAGACCTACAATGGCTTGGACCGCTCCCCCTCCCCTAAATCCTCCCCATTCATGCTACTCCAGCAGCCGCAGCAGCATTTATTCCACAGAAAGTGAAAATGGCAGTTCGCTGTGGTAAGAATGAGACTGAAGCTCTATCCACACTTGACTCTAAAACGAGAACAGTGGATGTTTCCCGAGCCCTGGAGCCTGGCTGCCTGACAGGTGTGGCTAGGGATGACATTTCCCTTTTGATCTGGCATCCCCCAAATTTGTGGGGATTGTCCTGATTCCTCCAATTTGGAACTCCTGGATTCCCTGAACTGGACCCTTGCCTGGGCTATACCAGGAGCTCTTCCCAAACGTTAATGCTCGGCACTAACTAGAGCTGAGGGGTGGGGTCCAGTGTGATCTGTAAAGCAGAGCTCTAAGCAGCCGTTCCAGAGAACGTATTCGGCAGCAGCTTGGACCAGGGGACTGGGAGCAGCCTCCATAACGCGGGGAAAGGGAGACGGGACGGGGGAGGGGGAGAGGAGATGAGTGGGCTGCGTGAGCTGTGATTTACAGGGGAAATCCGGGCACCACTCGTGGTTCTCGGAATGGGGAGGGTTCCTGAGTGACTGGGGCTAAGACACTCTCGTTGGGAAACTGCCCTGGGGAGGACGTGAGCTCCCGACAACTTGCCCCCACCCCCTTCCCAGCCGCAAGATCTCCCAGTTCTGATGACTCCGACCGTCAGACAGGTCTGCCCTGCCCTCGGGATAGGCTCGGGCGAGGGCACTTGGCCCCTTACGGTGGGAAAAAAGACGGGGATTGGGGGAAATCCGAGCAGCATCTCCCGGGTTTGGGTGGCTAGATTTCAACCAGGAATGTGACAGCCTCACAGCAGCTGTGTCCTGACTAAAAGGAGCTCTATTTAAAATCTTTCAACAGCTGAACAGCATCGAGGAACCCCTCCCATCAACTCCCCAGCACCGCCAACCTCTCTCCCGGCAACCCCCCAACCCCCCACCCGCATACACCCCCCCAATAAATTTTTAAAATAAAAAATAAACCCAGAAACCCAAGCCAAAGAACGGACACACACACACACACACACACACACACACACACTTCAAAAATCCAATCAGGTCCTTAGCCTTCCAGAGCGAAGGAGGGTAACTTGGGAGCCATAGACGGGATCAGGCAGAAGCCCACCTTCCTCCCTCCCCTTGTCGCTAGGAGGAGGAAACTCCCACCTCCCGGAGTCCCCTCGGCAAGAGAGAACCCCCCTCCTACCTGCTTGGATTTGTGCTACAGGGGAATGACCGAACCAACCAGGCAAATGATACTCAAGAGGCTGGTCCTTTGCCGAAGCCATCCTTGTTTCCTTGCTCCTGCGGGCAGACATCTCTTTTTTTTTTTTCCTCCCTGGGAGCACGGAGACGGGTTGAGGGGCGAAGATGGGCAGAGTTGGGGAGTGGGAGGTGATGGACCAGGCTCCCGCTAACACTGGCTTGTCTTTGCTGTCTGCATGCATGCTTAAGAGATGTCAGGAGCCTCAGAGACAGAAAAGGCAAAGACAATGTGTGTGATGCAAAGTGAGGCCGGGCTGCTTTTCTTCGGTAACTAACACCTGTAGCCATTTTTGTTGGGGGAATGTTTACAAGGCACTAAACTGGAGGATTCTGAGCCCCCTTTCCGTGAGAGAGGGAGACACTGTTTCATTCTCCTGTGTGTTTGCCCCCATACACCAGGGAAGCTACAGCCACCATACTTTACTATTTGCCACAAGTCTCAGAGGAGGACAAGATTAGAAACTTGGGAGGCAGGGGAAGGAGAGGATGAGGACAGAAGGGGGCTGGAGAGATTTTAGTAAACTGACCTCACACAAACATTTCTATATTTTTTCACCTTGGGAAAATGGAGAGAAAGCGATGGGGTGGAGGTTGGTGGGGTAGGATGGGAATAGCAGGGACAGGCAAACATCACATCAAGGCAGAGTGTATGTAATTAATTGGTGTGTTAAGCGGCAGGTTTATGCTTTAGTACAAATGAGCCAGGAGGAAAAAAAATGATTTCTCAGAAGGGATTCTTTAATCCTACCTAATACTGCATCTGAAAAACAGAGAAAGTGTCGGGGAGGGGGCGGGGAGTTCTCCTAAGGAAAATGAATTCTCCCTTGATTTAGAAAGAAAGCCATGGGAAGTTAACAGAGTGTTCAGACATACAACTAAAAAAAAATACCTCTCCTCACCCCGTCTCTGTCTCTCTCCTGGCTACCTACATTCCTGTTTCCTTTTGTTAAAGGGATAAAGAGAAACCGAAGCCCCTACCTTTGAGTATAACCCCCAAGAGAGCTCGGTCTCTATCACCATAACAACAATGCCAAACATCCCAAAAATCAAAGCATAGTCACTCAGCCGTTTCCTCTTTTCAAACAAGGCTCTCCTGTGTCCCAGTTTATAGCCGATATTTTGGTTTTTCCTTTTATTGGCCTTGGGGAAGGTGCTGATGCTGCTGGTGCCGGAGTGCTGGTGGTTGTGGGTGGCATTTGGATGATGGAGCAGGGTCTGATTGGAATGGTGATCCTCCCGGGAAGAGATGACAATCTCGGGTGGATTGCTGGAACTAAAGATCTGGAGGGGTTGGCTTTCAGGCTCGGACTCTATGAGGTTCCTCCTGGAGGCACTTAGCCTGCTCAAGGGTTTCATCACCCCACCACTGTACTTGCACGAGCTCATGGCTATCTCCGTGAAAGGGTTGCTATCTCTCCTGTGGACCAGTGGGCTCGCCTGTCTGTGCTTGCAGCCTCCTCCGGCCCCACTTGTAGCTGTTGAACTTGGAGAATGGCCAACCAAGTGGTCATTCAGATTGAGCTGGCTGCCTTGCCTAGAGGAAGGGTGGAGGATGGTGGTGGAGTTGGAAGAAGGTGGGGCCCTGAAAGCGGTGGGAGAAGAGTGCAGCAGGCTGTGATGGAGAGGTTGGCTCTGGAGTTGGTTGAGCTGGGTGAGGGGCCTTGAAGACTGGGGTGCCAGTGCTGGGGGCTGTGGCTGCTGCTGCTGTTGCTGCTGCTGGGGGGCCAATTGTGCCGGGGCCGGTGGTGGTGGTGGCTGTTGTGGCTGCTGCTGCTGTTGCTCGTCCCCCGAAGATGGACAGGGACACTTCATGTCTTCATCCAAGTCTCCCACCCCAGAGTCATGGAAGTGCCCAGAAGTGTCCATCTTGGGGATTAGTTGGAGTCCCTTCCACAAACCCCCCACCCCAATTCTGCTCTCTCTCTCTCAGGAGATTTCCTCAAAGAAAGACCGGCATCCGAGATCCAAAGCCAGAGAGTGTCTTGGCTCTGATCCTCTTTTCTTTGGCTTGGTTCGGTTCTCTGGGGTTGCCTAGAGTCCGGATGCTGCCAGTCAAGAATGCATTGTAGTGGGAAGGGGAGGAAGAGGAGCTGGGGTGGGGGGGGAAGAACTCTGCTTCTGGAGGTGGTCTTTAGAAGAGTCTCAGGCAAGGGTCAGCTCCACTCGGCTGAGGCTCAATAGCTTTCCTCTCCTTCTCCTCCTTCCACTGTAATATTGTAAGCCAAACCCACTTATTAGCAGCTGGTCTCATTGGCTTGGCTTAACTCTCCAACCACATCCTAACAACGCCCCCTTCACAATGCTCCTCCTAAAAGAGGCGGTTCTCCCAGCCCCAGCCCACAGAGAGGGTGCACAGGCTGGAGGCTGCGCAGAGGGCTGGGACTTGTAGTTTCTCCTGCCTGACGTCTGAAGCAGCTGCCTTCTTCCCTTTCTGACAGGTACAAGGAATCTGTCGACCCCAAAGGAATAAGGGATGCAGAGGGCCCAGTAAGAGAAGAAGGATGGCCAGAAGGCTGAGGGGATGTGATGAGAGGGTATGTGGGGGAGGGGGTGTAGATGGAAAGTTCCATTCAAGCATACTTATATTGTTAGAGCTAGAAGAAACCCTAGATAGCATTCTAGTTCACTGTCCTTCCTGGGCCTCAGTTTCCTCTTCTGTAAAATGAGGGGACTGGACTGGATGAGAGAATCACAGAATCTCGGACTTAGAAGAATGCTCTGAGGTCGTCTAGTCCAACCTGTACCTGCAAAAGCATCTCCTCAGAGATCCCTTCCTCCTGCGAAATCCTATGATCCTAGTCCTGACCCATTTCGGTAGAAAAATGAGGAAACTAAAGCCCAGGATGTGAAACTATTTGACCAGCACTTAGCCTAGTGCTTCATACATAGTAAGCTCTTAATAAATGTTTGTTGATTGATTTTCCAAGATCAAAATGAAGAGAGACAGACAGAGACACAGAGAGAAAGAGAGAGAGAAACTTAAATCCAGAATTCCAGACTGCTAGCAGCACCTAGGAAAGCTGCTCAGAGCATGAGGAAGTCAGAATGGAGCATGGAACAATGAATGTCACCCAGAAGCAGAATGTGCCCATATGAGAGGGGATCCTGGCTCCCTAACTCTGACACCATATTCCTACGGCCAGGAAGGCAGAAGCCTCCCTGCTGATCACTTCCCTGTAGGTGCCCCCTAGGATACCTACAATAGGAGTGCGGAACTGCTGCTGGGTTTCCAAGCTTGATACAATCAACTATTTATGAAACGCCTACTGTGCGCAGGACCCTATTCTGGATGCTTAGGGAATCACAAAAAATGGACCAATGGTGGGATTCGTTCCCATCTTAAATGAAAGCTGATTGATTTGGGGGAAAAGTCTAGTTTCCCATGACCTTTGCCTCCCCTCTGCCTCCTTCCTGCTGTCTGACCCTTGGCCTCATTAGTGCTCCTACCTCAGCAAACCAAATGGAGGGACAATTGAACCCAGACTATGTTGCTTATTCTGAGATGCTTTGAGGAGGTGGGGGGGGGGGAAGAGGGAGGGAGTTAGAGAAACTGACTAAAATGATATTTTTGGATAATCTGTGGATGTTGATTATCAGATTCTTCCCTTAATTCTATTAAACCAGATAGTTGAGAACTGAAGATTACTTTCAGAGAAAGTCATAATTTTAAAAGTCAGAAAATTGGAAGACAGGTGGTAACATGGGGAGACTTGTATGAACTGAGGTAGGTTGAAATCAGCAGAGTCCCACAAACTATTTCCACAAAGACCACAATAATGGGAGAACGAAGGCCAAAGTCTGAGTTACTAATCTTATTCCCCTTCAAAATATAACGAAACCTCTAGGAGGGAGCTACAAAGGCAGATGTGACATGCATCATCAAATGAAGACCCTAAGTTTGGGTTGAATTTGGGTCTTTTTCCCTTACTGTTTTACTCTTACAAGAGTGAATTCAGTGTGGAGCTGGGGAGGGAGGGGAGAGGCCATATCTAGAAATTACTGACATAAAAGCAAAATGCATTAATAAAACTGTTTTGTTTTTAAAGACTAGAAGACCAAATATGTTAAAATTTTATCTTGTTCTGGTCACCTGGGTTAGAATCTCAGCTCTATCTTCTTATTAACTATGTGCCTGTGGGAAATTTCTTCACCTCTCAGGGCTCAAGTATGCTCCTCTGTGATAAGAAGCTTCCCTCTAGGTCCTATGATCTTAGTTATTCAAAGACCAACATGCTCCTTACTGGGCATACCTCATACATATTATGGATGTGGGCATACTCACAGAATGACGCCTTATAACGCCAGGAACAGATTCTGTTTAGCTTGTCACTCAGATTTCAAATTTAAACTTAATAACTTCCTCATGAAAGGCAGCCTCATATCATACAGGCCTGGGTTCAAGGCCAACCTCAACCACATATTGGCTCTGTGACTCTGGGCAAGTCATTTAAACTCTAAACTCTCTATACAACTCTCTAAGATTTTAAGTTAGAGAGAAGGTACCAAATGCATTCATCTAGGAAATCCCTCACTAAAAGCCCCTTACACTAGTGAAATCTCAGATCTGATTTTTAAAATCTTCCTGAAAAATGATTATTCCTGTTATTAATAATAGGGATACTGATATAAAGATTAGCATTGATTTCTAGTGCTTGTCAATTGCAGGGAATGGAAATGATCTTATACTTCTCTTTTCCTCTCCAAGGCTGCCTTCCTTCTATCTGCCAACGGTTTGGACCAGTGATGTCCGAGGTACCATCAGCTTTAACATTCTGAGGTTCTGTGAGTCTTGCTTGGACTTTGCTGCTCAACACCATCAGTACCTGGGTTATAGATTTGGGCTAATCTGTCATCTGGTCAGTCAACAGACATTTTTAAAGCATCAACTATGTGCCAGGAACCGTGCTGAACACCGAGGATAAAAAAGAAGGCAAAAGACAGTCCCTGCCCTTTAGGAGTTCACAGTTTAATGGGGGAGACAACATGTAAACAAATGTGTACAAATAAGCTAAGTACAAGAGAAAAAGGAAATTATTTTTGTTATTTGTTGTGATCAGCAGAGAGAAAGCTCTAGAATTAAGAAGGATTAGGAAAGGCTGCCTGTAGGAGGTGGGGTTTTAGCCAGGACTTGAAGGAAGATGGTGAAGCCAAGTCCTGAAGAGGAGGGGGAGCATTTCATGCATAGGAGACAGCCAGGGGTTAGGGGCTCACTTCATCCTTCTGGGCCTCTCTACCACATTTGACCCTGTTAATCTCCACCTCTCTGCAAAGCTATTTTCTCCTTTTTTTTGTTTTTGTTTTTGTGAGACTGCCTTCTCTTGGTTCTCCTCTTATCTGTCTGCCCACTCCTCAGTTTCTTTTCCTGGATCACCATGGATATACCCCAAGTCTCTGCCCTAGGCCCTCTTCTCTCTTTTCTTTAAAGTCTGTCTCTTGGAGACCTCACCCACTCACATGGGTTTAATTATCATCTTTAGGCTGATGACTCCCAGATCAATATTTCCAGCCCCAGTCTCTTTCTCTGAGTCCAATTCCACATCAGCAATAGCTGGATATTTCCTACTGGACGTACCATAGAAATCTCAAATTCAACATTTCCAAAACTTGAATTCATTATCTTTCCCCTGTCCAAAACCACTCCTTTTCTGAAATTCACTATTTCTTTTGAGGGCAGACAGCTCTCTTTTTGCACCATTCCTTTGCTTCCCAGGTGACATGAATTCCTGGTTCTGAGAGTAGTCACAAAAATATAACTCCTTCACCTAAGCAATAGTAGCCTAATTGACATCCCTTTCTCAAGTCTCTCCCCTCTCTAATATTACTTTCACAAAGCTGACAAAGTGATTGTCCTAACTGAAAATCTAACCATTTCACTCCCCTACTCAATAAACTTCAGTGATTCCCTGTTACTGCCTCCAAGATCAAATACAAACCCCTCCACTTGGCATTTAAGGCCTCAAACTACTTTTTTCCCCCATATTCTCTGTGCATAGATGCTGTGGTCTAGCTGAACTGGGTGTCTTGCCCTTCCTTATATATGGCTCTCTATCTCCTGACCCCATGCCTTTGCACTCCCTCTTTACCTTTATTTCTTAGAATCCCTATTTTACTTTGAGCCTCAGATCAAGAACCACCTTTTTCATGAGGCCCTTCATGATGCCTCCTGCTGCTACTACCAGACTGAAAAGGTTGTGGGAATGTAGCACGTTAGAAATTTACTGTTTTTTGGTAATTTTGATACCTTATATCACCTAACCTGTCATTTTTGAGTCTGGCCATTATCAGAGATTGTCTGGTTCATGTGTCAGAGAGACCTTAATGAGACTATGGGGCTGATAGCTTGAGTATAGCTCCACCTGGTGGACAGAATGTATATCTTGCAGAGGTGTCAAACTTCCAGGCTGCAGGGGCTAGCAAAATTTGAAATGCTACCAAAAAGAGCTAAAATATAAATGGGAAATGTTTAACAAAATAAATAAAAATACAATACAACACAAATAATGCTAATTGTGTTTTTCTAAGTCAATATGTGACCCTCAGAGATCCATTTCTATTTGAGTTTGATACTGATTTCATAGATAATAAAATGACATTCCGCATTCTATGAAACTTAAGGTGGATGGATGGCACATGTATCCATGTGAGTTACTCTACTATCCCAATTATCACATGGGATAACTATCAAATGTAAAAAGCATCTACACTTTTGTCACACATACCACATTCCAGGCACTGTGCTAAATGCTAGGGATACAAAGACAAAAGGGAAAACAATTCCTGTGCTCAAGGAGGTTCATTCCACTAGAAGTTACCTTCTAACAGGAGCTATCCAAGGAGAGTGATGTGGATGCATAGGGGACTCACTAACCAACCTAAATTTTAAAAATATATGTATGAAAGTTAGAAGCAAGGAAAAGTAGCATAGGATGAATACAAATGAATGATACAATCTTATAACAATAGTGTCAAGAGACCAAAAGCTCTGAATAACCTAAGAAAAAAAGCTTTAAAAAAAACTATTTTGGGGAAAAGAGGAGGACTTTTCTTTGGGGAGATAAAAAAATGATAATGGATGATAGAGAGAAGGTCAAACTACTCAATTCTTATTTTGTTTCTGTTTCTTCTAAAAAGAATTATCTTAGCCTAGAAAGGACAAAACAAAAATCATTTATGAAAGAATTGATACCCAAGATAAGTAAGGAAATGGTAAGAGAATAACTAAGTGACTTTGATCAGTTTGTCACCAATCCTAAATAAACTACTACCTAAGATACCAAAAGCTAGGTGGTACAGTAGATAGAACACTGGGTTTGGAATCAAGAAGACTCATCTTCCTGAGTTCAAATCTAACCTCAGACACCTCCTAGCTTGGGTGACTCTGGGCAAGTCACTTCACCCTGTTTTCCTCAGTTTCCTCATCTGTAAAATGAGCTGGAAAAGGAAATGGCAAACCACTTCAGTATCTTTGAGAAGAAAACCCTAAACAGAGTCACAAAGAGTCTGAAATAACTGAACAGGATACCAAAAGTATCTGAATCATCATTGACTCTTCCTTCTTCCTTTCCCCATGACTAACCAAGGTCTTCTCAATTCCCCTTCCACATGTGTTCACATCTGTCCCCTTCTCCACACTACTTCAGGCTCTCTTCACCACTCACCTAGTCTTTTGTAATAGCCTCCTGATTGACCCCTCTGCCTCATTTCTCCTTTAATCCATTCTCCACATAGCTGATAAATTGATATTCCCAAAGCACAAATCTGATCAATCTTTCTCCTATTCAAGAAGCTTAAATAACTCCATCTTGCCTCTAGAATAATAATAATGATGATGAATTAATAATAATAGACAACATTTATATGGCATTTTAAGGTTTACAAAGTACATTACCTTGTGATCTCATCTGATCCCCACAACAACACTGTCAGGCAGGTGGTATTATTATGCCCATTTTATAGATGAAGAAACCAAAGCAGAGAGAGGTTAAATAGCTTGCCCAGGGTCACACAGGCAGGATTCAAATTTGGGTCTCCCTGCCTTCAAACCCAGCACTGTACCCACTATGCTACCTAAGTGCCAATAAAATATACTCCTCTGTTTGTCATTAAAGTCCTTCACAATCTGATTCCAGCCTAATTTGCGAGGTTTATTGCACATTACTTCCCTTTATACATTATGTTCCCATCCAACTGGCCCATTTGCTGTTCCCCATACAGGACATTGTATATCTCATCTCTTTGCCTTTGCACAGGCTGTCCCTCATGACCAAACACGCTCCCTCATTGTCTTTACCTCCTTAGAATTCCTAGATTCCTTCAGGACTAAACTCCAGTGACACCTCTGTACAAAATCTATCCTAATCCCAGCAGGAGTTAATGCCCTTTCCTCCAAAAATTACCATGTATTGGTGTTGTCTGTTTGTATTTATCTGTACATGTGTTGTCTTGTCTCCACTCCCCTCCTAAGGCACTAAGATGGCCCGGTGGCTAGAGTTGTGCATCTGAAGTAAGAAAAGACCTGAGTTCCAACCCAGCCCCAGACATTTTCCTAACTATGTGACCTTGGGCTAATCATTTAACCTCTATTTGCCTGTTTCCTCTACTATAAAATGGGGACAACAATAGCACCCACCTCACAGGGGTTTTGTGAGGGTCAAATGAGAGAATATTTATAAAGGACTTAGCATGGGGCCTCACAGCCAGTAGGTGCTACATACTTGCTTTTTTTTTCCTTCTTCCATTACTCCTAGAATATCAGCTCCTTAAGGGCAGGGATTTTTTCATTTTTGTCTTTGTATCTCCAAGATACAGAATAGGAGAAGTCAAACGTACCTTTTGTTGTGAGGATATATGGAGATGATATTTCTAAATGTTTAGCACAGTGCCTGGCACATAGTAGGTACTAAAAAAAAAAAAGTTATTCTCTCCCTCTCCTCCTTTATTCCCCCCCTTTAAAAAAAAAAAAAAAGAAAAAAATGAAGTCTCCAGACTCTAAACGAGCGAGCTTGACCTTAACTTGTGGGAAAATTCTAGTACATATTATTATAGGAATAATTAGAGAGCATTTAGAAAAGGCAGCAAAGATCACTATTTTAGGAGCAACATCCTAACATGCAAAATCCCTGTGCAAGTTAGTCTAGTTTTTCCTTAATAATAATAGTTATTATTTATATAGTTTTATAAGGTTTTCAAAGCACTTTACCAATATTATATCATTTTGTCCTCAGAACAACCCTGGGACTCTTATTATGTTTATTTCACAGGGGAGGAAACTGAGGCAGACAGAGGCTAAGAGACTGGCTTAGGGTCACACAGCTAGTAAGTGTCTAAGGCAGGATTTGAACTCAGGTCTTCCTGAGTCCAGTACTTTATCTGCTATACTACTGATATTATTCTCAATACTTGGTTGGTTCAGGGCTCTGGCTATTGACATCACTTCATCACCTGAATACAAAGCAACCAGGAGAGTTCTGAAACTTGGCTGGTGGATCCTTATGGGCAACTCAGACAAGGAAGCTTCTTTACTCAGCAGAATCAATCCATATGTCCTCAATTTCCATTCCTGATGAATCTCCTACTAAGGCTAAGTAAATCTCCCTTTGTTAACTGTTGAAAGATCTGTGAGTGTCTTATTTTATTCCACTATTAAACTTGAATTATCAGATGACTGACCTGAGTCAGGTCCAGCCCAGAATGATCACAAAAAGCCAGCATGACTACATGGAGAATGGGGCATGCCAGACCAGCCTCACTTCCTTCATTGACTGTTAGATCAGGGGAACTTTATAAATATAATTGACCTAGATCATAGCAATGCATTGGACAAAGTCCCTCATGTTGCCTTTATGGGAAAGATGGAGAATCCAGTTTGATATCCAACTTGATAAATCGACCCAAAGGGTAAGCCTGGATGGAGTCATGTCAACTTGAAGAAAGGTTTCTAGTAGAAGGTCACAGAGATGACCTTCTGTCATTTAATATTTTTATTAATGATGGTGTCATAGCTGGCATGGTTATCAAAACTGGCAGATGACCCAATTCTGCAAGTGATGGCTAACATGTTGGATGACTGCTTATGGACACAAAGAAATCTCAAAAGATGACTGACAAATTAAGATCAAATATAATAGAGTTAAAATCCTACACATGGGTTTCCCAAGTACAAAGGCAGGGAGGCATGGCTAGACAATGGTTTGTGTGAAAAAGATCATGAGAAAAAGATGGTGGAGTCATTCAACGGCAGCTGAAACAACTAATTCATTCTTAGGCTATGTTAAGAAAGAGATAAGGGGGAGCTAGATGTTGCAGTGAATAGAGCACCAGCCCTGGAGTCAGGAGGACCTGAGTTCAAATCTGACCTCAGACACTTAACACTTACTAGCTGTATGACCTTGAGCAAGTAACCTTGCTTTCCCTGCCTTCCTCCCTCAAAAAAAAAAAAAGATAATATCCAAAATATGGGAGGTGGTCTTCCCTGATCAGTCTACATCTGAAGTACTGTGTTCATTTCTGGATGCTTATGTTTTAGGAAGATCATTGGAAAACAGAGGATATCTAGGGAAGGCAACTAGTGTGTTGAGGGACCTCTGGAATTTGTTATATGAGTAGCAGGAGCCATTTCCAGCCATCCTGATCTATATCTTGCCACTGGACCCAGATAGCTCTAGAGAAGAAAATGAGGCTGATGACTTTACACAGCTCTCCCTCACTTGAATCCAATTTGCTCATAAAGTAAGCCATAATATCAACTTCCTGATGCCATGGTGCTGTTCAAGAATGAAGGACAAACAGCAACAACATGTGAGTAGCAGATGAAGAACTAGAGATGATTTATATGGGCAAAAAGAAGAAAAGGGAAAGGGAATATTGGATATCTATATCCAAGTACATGAAAGGTTGTCATACTGAAGAGAGATTAGATTTATTCTTGCTTGGCCACTGAGGGCAATCAATTAATCATTCATTAAGCATCATATCAATAATCATAATCAATAAATATTCATTAAGCATCTTCTGCATGCCAGGCACTATGCCAAGTGCTGGGAGTGCAAAAAGAAGCAAAAGCCAGTCCCTGCCTTCAAGGAGCTTGCAATCAAACAGGGGAGACAGCATGCAAATAAATATATCCAAAGTAAGCTATATACAGGATAAACAGGAAATAATCAACAGAAGAAAGGAACTTGAATTAAGAGGGATTGAGGAAGGCTTCCTATAAAAGATAGGATTTTAATTGTAACTTAAAAAAAGCCACAAAGGTGAGTAGTCAAAGTGGAGGAGAAAAAACATTCCAGGCCTGGGGGATAACTAGAGAAGGCCTAGAGCTGAGAGATGGAGCATTTTGTTTGTGGGACAGCCAGGAGGCTATTGTCACTGTATCAAAGAGCACATGTCAACTGGAAAGGTAGAAGGAGGTGAGGTTATGAAGAGCATTGAATGCCAAACAAAGCATTTTGTATTTGCTCCTGGAGGCAATAGGAAACCTCTGGAATTTATTGAGTAGGAGAATGACATGATCAGACTGGCATTTTAGGAAAATCGTTTTAGCGGCTGAATGGAGAAGGGATTGGAATGGAGAAACTTGAAGCAGGCTGACCCACCAGCAGACTATTGGAATGATCAAGGTGACAGTGATGAGGGTCTACAACAGAGTGGTGGCAGTGTCAGAGGAGAGAAGGGGGTATATCGGAGAGATGTTGAAAAGGAGGAATAGACAGATCTTGACAATAGATTGGATTGGAGGGGAGGGGAGTGAGGGAGTGGGAGGAATCTAGGATGATTCCTAAATTCCAAGACTGAAGGTCTGGGAAGATAGTGTTGCCCTCTACAGTAATAAGGAAGGTGGGAGAAGGGTGGGTTTTAGGGGGAAAGATAATGAGTTCTGTTTGGACATGTTGAGTTAAAGATGTCTACTGGACATTCAGTTGAAGATGTCTGAAAGGCAGTTTCCAATGTGAGATTGGAAGCCAGCAGAGAGAGTGGGGCAGGAAAGGTAGATTTGAGAATCATCAGCATAGAAATGGTAATTAAATCCATGGGAGCTGATGAGATCACCAAGGGAAGTAATATAGAGGGATCAGAGAGGAGGCACCAGGACAGAACCCTGAGGGGAACCTATGTTCAGAAAATATTAGCAATGTTTGGAAGTTGCAGTAAAACCGATTTCAGATCCATGTAAGCATAAAGGGGTGTTGTGGGGTGGGAGCAAAGCATAGATAATAGAGCTAATACGGTGTTATGACTAGTTGTTAACATCCCAGCAACCACTTTAGAAGTATAAAAACCTGGCTTTACCTTGTTAAAGAGAGCAGCTTCACTGGACTACTAAATGTTGGACATTTCTTCTTTGTGGTGCTTCTGGACACAGTTCAGAGTTGGAAAATTTTAAGCCATTTCCAAAATGGGAGCCTGAAGTAGAAGAGCTCAGCCCATGAGAGAATCACTCTTGAAAGACAGAGGGAATTTCTCTCTCCTCCCTTGCTCGTTGTTGCTTTGAAGGGCATTATATGAGCAGTAAGAGACACTGCATCCATCAGGGAGCAGAGGCACAGTCTCCAGATATAATGATGCTGGGAGGGGCCTCCCTGCCTCAAAAGAAAGCTGATTCACCCCATCAGAGTAAGATCAGCAGGAACAGCCCAAGGCCCCCTTTTTACTTATAGAAAGTCTGAATAGCAACTAACTACAACTCTCTAGAAGTTTTCTCTCATCCCACTGGCAAAAATCAATTCTAGTCCCTAGGTCCAGATGTCTTGCTCCCTCCTGATTGGGCTACACCCATCAGACCTTACCAGTTTAGGAGGATCCCTCTAATTCTACCCAGGGTCCCAATGGACCTAACCTATTCCCACCATTTTCCCTGACTGCCCTTTATATTGTAAGTTGTCATTGAGTTATTTCAGTCATGTTCAACTCTTTTGTTACCCCATTGGGGGTTTTCTTGGCAAAGATGCTGGAGTGGGTTTGCCATTTTCTTCTCCAGCTCATTTTATAGATGAGGGAACTGAGGTGAATAGATTAAGTGACTTGCCCAGGGTCACACAGATGGTAAGTGTCTGAGGTGGGATTTAAATTCATGAGGATGAGTCTTCCTGATTCCAAACCCAGTGTTCTATCCATGGCACTATATCTGGTTGCCCTCATATTGTAAGAATGTTCCTTCAATAAAGCTGACTTGCTTTACATTCTTCTATGCTCCATGTTTTTTTGGACTGAACTATTAGAATTCTAAAACTTCGTAAGCCTAAATCAAGACAAGCATTTATTAAGCACCGACTATGTGCCAAGCACCGTGCTGATCACTGAAGATGCAAAGAAAAACAGCCCCTGCCCTCATAGAGTTTATATTTTGATGGAAAAGAATGACACAAACCTAAATACAAAAGGTACATAAAGAGTAGGTGGAAAGAAATCTTAAAAGGGAAGGCACTAGCAACTGGAGGGAAGACTGTCCTAATTATTAGAGGCATGTAAAAAAAATGAAAGGGTTTCTTTGGGAAGTAAAGTATTCCTTTTCATTGGCAATCTTTAAGCAAAGGATGCCACTTCTTAGGGACATTGTAGAGCTGATTCCTATTCAAAAAGTGGTTGGGCTAAATGGGCTTTGAGGTCCCTTCCAAATCAAAAATTCTGTGATTCTAAGTTTTATCTCCCTGCACTCAGGAAGGGAATGTGTCTTCGCTGCAAAACTGTATCTTCCCCTTTATTGCCTAGCACAGTGTTTTGTAGGAACACAGTAGGAACTTAAATAAAATTTTATGAAATAGAATTCATTCATTCATTCATTCTAACCAACTCTCCATTTTTCATGGCAATGAAGGGTCTGGATGAAGCTCATTTTAGCCAGCATCCTCTAGATAAATCCCTTTGAATTTCCCAAAGTTTTTCAACCTTCCAAAAATCTATCAACCTTGAAAAATCTATCATATACCATGAAGGAAGGTTGTTCCCTACATGCCCTAGTGCAACCATCTGTCCATCAATACATATCCCCAATTGCATTTATACAAGGTATGATTATACAAGAAAGAAAATAATTTTCATACAGAGATTATGGAAACCAGTTGCCTTTCATTATAGTCACACTTTATATACTATATATATATATATACACATACATATACTTACTATATTATACATATTATATAAAATATTAGATTGAGGCAGCTACATACTATATTAACATATATTATTGTATTATGTTAGTGTATATTATACAATATATAACATATTCTATAATGTTATATTATAAAATTATAATTTCATAAAATAGAACACATTTATTTTATATTTCAAAATATAATTGATATATTAATATGTATTGTATTATATAGAGGCAGCCAAGTGCCACAATGGATATAATGCTAGAACTGGGCTCAGGAAAACCTAAGTTAAATCAGGATTCAGACTCTTACTATCTGTGTGACCCTAGGCAAATCACTTAACCTCTGTTTGCCCTCCATTTTTTCTTCTATAAAATGGGAATAATAATACCTCCCAGGGTTGTCATGAGGACCAAATGAGGTAATGTTTGTAAAGTGTATACAGTACCTAGCATATAGTAGTTACTTGATAAATGCTCATTTCCTTCCTTCCATTATAAACATATACAAATAATATATGACATGTATTCATGCTCCTGACTTCCTCTCTCCACACCCAGCTTCCAACTATCCAGTCAAAAATTCATACATTATAGAATATTCGAGCTTGAAGGGGTTTTAGAGATTATGTAATCGTACTCTTTCATTTTGCAGAAGGAAAAAGTAAGACCCAAAGATGCTGAGTAAACATATCCACCTGTCCAAGGTCAGAAGAAAAGTGGTAAAATCAGAACTAGAAACACAGGCCCCCCAACTTCCTAGCAACAAGAAGCAAGCAAATCTAAGATATTAAAATGCATCAGGGTATCTTTGTGATGTTCTAAAATTTCACAAAACCATGAATGAGAAACAGTAGAGGGACCAAAGAGACTACCCTAAGCTTGGTTTCTCTTCTTCCTTTTCCTCCTAATGTTTTTAACTTAACAAAAGTGAAGTGAAGTAGAGAATCAAACCTCAGAGCAGAAAACTGAATCATCAGTCCCTGAATGACTGAACCATCAAGAACTGTCAGTCTGTATGTTTGGAAATACCAACAGACTGTTAAGTTACTCTTTCAAATACAGGCACAAAATGGCCAAAAAAAAAAAAAAGCTACATTCAGTGGAGGCAGCCTAGCTCAGCGGGACAAGCACTGGATCTGCAATCAAAGGACTACAAATTCCAATATTTAAAAGTTTTTTTAAATAGGTAACAATTTCTTTATTACTTTGTTATTCTTACCTAATATATATGTACTTAAACATGTGATACATTCAGCTTGTCTCCATTCTGCTAAAATATAAGAGAAGGGAGGCAATAAATAACTCCGTGCTTTTGTTTACTTTTATTTTCATGAAGGGGGTACAATTTTTTTTCTTCTTTTAAAAAAATTATCATTTATTTTTAACTTAAAAAAATATTTTCTGAGTTCCAAATTCTCTCCTTCCCTTAAGTCCCTCCCCCACCCATTGAGAAGGTAAACAATATATCACTTATACATGTGAAATTATGCAAAATATATTTCCATATTAGCCATGTCACAAAAATTAAAATAAAGTTTTAAAATTATGCTTCAGTTTACTAGTTTACCAGTTCTCTTTCTCCCTCCCTCCCTCTGTCTCTCTGTCTCTCTGTCTCTCTGTCTCTCTGTCTCTCTGTCTCTCTGTCTCTCTGTCTCTCTCTCTCTCTCTCTCTCTCTCTCTCTCTCTCTCTCTGTCTCTCTCTCTCTCTCTCTCTCTCTCTCTCTCTCTCTCTCTCTCTCTCTCTCTCTCTCTCTCTCTCTCTCTCTCTCCCTCTGTCTCTCTCTCTCTCTCTCTCCCTCTCTCTCACTTACTCAGTGTATAGAATTTTTCATCATGAGTCCTTCAGTATTGTCTTGGAACATTGTATTGATCAGATAACCAAGTCTTTCACAGTTGATCATCATTACAATATTTCTTTTACTATGTACAATGGTCTCCTGGTTCTGCTCATTTCACTCTGCATCAATTCATATAGGTCTTCCCAGTATTTTTTAAACCTTCCCCCTTGTCATTTCCTATAGCACAATATCATTCCATTACAATCATATACCACAACTTGTATTCCCCAATTGATGTGCATCCCCTCAATTTCTAATTCTTTGCCACCACAGAAAGAATTCCTATAAATATTTTTGTACATATAGTTCCTTTTCCTTTTCCTTTGATCCCTTTGGGATATAGACCTAGTAGCTGGATCAAAGAGTATGCATAGTTTTATATCACTTTGAGCATACTCCCAAATTATTTTCCAGAATGATTGCAGTAGATTTTCCAGAATGATTGCAACTCCACCAACAATGCATTAGTGTACTTATTTTTCTACATCCCCTCCAGCATTTGTCATTTTCCTTTTCTATCATGTTAGCCAATCTGATAGGTATGAGATGGTACATCAGAGTTGTTTTAATTTGCATCAGATTTTAATTCTGCCACTTACTATGTGACCTTAATTAAGATGCTTGACTTCTCTAGACTTGGGTTTCCTCATCTATAAAATGAAGGAGTTGGACTAGATCACTTTTCAGGTTCCATTCAGTTCTCATCTTTAAAATAGGGGTAATAATAGCACCTACCTCCTAACACTGATGTTGAATCAGTGGAGAGAATATTTGTAAAAGCATTTTGCAAACCTTAAAGTATGATAGAAATGCTAGATATTATTACTATTATTCTCCTACGATCCTAAAATGGTGAAATAAACAGGATTTTAATTTTAATTAGGAAGATATATTCTTCCATCAACATAGTTACTTGCACCACTGACAGAAATCACAGCCTTTCAGCAACTTATTGAATGATCTTGAAAAATGTCTGGAGCCACAAATATGCCACCCTGGAGTGTAGCAGAGTTACTGGGCCCATTCAGAGTCATTTCACGTGTTTTTGCTGTGGATTTTTAGATCAGGCCTATGATTTCATTGGTATGGGAACCCCTGAATGAAGAAACTCCCTCTTCCACTACAGATCAGTGAGTCAGTCAATAAGCATTTATTAAGCACCTTCCATATCCCAGGCACTGTGCTAAGTGCTAGAGATACAAAGAAAGACAGAAGACAGTCCCTGCCCTCAACAAGCTCCCAGTCTAATGGGGGAGACAACATCTCCAGTCGTTGAAAGCTGCCTGGGACAATGAGAGGTTGTCTCCATGCTTTGCCCAATATCACATAGATATAGACAGTATATATAATAGGAAAAACTTGAATGCAAGATTTCTTGACTACAAGGCCAACTGTCTATCCACTATATCACCCTGACTTTCAACATACTAATTATAAACCACAGAATTTTGGGGTTGAAAGGGATGTTAAAGACTTTCCCTCATTTTATAGATGAGGACACTAAAGTTTAGAGATTTTGATCTGTCTACAATTGTAATGTAAGCTTCAAGTGGAGGGGAGGGTGAGGAGGGAACAAACATTTATTAATTGCCTATTATTTGCCAGGCAGTCTGCTAAGCACTTTACAAATATCATACTCTAAAATAGAACACTAATAAATCATTGGTAGAGTTGTGAACTGATCCAACCATTCTGGAAAGCAATTTGGAACTATGCCCAATGCACCATCAAACTGTGCATACCCTTTCACCCAGTGATACCACTACTAGATCTGTAAGAGATTAAAAGAAAAAGGACCTATATGTACAAAATATTTATAGCAGCTCTTTTTGTGGTGACAAAGAATTGGAAACTGAAGGGATGCCCATTAATTGGGGAATGGCTAAAAAAGTTGTGGTATATGAATGTAATGGAAATCTATTGTACTACACAAAATGATGAGCAGGCAGATTTCAGAAAAATCTGGAAAGACTTACACGAACTGATGCTGAGTGAAGTGAGCAGAACCAGGAGCAAAATTGTGCAATGATCAACTATGATAGACTTAATTCTTCTCATCAATACAATGATCCAAGATAATTCCAAAAGACCCATGATGGAAAATGCTAACCACATCCAGAGAAAGAACTATGAAGTCTGAATGCAGAGCAAAGCATGTTATTTTCACTTTGTTTTTTGTTTTGTCTTTCTCATGGTTTTTCCCTTTTGTTCTGATTCTTCTTTCACAACATGACTAATGTAGAAATATGTTTAACATGATTGTACATGTATAACAGATTGTTTACTATCTTGGGGAGGGGGTAGGGAAGGGAAGTAGGGAAGGAGAAAATTTTGGAACTCAAAATCTCACAACAATGAATGTTGAAAACTATCTTTACATGTAAATGGAAAACAATAAAATACTACTAAGGGAAAAACAAAAACAAATGTCATTTCCTTTGATTCTCACCACAAGCAAGAAAGGAAGGTTCCATTATTATCTCCATTTTACAGCTGAGGAAACTGAGGTAGATGGAGATTAAGTGAATTGCTCAGGGTCACATAGCTATTAAGTGTCTGAGGCTAAATTTGAACTCCATTCTTCTTAGTTCCAGACCAAGTGATTAATCTGCTATTCTATTTAGCTGTCTACAGTAAAGGCTGGAAAGCCCCTTGTAAGGGAAATTTTTTATTTTGTTTTGTTTTTGCTTTTTTTTTTTGGAGGTGATAAGGTCGGGCAATTGGGGTTAAGTGACTTGCCCAAGATCACAATGGCTAGTTTTTTGTGTTAAGTGTCTGAGGCTGGATTTGAACTCAGATCTTTCTGACTCCAGGGCTGGTGCTCTATTCATAGCACCACTTAGCTATCCCTTGAGGGATATTTTTTAAAAGATTCAGGGGAGTAGAAACAGGGGCTCCCACTTCCACCTCCTCCAATTCATGTAAAAAAATAACTCTAAACAAACTTTGGAGCTACAGAACCCACAAAATGACACAGAGAAGCTAACCTCCAACTGAAGACAGCCCAACAGGCTGGCAGGAAGGGGCCAGTTGTAATGCGAATGTAAATTTTAAAGATCTTCCCTGCCCCTAGGCTAAAGTGCACCAGAAGCCTGGGGAGGGAGGCTTGTTTTTCTGTAGATACTTTTTTGATTGGCCAGTGGGTCAATAAGGTTGTTACATTCTCTGAGCCAGGAGAAGGCTATATAAGCCCTGATGTGTAGCTTTGTTTTGGGACTCACTTTGAGAAGTGTTCTGTAATTTGATCTGAATTCTGGGAAGCCGTTGTTGAGGGTCCCCCGGCTTTGAAAAACCCAGAATGTGGAAACCCAGATGTTGACTGGGTATGGATGTAATGGTTGGACAGTTTGGAAATCTGTCTACTTGATGTTTCTGTCTTGATAATTATGTCTGTGTACTTTGAGGTTCAGGGTGCTGACCTTTTCTCCTGAACAAGGTAAACGATATATGTCTGACTGATTAAAGTAAGCTTGTTAACCCATTTTGAGTTGCTTTCCTTTAACAAAGCAGATCCAAGAACCTGTGGTAGCAGCAAACCCTGAGGACGCGCTTGGGGGTGTTTGCTGCTACACCAGTGCAGCTCTCTGGGAGCTGAGCCCAAGGGTTTAGCCTCAGGGTGGCCACAACCAGCCTCTATTGGAGGGTCTTGAGAACACCAGCAGTTGTGGTGGTTTCCAGAATTATCAACCCATAGATGCTAAGGACAAAGTGAGAGGTCAGTGCAGTGTGGACTTTGGGAACCGGGAGGTCTGGAGTGCAGTCCAGCCTTTACCCCATGGAGGGAGAAGTGGCTGAAGTGCTGTGGCCTTGCAGCCACCACCATGTAGCTGCTTCAGCTCCTGGCCTGCAGATTGTAGGGGGACCAAGTGACCAGTTTAAGGGGTAATTTCTCTTGCTTTAACCTGCTTGGATCTGGATGGCGGTCTAGGGTGGAGGTTCTGGGGTGTGTGACCAGTTTGCCAGAGCGTGTGGAGGCTTCAGAGAGGGCACCCAACTAATAGCTCCAACAGCTGTGAAAACCCCAGTGATTGGGACAAAGCTCCCCCCTCTGGTAGCAGAGTTCAACTGTGGCAAAAAGCTCAAAAGTCAAGTAATTGAGTGGCAACATGAGCAAGCAAAGGAAGCAAAGCAAGCAGAGCAACCCAATTTCACAATCCTATTTTGGGGACAAAAAAGATCAAAGCATGGAACAGGAGGAAGACAACAAAGTCAGAACTCCTGCACCAAAAGCTTCAAAGGAAAATACAAGCTGGTTACAGGCCATAGAGGACCTTAAGAAGGGTTTTGAAAACCAAATAAGAGAAGTGGAGGAAAAATTGGGAAGGGAAATGAGAACAATGCAAGAAACTTATGAAATGAGAGTCAACAACCTGACTGAAGAAAATAACACCTTAAAAAATAGACTAACTCAAATGGCAAAGGAGGCTCAAAAAGGCAATGAGGAGAAGAATGCCTTAAAAAGCTGAATTTGCCAAATGGAAAAAGCATCTCAAAAGCTCACTGAAGAAAATCATTCCTTCAGAATTAGATTGGATCAAATGGAAACTAGTGACTTTATGAGAAATCAAGATACTATTAAACAGATCCAAATAAATGAAAAAGATAGAAGGCAATGTGAAATATCTCATTGGAAAAACCACTGACCTGGAAAATAGATCCAGGAGAGATAATTTAAAAATTATTGGTCTATCTGAAAGCCATGATCAAAAAAAGAACCTAGAAATCATCCTTCAAGAAATTCTCAAGGAAAATTGCCCTGATGTATCAGAACCAGAGGGCAAAATAGAGGTTGAAAGAATCCACCGATCACCTCCTGAAAAAGATCCCAAAAAGAAAACTCCTAGGAATATTATAGCCATGTTCCAAAATTCCCAGATCAAGGAGAGAATATTACAAGCAGCCAGGAAGAAACAATTTGGATATTGTGGAAACACAATCAGGATAACACAGAATCTGGCAGCTTCTACACTGAGGGATCAAAGGACTTAGAATATGATATTCCAAAGGTCAAAGGAGCTGGGATTAAAACCAAGTATCACCTACCCAGCAAAACTGAGTATCATGTTTCAGGGGAAAATATTGTTTTTCAGTGGAATAAAGTACTTTCAAGCATTCTTGATGAAAAAACCAGAGCTGAATAGAAAATTTGACATTCAGATGCAAGAAGCAAGAAGAAGGTACACAGGGAAAAGAAATCATAAGTCACTGATCAAAGTTGAACTATTAACATTCCTACATGGAAAAATGATAATTGTAACTTATGAAACTTTTCTCAGTATGAGAACAGTTGAAGGGAATAGAAATGTTTATATGTATATATATATATATATATACACATACATATATATGTATACATACATATATATGTCTGTATAGGAAGGTATATGGGCACATGAATACATATGTGAGGGTGTGTATATATGTGTAGAGGTATACATAGACAGAGGGCACAGGACCAATGGAATAGGAAGGGATGATACTGAAAAGGTGAAATTAAGAGGTGAGAGAGGAATATAATGAGAGGAGATGGAGACAGAATGGGGTAAATTATCTCATATAGAAGAGGCAAGAGAAAACTGTTACAATGGAGGGAAGGCAAAAGGGAATGAATCAACCTTATTCTCATTGAATTTGGCTTAGGGAGGGAATGACATACACACTAAATAGGGTATTTCACCCCTACAGGGGGGAAGGGAATGAGAGGGGGGGATAATGGAAGAGAAGACAGGCTGGGGGGAGGGAAGTTGGAAGCACCCACTTTTGAAAAGGGACAGGATCTAAGTAGAGAATAGATCAAGTGGGGGGTAGGATAGGATGGAGGGAAATAGTCAGTCTTTCACAATATATCCACTATGGAAATGTTTTGCATAGCTACACATGTACAACCTATATTGAATTGCTTATCTTCCCAGAGAGGGTGGGTGATGAGGGAGGAAGGGAAAGAATCTGGAATTCAAAGTTTTAAAATCAAATGTTTAAATATATACATATATATACATATATATATATATATATATGTTATTATTATTTTACACGTAACTGGGAAATGAGATATACAGGCACTGGGGCATAGAGATCCACCGTGCCCTACTGGAAAGTTAGAGAGGGCATGGGGGAAGATATGGGAGAGAGTACACTGGGGGAGGGAATATTCAGTGGGATCACTGTTTTGGGGTGGTGGGTAGGGAAAAATGGGGAGAAAATTTGTAACTCAAAATCTTGTGGAAATGAATGATGTAAACTAAAAAATAAAAAACAGAAAAAAAGGGAATGAGTCAACCTTATCCTCATTGAATTTGGCTTAGGGAGGGAATGACATACACACTAAATAGGGTATCTCACCCTACAGGAGAGAGAGGAGGGATAATGGAGAGGATGGCAGGTTGGGGGGGAGGAAAGTTAGAAGCATACACTTTTGAAAAGGGACAGGGTCAAATTAGAGAATAGAACAAGTTGGGGGTGGGATAGGATGGAGGGAGATATAGTCAGTCTTTCACAATATATCCACTATGGAAACGTTTTGCATAGCTACACATGTACAACCTATATTGAATTGCTTGTCTTCCCAGCAAGGGTGGGTGATGAGGGAGGAAGGGAAAGAATCTGGAATTCAAAATTTTAAAATCAAATGTTTAAAAATATATTGTTATTATCATCATCATTATTATTATTTTACATGTAACTGGGAAATAAGATATACAGGCACTGGGGCATAGAGATCCACCATGTCCTACTGGAAAGTCGGAGGGGAGATAGGGGAAGATATGGGAGAAAACAGATTGGAGGAGGGGAATATTCAGTGGGATCACTGTTTTGGGGTGGTGGGTAGGGGGAAAATGAGGAGAAATTTTGTAACTCAAAATCTTGTGGAAATGAATGATGTAAACTAAAAAAAATAAAAAAGAGAAATCTTTGGCCAAAAATAAATAGATAAATAAAGATAACATTAAAAAAAAAGATTCACGTTTCAGGCAAGGTCTGAACTAAGATCCCTCACAGAAATGCTCTTCTTCTACAATTTACCCAAGGTCACCCTAGAATGCTGTTCTCTATACTCTCAGTCCAGTGCTCCCTCTATTCCACTGTGGTTCAGCTCTATCCTCTCTTCCCACAATTCTTGCTTCTGTCACTTTTTAGTTTTTTTTAGACCTGTTCGATTCTTCATGACCCCATTTGAGGTTTTCTTGGCATAGATACAGCAGTGGTTTGCCATTTCCTTCTCCAACTCATTTTTCAGGTGAGAAAACTGAGGCAAGCAGAGTTAAGTGACTTGACCAGGGTCACACTAGTAAGTGTCTGAGCTCAGATTTGAACTTATGAAGCTGAGTCTTCCTGACTCCACTTTGCCACCCAGATGTAACAGCATCTTTTTTAGCTCTCACCTTTTTCTAATTAGCTCCTTCATTCACTTCTCACTCTCCCAAATTGTAATGGAACTCAATCTAAATGGTCTGGTCTTAAGTACCCTGGGCAAAGGTCGTTTTCTCCCCTTCTCTCCAGGTATGAGAAGAGATTGTCTTGGGATACTTGTGAACCTTGATAGTATTTTCCAAATTCTCTAATGTCCAAGAGTTCTGCTTTAGATTAAGCCATCTGGCTGCCTTGGATTTAAGAGTGTCTGAATTCAAATCTGATCTCAGGTACTTCCTAAGTGCATGATCCTGGGAAAGTCACTTAACTTCTGTTTCAGTTTCTTCAAATGGAAAATGGGGATGATAACAATACCTACCTGCCAGGGTTGTTATGAGTAAAGCACAGAGTTTAACAATAATAGTTGGGGGGGGGGCAGCCTGCTACATGATGTAGTAGATAGAACATAAGCCCTGGAGTAAGGAGGACCTGAATTCAAATTTGACCTCAGACACTTGACAGGTACTAGTTGTGTGACCCTGGGCAAGTCATTTAATCCTAACTGCCTCACCCCAAAAATAAATAAATAAAATAATAGTAGGCACTATATAAATACTTCCCTTCCATCATGGTTTTTTTGGCAATTAATAGATATTTTATTCATTCACTCATTCATTCATCTTCCTCCCAAAATTACCCTGCTTCCTAACTTCCCTATTTTGCTGTTGTTCTAACAGCCAAGGTTAGAAATATCAGGATCAGTCTCTTCTCTCTCCCTTACCCTCCTTATCCAATCAGTTGCCAAGTTCTGTCAATTCTACTGTATCTCCATAAATCTCTTAAGAGTCCCCTTTTCTTTATTCATATCACATCTATCTTAGCTCAGGCCTTCATCAGCTCTCACTTGGATCATTGCCATAACCTCCTACATGCTCTTGCTGCCTCAAGTCTCTCCCCTTTCTAATCTATCTTCCACACAGCTCCCAAAGGATATTCCTAAAACATAGGTCTGGGTCACTCCTTTGCTCAGTGAGCTCCAGTGGCTCCCTGTTGCCTCCAGAATAAAATACAGACTCCTAGATTTAACAGTTAACGTCCCTTTAATCAGTCACCAATCTATCTTTCCAGACTAAGTTCTTAGAAACTAGGTTTCAGACAAACTTGTTTATTTGTTGTTCCCCATACATAACTTGCCATCTCCTGCATAAGTAGAGGTTGTCCTCCATGTCTGGAATACTCTCTCTCCTCTTCTCTGCCTCTTAGAACGCCTCGCTCCCTTCAAGGCTGAATCAGGAAAGCACTGGTGGAGGGAGACACCACTGGGGATAGCTGTTGTCTTCCCTTGTTAGAATGTAAATTCCTTAAGGGCTCAGACTGTCTTTGTGGCCCCCACTGCTAACAACAGTGAAGTTGTTAACAAACACTGCCCATATAGTAAGAGTTTAATAAATATTTGTTTATTTGTTTTTTTTTTCATTCATTCATCCATTTGAGCAAGATCTTGAAGGGTCAGTACAGTTCCAATAGGTAAAGATTGGGGTGCAGGAAGGAAGGTTCTATGAATAGATAATGGGGAAAAAAGGCACAGAGGGGAAAAAAAATCTGGGATATATCAGGGGAAACATGGAACAGTCCTGTTGCACTTGATGGAATAGTGAGTATATAAGACAGAATAGCATGAGGGGGATCTGGAATAGGATCTTCAAGTCATTGAAGAATTAGGAGTTTTTAGTTTATTCAGTAGGTGGAATAGGGAGCCATTGAGGGCTTCTGAGCTGAAGAACAGCATCCTCAATGCTGATCAAAGTGTGGAAGTGTTTACATATAACGTATAACTTTAAAAAAAAAAGTGGGAGCTCTTCAACCTGGGAAGATTAAGGAGGCTGAAGTGATGTGACTGAAACTTAGAAGATCCAAAGGAGAGCAAGAACAGGCTTTTTTGCCAAATCCTTTGAGATAAAGTTAAGAAGCTTGGAAATACCCTTGAAACTTAAGAGCAATAATGTTAGGACACAGAAAATGAACTGCTACTTCACACAGCAGGCAGACAACTTACAAAGCTTGTTAATTCCAACAGGGTGTACAGGCTGTAAATATAAATAGGTCTGTGAAAATCTAGATAAATTAATGAGCAATTGTCCATCACAGTTTATCAGAGCAGCTAGGGATATTTGGCACCATCATCTTCCCAGCAATCCTCGCCATCCAATCAGATATCTAGCAGTGTTTCTATCTTCCAAAGATTTCTTCCATCTGATCCTTCCCCTCTATGCACAAATAACCTTTCTAATAATACTGCCATGATCGTGTCTGCTCCCCTTCCCAGAGACCTCTGGCAGTGATCTGGCCAAATGAATAAAGTATAAATTCCTGAGGTTGGCTTAAGAACCAGGGGGCACTGCTTGCCAGCTGCCTAACTATATTCCTCATAAAGGACCTAGGGGCTAGTAGTCCCAAACTTACCCTGATGGCAACATAGAGAGTACAAGAGGAAGATTCAGAGAAAATCCTGGCCTCTGTGGTTCTCCTGCCAATGTCTTTTCTGTCTCCTAACTCCACCTCTTTTGTGGGTGGTAACACATCTTTCATTAGCCTATGAGTATAGTGAGTGGATTTATCCAGTTAGATTCTTATGACATATGCCCCCATTAACTGGAAAAACTCAACCTTCTTCCTTTCCTTGGTGCATTTCAATGGAATTTAGTCAAATATAACATAATGGAACCAACCACACAAACAAACATATGAAAACCATGCCCCTGCCTTTTTCACTGAGTGCCCTCTCTCCTCCTAAGTCCACCTGTCCATACCCTGCTTTGCTCTATATGCTATCCAATCCAAGGATTTAAAAACCATTCTAGTGCTTAAAGTCAAGCCTCCCCACTGTCTAAAGGCAATATCCCCCAATCCTAGGTGTTTCACAGAATCTCCGAATTGAAAAGGTCACTTAGTGAGTCCAACCCCTGGGTGAACAAGAGTTCCCTGTACAATATGTCCAACACTTGAAACCTTAAGTGAGGGGGAAACCCACTATCTTCTGAGATTCTACTTTAGGATACCTTTAATTATTAGGAAATCTTCCCTTACAGGAAGCCTAAATTGGCATCTTTGCAACTTCTATCCATTACTCCTAAAAAAGAGACAGTTTGAGAGCTTTAGAGTCAAACATTCTTGAGGTCAGCTTGAAGTTCTTTCTAAATCAATTATTGATTCCTAAGTCCCAGGCAAGCCCCTCTTTTTTTCCCTTTTGCTTTTTGGAGGGCAATTGTGGTTAAGTGACTTGCCCAAAGTGACATGGCTAGTAAGTATGTCAAGTGTCTGAGGCCAGGTTTGAACTCAGGTCCTCCTGACTCCAGGGCCGGTGCTCTAATCACTGCCCTACCTAGCCACCTGATGCCCCTCTTTTTCTGCTGCTATTTGCTCTGCTCTGGACATGCCTCCAGTTTCAGATCAGCTACATTCATAGCTGGCCTCGTCCAGGCTCCTACCTTCAAGGTTCAGCCTTACTTTTACAGGAAAGTCACTCTTGGACCAGAAGCAGTCTTCCTCTATTGGTCCCAATAGCCCTCTCGACTTGTCTTTCTCTCTCAAATTGCTGAATAGTGTTCAACATCACCTCCTTTACATTAGGCATTCTGTCCTTCATTCCCAATCACTCAGCATCCTTCCCCTGTATGCATGGACCCAGGCTTTTGCCCAGGTCCAGCAAGGGGAAGGCAGTGGTGGAGGAAGAGTTCACACTGGGATTCCAAGTCCAACTTAGCTGTTCAGCTTTATTTTACTTCTCCCCTTCACATTCTCTACGGCCAAACCAAGTAGAACTACTGTCCATCCTGGGCTATTTTCATCCTGACCTCTCCTCTCTCTATGCCTTTGCTCACATCATCCCCTCTCATGACTGAAATAGATTTGCCCTCCAGCCCCCCATCCCTTCCTTTAAGGTTGAAGTCATATATTACCTCCTCTATAAAGCCTTTCTTGACCTCCTCAGGTGAAAGTGACTTCTCCCTCCTTAAATTTCTCCCAGTCCTTTGCGTGAACCTCTCCAATCATCCTGTATATCTCACTCATCTCATTCTTATAATAATCATAATTATTTATATGCTTAGGAGTCTAGGCTCAAGAATTAGAAGGGGCTGAATATCCCCAGGGGTGGAGTCAAGATGGTGGAGTAGAAGCAGGACCTCCCCCAGGCTCTGGCTTCCACCTTCCCCAATCCATGTAAAAGGGGACTCTAAACAAACTTTGGAGCTGCAGAACCCACAAAATGACACAGAGAAGCTAACCTCCCACTGAGGACAGCCTGGAAGGCCGGCAGGAATCGGCCAGTACAGCAGTCTGGGAGCTGAGCCCAGGCCCACGTGAGCCGAGGTTTTAGCCCCAGGGCTGGCCTGACCAGCCTCTGGCTGGAGGGACTCCAAATCATCAGCAGCTGTGGCTGTTTCCAGATTCATCAACACATAAATGTGAAGGAAAAAGTGAGAGGTCAGTGCAGTCTGGACTTTGGAACCCAGTAGGTGGGAGTGCGTCAGCTTTTGCTCCTGGGGCGAGAAGCCACTGAGATGCCCAGCACAGCCAGCACCACGTGGCAGCTTCAGCTCCTGGCCTGCAGACTGTAGGGGGGCCAAGCGACCAGTCTGAGGGGTAATTGTTCTTGCTTTAACCTGCTTGGATCTGGATTGCAGTCTAGGGTGGAGGTCCTGGGGTACATGACCAGCTTGCCAGAGCGTGTAGAGGCCTCAGAGAGGGCACCCAACTAATACTTCTGGCAGCTGAGAAAACCCCAGCATTTGGGATGAAAGTTCCCCTGTCTGGTGGCAGAGTCCTACTGTGGTAAAAAGCCCAGGGGTCAAGTGACTGAGGGGTGACATGACCAGGCAAAGGAAGCAAAACAAACAGAAGATTCCAACATTAGACTCCTATTTTGGGGACAAAAAGGAGCAAAGCATGGAACAGGAGGAAAACAGTGAAGTCAGAACTCCTGCACCAAAAGCTTCAAAGGAAAATACGAGCTGGTTACAGGCCATAGAGGACCTTAAGAAGGAGATAAGATAAGTGGAGGAAAAATTGGGAAGAGAAATGAGAATAATGCAAGAAAATTACAAAATGACAGTCAACCGGCTGACTGAAGAAAATCACACCTTAAAAAACAGACTGACTCAATTGGCAAAAGAGGCTCAAAAAGGCAATGAGGAGAGGGATACCTTGAAAAGTTGAATTTGCCAGATGGAAAAAGAATCTCAAAAACTCAGTGAGGAGAATCATTCCCTCGGATTTAGATTGGAGCAAAGAGAAGCTAGTGACTTTAAGAGAAATCAAGATGATGTTAAACAGATCCAAACAAATGAAAGAATAGAAGGCAATGTGAAATATCTCATGGGAAAAACCACTGACATGGAAAATAGATCCAGGAGAGATAATTTAAAAATTATTGGACTACCTGAAAGCCATGTTCAGGGAAAGAACCGAGAAATCATCCTCCAAGAAATTCTCAAGGAAAATTGCCCCGATGTTTTAGAACCAGAAGGCAAAATAGAGGTTGAAAGAATCCACTGATCACCTCCTGAAAAAGATCCCAAAAAGAAAACTCCTAGGAATATTATAGCCAGGTTCCAGAATTCCCAGATCAAGGAGAGAATATTATGAGCAGCCAGGAAGAAACAATTTGAATATTGTGGAAACACAATCAGGATAACACAGGTTCTGGCAGCTTCTACACTGAGGGATCGAAGGGCTTGGAATGTGATATTTCAGAGGTCAAAGGAGCTGGGATTAAAACCTAGAGTCATCTACCCAGCAAAACTGAGCATTATCTTTCAGGGGCAAATATAGTCATTCAGTAGAATAGAGGACTTTCAAGCATTCTTAATGAAAAAACCAGAGTTGAATAAAAAATTTGACATTAAGATACAAGAAGCAAGAGAAGCCTGAGAAGGTAAACAGGGAAAAGAAATCATAAGCCACTGATCAAAGTTGAACTATTAACATTCCTACATGGAAAAACAATAATTGTAACTGGTGAAACTTTTCTCAGTATGAAAATAGTTGAAGGGAATAGAAATATATATATATATATATATATATATATATATATATATATATATATA
>NW_027187398.1:7868072-7881065 GCF_028583685.1 Petaurus breviceps papuanus
TATATATATATATATATATATATATATATATATATATATATATATATGTCTATATCGGAGGGTATATGGGTGTATGAATACATATGTGAATGTGTGTATATATGCTTACAGGTATACATAGATAGAGGGCACAGAACCAATTTAATAGGAAGGGATGATACTTAAAAGGGGAAATTAAGAGGTGAGAGAGGAATATAATGAGAGGAGATGGAGAGAGACAGAATGGGGTAAACTATCTCATAAAGAAGAGATAAGGGGAAATGGTTACAATGGAGGGGAAGAATAGGAAGGCAAAAGGGAATATTCTCACTGAATTTGGCTCAGGGAGGGAATGAAATACACACTAAATAGGGTATCTCACCCTACAGGAGAGTAGGGGAAGGGGATGAGAGGGGGGATGATGGAAGAGAAGACAGGCTGGGGGGGAGGGAAGTTGGAAGCACCCACTTTTGAAAAGGGACAGGATCTAAGTAGAGAATAGAACAATTGGGGGGTCGGATAGGAGGGAGGGAAATATAGTCAGTCTTTTACAATATATCTACTATGTTAATGTTTTGCATTAGCTACACATGTACAATCTATACTGAACTGTTTATCTTCCCAGTAAGGGTGGGTGACAAGGGAGGAAGGGAATGAATCTGGAATTCAAAGTTTTAAAATCAAATGTTTAAAATTATATATACATATATACTATTATTAATACTATATTACATGTAATTGGGAAAGAAGATATACATACAGGCACTGGGGCAGAGAGATCCACCATGCCCTACTGGAAAAGTCTAAGGGGTTATGGGAGAAGATATGGGAGAGAGCAGATTGGAGGAGGGGATATCCTGTGGGACTGCCATTTTGGGGTGGTGGGTAGGGGAAAAACAGGGAGAAAATTTGTAACTCAAAATCTGGCAGAAATTAATGATGTAAATCAGAAATTAATAAAGCATCTGAAAAATGAAAAAAAAAGAATTAGAAGGGGACTTAGAGCTCATGTCATCCAACCCCTTTTTTACAGATTAGTAAACTGAGACCCAAAATGGGACTTATCCAACCTCACATGGGTAGCAAAGTAGGGATTCAAACCCATGCCTCCTGTCTCTTAATCCAGTGTTCTTTCCTCTATTCCTTTCTATTTGTCCTTTCTTTCTTCTCCTCCCCCATTAGAATGTATCCCCAGTCCCCAGCCTATGGCCTGGCACAGAGATGCTGAATAAATGGTTTTTTAACTAAATTGAATCCCTAACCTTTATAGGACAATGTCATGGAGTTGTCAAGCAGAGTCCTAGACCAGATGGATCACTGGGCTGGCCTGGTGGGGGGAAGGGGTTCTTTTGATCATGATTTGAAAAGGTTTGCCTTCTAAGAAGTGGAGGGGCATTCCCAGTTTAAAGCACTTATAGCCCCCAAAGAGTTTCCTCATCTTTCCATGACTTATTCATGTGGATGGTTTGGTGGCTTAACCCTAGAATATTGATCCTGCCTCATGTCCAGCCTTTAGCTAGCTGGGCTGTCAGGTCCATTTAGTGCACTTTGGCTCAGAATTGCTTTTAATCTCACAGGCTGTCAGTCAAGAAGTGGCCAATCAATAAGCAAACTGTTCTCTAGGCTGGGTTTTTGTGGTGATTTTTTCTTCTTGTAGACTGTCTAATACCAAGGGCCTCAGAAGTCAAACTCAGGCAGATTTCATGAGGTTATAGATTAAGAGATAAAAGTGAACTAAGAAGATATCTGATCCAACTCCTTTGTTTTACAAATAAGGAAACTGAGGCCCAGAAAAATTAAGTGGCATGTCCAGTGTAGCTCAGGGAATAAGTGGAAGAGTCAGAATTCAAACCCATCTTCTCTGACTCCAAATCTGGCACTCTTTTCCATTATACCACAATTCTATGTTCTATTTGGAACCATCTTGCTTGGTTTTGGTGCAAAGTTGTCTAATCTATGATTATCTAAACTGCCCCGGATCAGCACTGACTACATTTCACATCCCATTGAGCAATCTACCCCTTTGCACCAACATCTTCTAACCTTCTACTCTGCTGCTGTGGCTGCCTTCTTACTTCTTCCCTACCTGGGCCAATACCTTGGGAATCCATGCCTCCTAATCTAGGAAGATTAACCTATTTAGCTATAGAACTATACCCCTGGGGCTAAGCCAGTTTGCTTGGCCACTGAGAGGATGCTAACTTGCCTACCTTACTATAACTAACTGTCCCCAGGGGAGACCACACTATGTTTTACATCCGGGCTAGCTGTCCAACTACTATCTCCATCTCACATGGTCATTTTAAGGAGTGATAATTCATATTGCTATACCATCTACTGTCTTGTCAGTCAACCTGACATCACAATATCACACACACACACATGCCTGCACACACCCCACGCACTCGCCTGCACTTTTCACCTGTTACCATGGACACAGTAATCAAATAAGTATAATTGATATTGGAAAGGAGATGCCAGTAACTACCCTATGAATAACATAATACAACACAATAAGCATTTATTAATTGTCCACTATGTACCTGTGCTAAATGTGGGAGTTACAAATAAAAAAGTTAGTCCTTGCCCTCAAGAGGCTTACAATTTAATGGGGCAAGACAAGACACAAAAGGAAGCTGAAAAGGGAGAGGGAGTGCCAGAGGGTACCCAAGCCAGGGGATGATGGAATCAAAACCAAGCAGAGTAACAGGTAACAAATAAAGAGAAGAGCCCTCTATAAATGAAGGACGGGGGAGGAGTTTTTTGCTCCTCCTTCCAACCTTCTAATCAGTGGAACAGAAGTAACTGAGGGTACAGGAAGGCACACTAGAGTACCAAAGTTAAAGCAATCTCCATAATAATGAGGTTCCTGTATTAACTTATCCTAGTTGGGAAGGCGAGGGGCAGTGAAGAAGCTGATGATGGATGATGTGATAGTGGAGCAGAAACCAAGCAGAGCAGTTGATGGCCTAAACTAAGAGCATCCCCATAGCTCCCCAGACCAAAACTCCCTTCCCTAGCCATCCACCACTCCTTTAAATGTGGTATCACCCCCTATCAGAATATAAACTCTTACAAGCATTTTTTATATCCACATTCCCAGAACCTAGCATGGTGGCCTAGCATATAACTTATCTAATACATGCTTTTTCATTCATTCATTCCATAGAAAGAACTATGAATCCAACAAAGGCAAGGACTACTTGGAGAGGAAGTAAACTCCCAATCACTCGAAAAATTTGAGCAGAGGATCAGATGTTTTTAAACTTTTTTTGTGTTACCAACACCTTTGGAAGTCCAATGAAGCCTATGGATCTCTTCTCAGAATAATGTTCTTAAGGCATAAATTAAAATATATAGGATTATAGGGGACACCGATTATATTGAAGCCCAGTTATCAAAATACAAAAAAGGTGGGGGAAGATCATGGACCCTGGACTTAGAACCCTTGGTCAAGATTTCCTGTCCTGTATTAAGAAAGGATTCTTGCTTTGAATGGCAGGTTGAATTGGATGACCTTTAGGGACTTCTTCCAATTGATATTCTTTGCTTTATTCTTTTTATTCTTTTAAACAAATATATTTATTTTTAGTTTACAACATTTAGGTCCACAAGGTTTTGAGGGTTAAATTTTTCTCCCCCTTCCCAAGATGGCATGCAATCTGATATAGGCTCTATATATACATTCATATTAAACATATTTTCACATTAGTTATGTTGTAAAGAAAAATTACAACCAATGGAATGAAACATAAGAAACAAAACAAAACAACAAAAAGAGAGAGAGCAAATAGTATGCTTCAATCTGCATTATGACTCCATAGTTTCCTTCTTTGGATATGAATAGCATTTTCCATCACGAGTCTTTTAGAGTTGTTTTAGAACGTTGCATTGCTGAGAAGAGCCAAATCTATCAAAGTTAGTCATTGCACAATGTGGCTGTAACTGTGTGCAATGTTCTCCTGGTTCTCCTCACCCCACTCAGCATCAGTTTATATAATCTTTCCAGGTTTTTCTGAAGTCTGCCTGCTCATCATTTCTTATAGCACAAGAGTACTTCATTACATTCATATACCACAACTTGTTCAGCCGTTCCCCAATTGATGGCCCTCCCCTCAATTTCCAATTCTTGGCCACCACAAAAAGAGCCGCCATAAATATTTTTGTACATGTGTGTCCTTTTCCTGTTTGTATGATCTCTTTGGGACACAGCCCTAGAAGTGGTATGCACATTTTTATAGCCCTTCTTTGCTTTATTCTATGAACCATTTCCAAGCTGGTATGGGAGACCAGTTGAGGTAACGGAAAGAGCATAGTCTCCTGAGACAAAGGATCTGGGTTCAAATTCTGGTTCCAGAAAGTCACTTCACTTCTTGGGTCTCAGTTTTCTCCTCTACAAAATGAGGGAAGTGACCCAGATGATCCTGAAAGTCCATTCCAGGTATAAATCTTTAGGAACTCTATGGAAAAGAAATGGTGTAGCCCTGAAGCTGAAGGCTCCCTTGAGCTCTCTTTCCTTATCCCCTTCTAACACCCATCCCATTTCCAATTTTCATCAAGGTCAAAAGGGCTCATATCCTTCTAATAATGGAATTTAAAAGGCCCAGCTTCCATGTCCCCCTCCCTCCCAACTCTCTATCCCCTTACTCCTTCAGAATGAAGCACTTCCAGACCTAGAGATTTCCATCCGCTTTCAGTTCTCCCAACTACCCAGTCCTACAAGTGGAAGTTATGGAAAGAAAACCAAAAGATGAGCCCTAAGGAAGATGTTTGCCTCCAGCTGGAATATCCTACAGTTCAGATAAAATTGTCTTCTCTGTTCTCACATCAATTTTATCCACAAATTCTTACAACGGGAAACGTATAAAAGTAACACACTATGAGCCCTTGTGAAATATGAAACAGAGTAGCCAGCACATTCCCAAACCTCGAGAGGGAAGGAAAGAAACAAGCATTTATCAAATGCCTACTATGTGCTAGGCATTATACTAATCACATATAATTTCATTTGATCCTCACAATAACTCTGGAAAGTGGGTGTTACTTATCTCTTATTTATTTTATTTATTATAATAATATTTCTATTAAATAAATTAATAAATACTAGTTAATTAATTAAATAAATTATATTTATTATCCCTTATTTTACAATTGAGGAAACTGAGGCAGACAGAATTAAGTGATTTGGTCACATACCTAGAAAGTATATGAGACTAGATTTGAAATCAGGTCTTTCTGACTCCAAGCCCAATCTGCTCGGTCCACTGTAAAACCTCAAGCTGCTGGGAAGCTGATCTTGCAAGATAATAGTGAGTATTCATATTCATATAACACTTTAAGGTTTACATATATTTTCTCAACTGATCCCAGAAACAACCCTCTTAAATAGGTGCTATTACCATCCCATTTTGCTAGGTGGTACAGTAAATAAGAGTGTTAGATTAGAGTCAGGAAGACCTGAGTTCAAATCCTGCCTCAGACGTTTCTGGCTGTGTAACCCTAGGCAAGTCATTTAACCTGTTTGCCTCAGTTTCCTCATCTGTAAAAAGGTGATAATGATACCATCTACCTTATAGTCTTGCTGTAAGGTTCAAATGAAACCTACATGTAAAGTGCTTTTCAAACCTCAAAGAGTCATATAGTTGCTATTATTATTATTATTTTACAAATGGAAAAATTAAGTAACTTATATAACACCTAGGAAGTGTCTTAAGACAACATTCATACCAAGATCTTCCTGATTCTAGTGCTTTCTCTACTACTCTATACTGCCTCAAGATGTAGGGAGGGCAGGCAGAGGACTATTGAGAGGGATATTATACACATAGCTTCAGTTTCCTCATCTATAAAATGGGAATACTAAATACTTATACTGCTTGACTCACAGAGTTAGTATGAGGAGAAAGCTTTGTAAATTTTGAGAAGTATAGAAATATAAAATCCTCACAATGACCCAATAAGGTAGAAAGAGCTAGAATTGTTATCCCCGTTTTAAGAATGGGTAAACTAAGGTTCAGTTAGGGAAACTAATAAAAATACTAAAATTAAGAACAATTTAAAGCCAGATGTGACCACATGTTCCTGCCTCAACACTTAACTAACTGTGTGACCCTGGGTAAATCACTTAACCTCAGTTTCCTCAGCTATAAAATGGGATAATAACGGCACTTACCTGGCAGTGATATTGTGAGAATCAAATGAAATAATATTTGTAAAGCACTTAACATAGTACTGATGAGGTCAGGGAGGCATAAAATGTTGAGGTATAGGGTTAGAGGTGCTCGAGACCTCAAAATACCAACACACCAGGTCCTGCCAAATGAATTCGACTTAAGTCTTCTCTTAGCCAAAGAAAAGCAAAGTTTATTAGAGATTCACCATAATGGGTAGATTCTTAAGGAGCCTTGGTATCTGTGACTGGACAAGCGGGCCAGAATCATCTGATACAGAGTGAGTCTGTGCTAAATCATTCTCTCCTGTCTTCATGGAAGCAAGATGGAGCTTATATACAGAAAGGCTGTGTGTGGGTATAGGTTCTGGCAACCCCCTTGAACTCTGATTGAATCTTCCCACTTGATGAGGCATTTGCCAGAAGCCATAAGCCTTTCATTATAGCTCTTACTCTTACTAGCCTAGCCCTCCATTGTCCATCTACTTCTCACCCTTGAGCCTATCAAAATATCTATACCCAAATCAACTGTTACACCCTAGAACTGGCCTAGCCCACCGTTGTCTGTCTCCAGGTAGCCTCCAGCAACTTCACTCATTTACTGGAGTCTGACTTCATCTGACTCTTCCTGAAGACCCTCCCCAAACTCCTCCTCTAGACCACCCCTAGATTCCTTCCACAACCTTTCTGTATATAAGACCCCATCTTGCCTCCATGTGCTGTGAGAGCGCCATAGAATTTTCTAGCACAGACTTGCTCTGTCAGATGATTCTGGCCAGCTTGCCTAATGCAAGCATCACAAATTCCGAGGCTCCTTAAGAGTATACCCATTATGGCGAACCTTTAATTAACTTTGCTTTTCTTTGGCTGAGAGAAGACTTGAGTAGAATTCATTTGGCAGAACCCAGCATGTTGGTATTTTGGGGTCTTGTGCACCCCTAACCCTACACCTCATCATTTTATGATGACTCTCCTCATTCCCCCTTCAACACCCATCCCTCTTGCTAACTTCCCTATTTTGGTTGGGGCACCAATAGTTCTTCTACAGTAACCAAAGTTAGAATCATCAGTCATCCTCTTTACCCCCCCCTCACCACCACCCCCACATCCAATCAATTGCCAAGACTTGTCAATTTATGTAGGTCCATGAAATTTCTTGGATTCATCTTCTTCTCTTCATTCATATCAAAGCTCCCCTAGTTCAGTCCCTCATTGCCTCTTAAACTATAGCCATAACCTAACTGGTCTCCCCTTTCTAATCCATTCTTCACATCACTCTTAAATTAATTTTCCTAAACACGGGAATATCCTTACCATATCACTCCCCTGCCAAAAAAAAAAAAAAAAAGCTACAGTGGTCCCTTAATGCCTCTAGAATAAAATACATTTCACATTTAAAGCCCTTTACAATTTGTCTCCAATCTACCTTTGGAGGTTTAGTGAATTTTATGCCTTTTTGTGCTCTACCTTTCACTCAGTCTGAGTTACTTGCTATTTCCTCCATGTATCATTTAATCTCCATCCTACCTCTGAGGCTTTGCATCTGAAATCTACTCCCCATGCCTGGAATTTACTTCTTCCTCTCTACCCCACTCCCAAACCTTTTTAGAATTTGACCTCCTTAGAATTCTTATCTTCCTTAAAATTAACCTAAAGTATCCTCCCAGTTGCTAGTATTATCCTCTCAAAAACAAACACAAAAAACACCCTTGTATTTACTTTTTTTAATAACGGAGGCAATTTGAGGCGGTTGTGACTTGCCCAGGGTCACACAGCTAATAAGTGTCTCAGGTCCTATTTGAACTCAGATCCTCCTGACTCTAGGCCAGTGCTCTGTCCACTGTCCACTGTCCACCACCTAGCTGCTCCTACCTTAAATAGTCTATATTTTCTTATCTGTACATGTCTCCTCCTCTCCCCAACTCCCCAGATTGTAAGCTGTTTGAAGGCAGGGACTGTTTCAGGGTTTTTTCTTTGGTTTGGTTTGGTTTGGTTTTCTTTTTGTATCCTCAATGTCTGGCACAATGCCATACATATACATATATATACACATATGTACATGCACGTGTGTATGCATACACACATGGTGTATATAAATATGTATTTGTAACATATTATATATTAAGCTATAGTAGGTGCTTAATGTTTGGTGAATGAATGAATGAATGAAAGGAGTAGAATAATGCCTGCTTGGTCCTCACCCATTCCAAAAGGCCTTAAAAGACAACACCTCCCTAAGCATGATGTACTGAAAGAAATCCAACCAAGATACCCAAATTACCTCCCAATAGACACAGGTCCCCAAAAGCCCATGACTCCCATCTGAAAGCAAGAGCAGGCCAGTGGGATCCTATTTGCCCTTCACTGAGGGCCAAGATTTACAGTCATTTCACTCAGCCCTGCTCCTGTCTCATTTTTATTACTCTAAATGATTGCATCCTATATGCTGAGACAGAAGGCTGAGAACAAGAGAGTTACGGTTGATATTCGTAGAATCAGAGCTGGAAGGGACGGACCTGAGAGGCCATTGCTTCCAACCCCCTAGGCTGACATATGGGAACAGAGAAGGAATGACAGCAACTGTCCCATAACCCGTGTCAGGAACAGGACGTGAGCCTAGGTCTCACTGGCTGAGTCCAACATGCTACTTTTCTGCACTCCCACTGGCTCCATCTGCCTCCTCCATCCATCCACCCAAGCACCCACGTGGAGGCAGCTAGGGGGTGCAACTGGATTTGGAGTCAGAAAGACATGCGTTCAATCCAGCATCACACACTTACCAGCTGTGTGCCACTGGGCGAGTCTCCGTTTGCCTCCGTTTTCCCAACTGTGAAATGCAATAAGAACAGCATCCACCTTCAAGAGCACTCTGAGAATCAAATGAGATTTGCAGAATGGCTGGCACTCAGTGGGTGCTTTATGAACATGTCTTCCCTGCCCCTTCCCACTTGGTGCCCATCTCCACACACTGGTTCTTCAGCAGCCTCTCCCGTGCTTCAGCATGCCACTGGGGCAGTGGCAGCTGATGGGGGAAGGTCCTGAGATCTCTACCTCCAACTCTGGTTCCAGAATCAATGCTGCAGTTAGTTGGAAGGTGGACTTTCTGGGGGCAACTGCCTGCCCAGATTGACCTAGGCTCAAATGAACATTACAGCGGACTTCCTGAGGTGTGTGGCGACCTCTGCTGGTGCAATGCAGGTGTAGCCTGCAGGCCAGGTCTCGTGGGGGAAACAGGAGGGCTCTTCTGTAGTGGTCCTGACTCTCCTCTTGCTTCCCTGGAGTTCCTAAGCATGGGCCTCTCTTTTATCAGCATCAATCCCCCTGTGAGGTTTCTCTGTGGCATCCTGAGAATCCTTCCAAAGTCATGAAAAAGCCACCCACCCCTAAGAGCTCTGGGAAACAAGGAGGTGGAATCGCCAACTTTCAGAGCAGGAAGGAACTTACTCAACCCTCCAGTCCATGCCCTTCATTGGAGAGATGAGGAAACCAAAGACTCCTAAGAGAGAGCGACTAAGCTAGCAGAGCCTGGCAGAACTGAGGCTAGAACCCAGGTCTACAGCTTAATAATAATAACCCCAACTTTAAGGTTTGCAAAGAACTTCACAAAAATTTTCTTATTTTAACATCACAAAAACCCTGGGAGGTACATATTAAGATTATCCTCATTTTACAGATAAAGGAACTGAAGAAGACAGAGATTAGAAGAAAGTGAGGCAAGACAGAGCCTTCATGAGACTCATCCAGGGTCATATAATTAGTTAGGGAGGATTTGGACTCAGATCCTCCTGACCCAAGGCCAACACTCTATCCATTTTGCCATCAAGCTACCTACCTACTTCCTGGTGACTCTGGATACTGCCCAGTCATCTACCAATGACCATTCGAGGCTGCACCACCTTACCTGGACACCCCCTACACTCCTCCTTTCATAAGTTTCCATCTCTACCTGCAGTGTTGGGTAGAGAAGAGAACACTAGGTTTAGAGTCAGACCTAGGTTCAAATGTGGGCTCTGCTACTTAGTGCCTGTGTGACCTTGGGCAGATCACCAGAGCCTTCTTCCTTCCTCAGTCAATAAGCATTTAACAAGGGCCTGTGGGGTGCCAGGCACTGTGCTAAGCCCTGGTTTCCTTGACTGTAGGGTCTGTGTGTGTTTCTAGGATACCTTCCAACTTTGGAACCTGTGAATAAACCCCATGACCCTACCCCCACTTTTCTGGAAGTGGAAGTATTTTGTTCTTCCAGGGGCCTCAGCCCAGAGGCCTGAGCTGGTCCTTCAAATAATAGAATCTTTATCAATATGAATGGCATCATCATTCCCTGTGCTACTGTCAAAATACTGCAAGAAACAGACAAACTCTTCTCTGTGTGACCAGACAGGCACTCAGCCTGCATCTACCCAATGCTTTGATTTGAGCAAAGGAGCAGAGATCTTGTTTCCTTTCCTCTCTCCTTGCCTCCTTCTATCTTCCTGCAAAGGTGAGAGAGCCAGAGGGTTGCTATGGACACTGCTTCTGCTCCCTCTCCTTGGTAATCATACAAAGATATCGTCCCTCCCCAGTGGAGTTCATTTCTCTAATTGTGGCAACTCAGAGGGCAGGAGGCAACCCATTGCCCCAGCCCTGGGGGCGGTTCTTAGGCAGTGTGAGCAGCTAGAAAGAGGCCCTGGTGTCAGACAGGTTAAGGAGGTGAAGAGAGCCACAAGATGGAAATTACCCGAGATCCTGGAAGCAACAAGCCTGTGCTGTGTGTGTATAAATTGACAAAACCAATGTCGATTTAGCTAAAATTAGAAAAGCAATAGTGCCTTCACAGGCTCCCCATCAAAACAGAGGACAAATCTGTGGCCAGCACCCCTGAGGCCAGATGTGAGGCGGCCAGGAGGAGAGCCTCAGCATCTCACAGCCTGCTGGGCCCCCGCGGCTGTATGCAGAAGCAGCCTCCCTTCCCCCAACCCACAACCACCAAATCTCTCCAGTCTTTATTCTCTTATAGAACAACAGGATGAGGAACGGGAGGGAAGGTTCCTAAACCCATACTCCTGATCACCCAGTTGCCTGCTGAATCCTAAGGATGGCACAGCCCTCAGGAGTTAGAGCCAAACTCTGAGCATTTTCCATGATGGAGTACCAAGGCCCGACCACCACTAAAATGACTGCAGCTGTGATCTCAGCCTCAATTTGAGTGAGAAGGCTCAGAATTCTGAGCCAATTCATTTCAAGCCAGCACCTTATTTTCTGCTAGTTGGGACCCAGTTGGTTTTACCTCTAAGATCAGAAGATGATGAAATAATGATAATGATCATTGACATTTATAGAAGCACTTTAAGGATATTTAAAGTTGACAAGGCCCTTGACTATCATTTAATCCAATACTTCATCTTACAGATTATAGGAAATTGAGGCCCAGAGAGAAAAAAAAGTTTCTCGCCCAAGATGAGATAAGTAGTTAATGAGGCAGAATGAGGATTTGAACTCAGATCTTCTCACTAAATGAAGTCTGTAGCCAAGTGTTCTTCACCTGGGGACCATGAACTTTTTCAGTTAGGATTTCAATAGCTGTTTTTCAGTGTAATTAGTTTCTTTTATAATCCTATTTATTTTATTTTGTATATTTAAAAATATTATTGTGAGAAAGGGCTTTCACCAGACTGACACAGGGTTCCAAAAAAAGTTGACCTTATTCACAGGTAACCAAAACGGATTATCATGCAAAAAAAGTCCATCATGCTTTTGTTGTTGTTCAATTGTGTCCAACTCTCCATAACCCCAATTGGGGTTCTCTTGACAAAGGTACTGGAGGAGTTTGCCGTTTCTTTAAACAGGGCTAGGTGACTTGCCCGGGGTCACACAGTTAGAAAGTGTCTGATTCCTGATTTGAACTCAGGAAAATTAGTCTTCCTGACTCCTGGCCCAGCACTCTGTCCACTGGGCCACCTAGCTGCCCTTTATTATGCCTACTAGACTCAAAATCTGTATAGGTCACTGACCCATTTTATTTGAACATGATAGTAATGAGGCCAAGGGTTTGATCCCTGTGCTGGCATTGTTTCGTTCTGTGGCCTCCATGGATTACAATCCCCACCCCAGTCAACTGTCTATCAAATACATGTACTGGTCACAACTAAGTAAAAAAAATATAAATGAATCTGTGTGAATTTACCCCTGGCATTGCCTTGAGCACTGACCCAATGGAAGTTCTACCAAGAGATCCATAACCTGCCTAGAAGATTTATGTTCAGTCTTATAGCAACGCCAGCCTTCTGGCTCCTTCAGGAGAGATCAACCACATGACCAGAGACAATTACACCAAAGGCCATAGAGATGGGTCAGCTTCACCCACTAGCAGAGCCTGTCTTTGTATCTAAAGGCAGACACCCAAATAACTAGCCTATGGGCTCCCCAATTGCTTGTTTTCCACTCCACTCTGGCTATCTGCTGTGTCAGTACTGAGACAGCATTGTGCTCTGGTGCGGTTGGTCAGCAAGGAGAATGAGACATGTTCTCAGACACAGTCAATACAGGAATTTGTTTGGTTAGACTATGTATATTTATTACAAAGGCTTTGTATTTACTTTTTCTCATTTAGGGGAGGGGAGTTGGAGTAGGGGAAAAGAGAGGAGTTAGGGAGGGGGAGAAAGAAAGAAGAAAAGGAAAGAAGAAAGAAAGAAAGAAAGAAAGAAAGAAAGAAAGAAAGAAAGAAAGAAAGAAAGAAAGAAAGAAAGAAAGAAAGAAAGAAAGAAAGAAAGAAAGAAAGAAAGAAAGAGAGAAAGAGAGAGAGAGAGAGAGAGAGAGAGAGAGAGAAAGAAAGAAAGAAAGAAAGAAAGAAAGAAAGAAAGAAAGAAAGA
>NW_027187398.1:7881075-7881423 GCF_028583685.1 Petaurus breviceps papuanus
AAAGAAAGAAAGAAAGAAAGAAAGAAAGAAAGAAAGAAAGAAAGAAAAAGAAAGAAAGAAAGAAGGAAAGGGAGGAAGGAAGGAGGGAAGGAAAGAAAGAAAGAAAGTCGGCTAGGTGGCAAAGTGAGTAAGAGCGCCGGCCCTGGAGTCAGGAGGACCCGGAATCGGTTCCGGCCTCCTATACTTAACACCCACACAAAAAAAACTGGCTGTGTAACCTTGGGCAAGTTACTTAACCCCAATTGCAGAAAGAAAGAAAGAAAGAAAGAAAGAAAGAAAGAAAGAAAGAAAGAAAGAAAGAAAGAAAGAAAGAAAGAAAGAAAGAAAGAAAGAAAGAAAGAAAGAAAG
>NW_027187398.1:7881823-7920485 GCF_028583685.1 Petaurus breviceps papuanus
GAAAGAAAGAAAGAAAGAAAGAAAGAAAGAAAGAAAGAAAGAAAGAAAGAAAGAAAGAAAGAAAGAAAGAAAGAAAGAAAGAAAGAAGGAAGGAAAGAAAGAAAGAGAAAGAAAGAAGGAAGGAAGGAAAAAAAGAAAGAAAGAAGGTCATCAAAATTCACATAAGAGAACAGAAGGAAGGCCTCAAGGACAGCTTTGAAAGTAGCATGCTAAATTTATTATAGACTTTTTTTAAAAAGCAAGCTATACATAACAGAGATTTGTAGTTTCTCTGTTCTACTGTGTATATAGATGTGCTCTTTTTAGTTGATGTTTCAGAATTTTGTTAAATAGACAAGTTCAGAATTTTTTATCAGGAGGGGGGAGATCAAACATTGAAAAGATATGGTTTCTAAGGCTCTGAAACCCCTGAAACTATGAGTGACTCTCTCCACCACCACTATATGTTTCATGTTCCCTGCCCAGGGCCCAGAACTTTAGTCTTTGGTTCAGAGTAGGGCTGTCTTCTCTGAGTCTCTTGTAGAATGGAGTCCTGTTGTGGAGCCCTGCTTGCTGTCAAGGGTAGGCAGGCATCAGGGAGTAATCTCCTTTAACAAGTTCAGCAGGCTTTGAGACTGCTTGGTTCAGAGACTCCCTCCTGGGGTAGAAATATTTGCAACCCCAACTTTATTGTATAACAGGCAAGAACCCACCAACCAAGAAAATCCCCACTACTAGAAAACACACACACACACACACACACACACACACACACACACACACACACACACAGCTCAAACACCTTCCTTGTGATGAGAACCCCCAACGTACCTGCCACATAGAAAGGAAAAAACATGAGTTCAGGGAACCAACCCTGTTGTTAAAAGCCAGGGGTTTCCTTTGAGCTAACACAGCCCACGCTGGACTGAAAAGAGGCATGGGAGGTGAAGTCAGTTTCCAAGAAGGATGATTTTTCTTCTGCAGCAGTTTGGGACTTTTCATCCAGTTCTTAGAAATGATGCATTGTGTCATCAGAAAGGGGAATGTAGGAAAATCAAGTATTAATAGTATCCCAAAGTGCACATTACTTCCAAGAGACCAGGTGGGAATCACATTCCCTATTTCTTCTTTGCTATGTTTCTACATCTTGCTATATAAATCTTTTCTCTCAGAGCCCAAGCTGTTGTTGATAGGTTCTCTGGAGAAAAGCTACCAGTTAAAGCTGATAGAGAAGAGAGCAGGTTTGATCTGAGCTTTAAGACCAAGACAAACCCCCACCAACTAGCCAACCAATCTCTCCTCCCCACCCCCACTCTGAGGAAGCCAAGATTGAGATTGACAGTCAGTGGAAAATTGTCTAAAAACTCAGTCATAGCTAAAATTCAAATAGTGCTTTGCGGTTTTCTCAAGTGCTTTATATACATTCTCTCATTTGATCTTCAAAACAAATCTATGGGGTAGGTGTTATTATCCCCATTTTACAGATGAGAAAACTGAAGCACAGAGAGGTTAAGTGACTTCCTCAAGATCACACAGTTAAGTAAGTGTCTGAGCCAGGATTTGAACTCAGGTCTCCCTGACTCCAGGTCAATTCTATCCACTTCACCTGAGGACCACAGTCGCCCTTTTCCCATCTAATGTGGAGAAACTACCCTGAGACTTAGCAGTGATGGGGCATAATACCTTGGAGAACGTGTGAATCAAACAGCCCATCCATGCCTCAACTTCCACATTTTAGAAAGGACCCAAACTAGCTGGTATTCATCCAGAAGAGAACAACCAGGATTCTGAGGACCCTGGAGATAATGCAATGAAAGTATCAGTTGAAGGAAATAAAGGTCTTTAGCCTGGAGAACAGAAGACTTAAGGAGAAACTTGTTCAATTAGTCATGTCCGACTCTTCGTCACCCTGTATGGGGTTTTCTCGGCAAAAAGGCTGGAGTGGTTTGCCATTTCCTTCTCCAGTGGATTAAGGCAAACAGAACTTAAGTGGCTTGCCCAGGGACACGCAGCTAGTGAGTATCTGAGGCTGGATTTTAACTCAGGTCTTCCTGACCCCAGATTCCATTGATTGAACCTTCTAGCTCCCTCTGGGGGGAGGGCTTAGATGTTTTCTAATATTTAAAGACTGCCATGTTGATTACACTTGCTCTACTTGGCCCAATAGGGCTGAGCTAGGAGCAACCGGTAGGTATTTTCCAAGCATAGTAAGGCGGAGTAAATCAAAATTCTTCCAACAATCAGAGCAATTCAAAAATGGAATAGGCCATCTCGGGAACTAATGGGTTCTCTTTCACTAGAGGTTTTCAAGGAAAGGCAGGGTGGCCAGTTGTTCAGTAAGTTGTAGAGGAGATCCCTGTTTAGTTACACATGGAACTGATTGGTTCCTTCCACAAGACCCAAGCAAGGAAAGAAGAGCATTCCAGGCATGAGGAATAGTTAATGCAAAGGCCTAGAGAACAGAGATAGAACATCCTATATAAGGAACAGCAAGAATGCTAGCTTGACTGGATTGTAGTGTGAGTGAAGGGAAGTTGTTTGGGATTCTGGAATCCTGAGATTCAGAAGCTATTATCCTAATTGAGAAATTGTCCCCTATATTTTAGGAAATGCTGCTTCTGTGTCTGTTCACAGGGTTGTTTTTAATTACAAATTTAACAGACAAATAAATAAAAATAAATTGTTTTATGGGATGGTTTTCTGGAATCAAGATGTTGGGAGAAATTCTGTTGATATGAAAAGCAAAAGTTACCAATAAAATTTATTTTGAAAAATAAAAAATAAACAAATTTAACTAGCAGTTCTGTTTACCTGTAACCCTTGGGAAGTGAAACTGACCAGCAGCCATGCTGATGCCTTTACTCTCCAATAAACTCAGTAATTAAGCCTGAGAGCTGCCCTAGAAGCCGGCTGAGGAAATGCCAGTGTACAGACAGGAAGGCTCAGTGTCTGCCCTCCCCACCTCCACTGGAGAAGCTTCTGTGCCCGCCTTCAGGAAGCAGTGGAAAAGGGCAAGGAGAGAAAGAGAAAGAGACAAGACTGTTCTTGCAGCCCCTGATGGCATGATCTTGGCAGCTTCAAACTGGTGTTGCCATGCCCTTTACTCCAATCCATGCTACTTGCCCCATCTTTCCACAGAAGCATGGGAGGTCATTAACCTCTCTCTCTCTCTTTCCTTAGCATCAAAGTTTAAGATTATAAAGTGAACCCCACTGACCTTGACTAAGCAGACTCCTACCCACAGAGAAACATTCAGTAAACAAATATCTAGCGTCCACTGAGTGCCAGGCACTGTTAGTGCTGGAGAAATCAGATATAAATAAGACACTGTCCTTCACTTTGATTCAATTAGACATTTATTAAGTCCCTACCATGTCAAACACTGTATTGGGCACTAGGAAGATAGCTGGATGATATTACATGTGGTTCTTGCTCTCGGAGAGCTTATGATCTAATTCTGTTGTTTTTTCAGTTATGTCTTATTCTCTGTGGCCCCATTTGAGGTTTTCTTGGCAAAGATACTAGAGTGGTTTGTCATTTCCTTCTCGAGCTCATTTTAGAGATAAGGAAGCTGAGGCAAACAGGGTTAAGTGACTTGCCCCAGGTCACACATCTAGGAAGTGTCAGAGGTTGGATTTGAACTCAGAGCTTCCTAACTCCAGGTCTGGAATTCTATCCACTTTGCCACCTGACTACTCTATGATCTAATAAGAGTATATGATACATACACAAATAATAATAACATATAATCCCATATGGAGAAGTAAATGGCAAATCACTTTACAATATCTTTGCCAAAACAAAACAAAAAAACAGACAGGGTCACAAAGAGTCGGAAATAACTGAAAAATGACTGAACAACAACAAATAATTAGAAAACACGATAAACTATACATGAGGTACAAAGAGCCACATGAGGCCTAAGGAAGAAAAAATCATCTCTCCATTGGCAGATGAGGAAGAAGCCCGCAAAAGGGAAGGTGTTCACATTTGAACCTGACCTCAAAGGATGGATAGAATTTTAGGGTAGCTAGGTGGCCCAATGGATAGAGGGCTGCCCTGAAGTCAGGAAGACTCATCTTCCTGAGTTCAGATCTAGCCTTAGACACTTCCTAGCTGCATGACCCTGGGCAAGTCACTTAACCTTGCTTGCCTCAGTTTCCTCCTCTGTAAAATCAACTGGAGAAGGAAATGGCAAACCACTCCAGTGTCTTTGCCAAGAAAACCCCAAATGTGATCACAAAGAGTCAGACACGACTGAACAACAAAAAAGTTTACAAAACATTTTATGGCTGCAGGCTGGGATTCCAAGCAGTAGAAAGGCCAGCCGCTATTTATTTTTCTCCCTTATTCCAGTCTTGTGGCCATTTCCATGTCTAGTTGATACGCCAAGGGACAGGGGAAGGGAAGAAGCCTGAATCAGCCAAAGATACAATGGAAAAGAAGGCCAGCGCTTCAAAAGAGCATTAAGAGATCATCTGCTGCTTCCAATTATCCATGCAGCCTTCCCCTATCCCCCAAAAAATCACCATGGAGAATTGGGAGCTGAAGATATTTGCCTCCCCCTCAGTAATACTAGTTACTGGCATTAGTGAAGGAATTACATGCTCCAAGCAACTGTAGAAAAGAGAAGCAGAAGCTGTCTTTGAATCCTATTTTGTCTTTGTAGGATTGCAAGACCATTAAGTCTACAGTTGAAAGGGATATTAGAGGCCTTTAAGTCCAGCCCCCTCATTCTATAGATGAGGAAGCTAAGACATGAAGATGTTAAATGACTTGCGCATAGTCACACAATCAGTATCAGAGGTAGGATTTGAACCCAGGTCTTCCTGACTATAAGTCGAACATTCTATCTACTCCACCTCATGGCCTCACAATTCCTACTATGTGCTAGGCATTAAACAAGGTGCTAGAGATACAAATGCAAAAGGGAAACTGTCCCTGCCCTCAATCAATTTATATTCTGTTGGCAAAGACAACATGTAAACATGCATATAGGATAGATATACAAAATAGAATAGATCCCTGTTTGGGGGGCAATTAGGTGACACAGCTGATAGAGTGATAGGTCTGGAGTCAGGAAGATCTGGGTTCGAATTTTCAAATCTGGTCTCAGGCAGTAACTGACCCTGGGCAAGTACAAGTCACTTAACCCTGCTGGCCTCAGTTTCCTCATCTCTAAAATGGGCTAGAAAAGGAAATGGCAAACCTCTCCAGTATCTTTGCCAAGAAAACCGCAAAGGAGGACATGAAAAGATGGACATGACTGAAATCAACTAAGTAATCTTGGAAGGAGGGCAGTAGGAGCTGGGGAAGCAGGAAAGACTTCATGTAGAAGGTAAGGTTTGCCCTGAATCTTGAATGAAGCTAAGGATTCTATGAGGCTGAGATGAAGAGAGAATCATTCCAGACATGGGGCACAAGCAGTACAAAGGCCCGGAGATGGGAAATGGAGTCTATGAAGTTTATCCCAGGAACTCACCTTTACTCGTACCATCCCATAATGAATAAGAAACAATAAGAAGGCTAGTATCAATGGACCATAAAGTGAATGAAGGGGGATAATATAAAATACAGCTAAAAGATCCTTTTAAAGACCACTGGAAGGTACAGGTAAACTGATAAAGGGAAAGGAATAATCATTCATTAAGTACCACTATGTACCAGCACTACGCTAAGTGCTATCTCATTTGATCCCCACAAAGGTGGGGTAGTTTCTATTATTATCCCAGTTTACAATTGAGGAAACTGAAGTAGTCAGTGGTTAAGTGACTTACTCGCCCAGGGTAACACAGCTAGTTTCTGAGGCTGGATTTGAACTCGGTTCTTCCTGACTCCAACCTCAGGACTCTACTGCACCACAAAGATGCCAATAAGAACTAGGTGTCAGGGGCAGCCAGGTGTTGTCGTGCATAAAGAACTGGTCTAGGAGTCAGGAAAATCTGAGTTCAAATTTGGCCCCAGATACTTAGCTGTATCACCCTGGGCAAGTTGCTTAACCCTGACTGCCTAAAAATAATAAAAAATAAGAGCTAGGTGTCTTCGTCAGACTCTAAGATATTTATCCCCCAAAAAGGTTTGGGAGATTTTTTTTTTACTTCTTATAGAACTAGGAGTCTTGTCCCAATTGAAGGAGTGATGAACTATAATAAATGTATTGATATACTTAGAAGCAGAATTGGTACAGAATTGTACAAATTTCCAAAGGGAGATGTGCTACTACAATATGGCATTGGATCATGCCAAGCGTAAAAGGTTAATAAAGTTATTGAAGAGATAGAAATAAACATGCTACAGTGGCCTGGGAACTCACCGAATTTAAACCCCAGAGAAAACTTATGGGATATAGTCAAGGCTATAATTAGAAAACCATTTATCAAAGGCACATTTAATATAGGATGTAAAAAAGAATGATTCCATGATGAAAAATTAAAGAATGTGTGTCAAAAGGCAGTGAAGGCAATGTCAAATTGGGGCCAAAGAAACGACTACAGCAAAAAGACACGTTGAATATTTTTAAAGATTTTTAAATGTATAAGGTTTATTATATTTCAAAAATGTTGATTTTTTTAAAAAATGAAGACCATTAGAAATGTGTTTAATATGATTATACATGTATAACATATATCAGATTGCTTTCCATCTTGGGGAGGGGAGAGCAGAGGAAGGGAGGGAGGGAAGGAGAAAAAAGTTTAGAACTCCAATTCTTACAAAAGTGAATGTTGAAAACTGTACGTGTAATTGGAAAAAATAAAATACTATTTTAAAAAAGCAAAAAAAAAATAATAAAGACTAGTAGAAAGAGAGAATCTATAAAGCTTATCCCAGTGCAATGGGACCTCCCTTTTACTTGTAAGGTCTCCTAAGCCTGGAAGGCATTCTTGTACCTTCAAGGCCCGGATCAAGAGTCATTCTCATCCTGAAGGCTTCCTTGACCTCCCCAGTGGGAAGCTATTTCTCCCTCCTCTGAACTTGAAGGAGTTTTGTACTTTTTTGCACTGCTCCCCAAACACACACACACACACACGCACACACACACACATGCACACATACATACACCATTCTCCAATTTGTATCGTAGCTATTTATGTCTAGGTCTTGTCTTCCCAGTCAGAAATTATAAACTCTTTGAGGACAGGGAACATCATATTTATTTTTGTCTCTGCCTTCTCCATTCCCTCCCCAGCATGGTACCTTGGATGTAGAAGGCACTTAGTGAATGTTTGTTAAATTGGATGGGAGTTGATTTGAACACACAAACAGCTGTTCACTACTGAGTGGAATTTGGAACAAGGTGGCTCTATCCTGAACCCCATCCAAAGGAGATTTAGTTTCAAAATGGGGATAGTGACACTTGCAATAATAATGAGCATGATATGACTCACACAGCCTACATGAAGCTAGGAGGGTAAGGAGAGAAGATAGAATTAGGATCCAAAATGCACTCAATGGGCTAAGACATTGGCCCTAATCTAATAAGATAAAACTTACTAGCAATAAAAAGTCTTTTACTTGGGTTGGGGGAAAAAAAATCAACTTTACTTACAAGGTGAGAGAGGCATAGCTAGATAAGGAAGGAAGGGAACATGCATTTATTGTACTAAAACCTTTAAACATATAATCTCATTTTATCCTCACAACAACCTTGGGAGGTGCTATTGTTATTACTCCCATTTTACAGATGAGAAAACTGAGACAAACAGAGGTTGAGTGACTTGTCCAGAGTCACACAACTAGTAAGTGTCTCAGACTGGATTAGAACTAAGTTCTTTCTGACTCCAGACCTAGTATTTTATCTACTCTACCACCCAGCTGCAATTTGCTTGGGGGGGGAGGTGGGGGAGAAAGATCTGGGGGTTTTAGTGGACCACAAGCTCAACAGGTTAGGGAACTCCAGGTGAGGAAATTCCTTCTAGCAATTCAGATAAACTATTCTGGAATTCATAGTGTTAGAGAGCTGCCTGAAGGCACTGAAAGGTTAAGACTTTTGCCTGGGATACTAAAGCCAGTATGTGTCAGAAGCAGAATTTAAGCCCAAATCTTCCTTACTCCAAGGCTGATTTTCTTTTTCTTATAGTTGTCATTGTTGTTGTTCACTTCTGCTATTACTTTGTTGTTTTATTTTTTTGCCACTGCTGTTATTTTTGTCATCGTCATCACAAATATCTCATTTTCTCCTCTTTTTTTTTTTTGGACAGGATTCAGATAGAAATAATCAGAAGGACCAGTCTCTGTTCAGCTTTATTTTTATGTGTTGAATGTACTGGGGACTGTTGCATAGCTGGATAAAATAATTGCTCTTTGTAATTTAATAAACCTATTAAGATGTCGGCTTACCTTCTGTAGACTCACTGAAATCATCATTGGGCTAGCTCCAGTAGCCAGCAGAACAACAGAGATGACATATATCTCATCCTGTTCCTACATTATTTTAATTTCTTCCACTGTCTCTATATTTAGAAAAAAAATTTTCATTCCAAGTAGTTGGGAGATTTGGAGTTTTCAGTATGGCTACATCTAGTAAAAATATATTCTTAAATCAGTATGGATCAGGCAGTTGTGGGCAATGATTCTGCCTGTATCATCAGTGGTTTTACATTTGAAGACAACTCTGCATATTAGCTAAAGTTTGTCATAGATATTGCCATTCGTTTCACAAGCACTTGAGAAGACAGATCCCAGTCTACAAGTTTCATCTATGAGCCAAAGAACTCTCTACCTAGAGCAAATTCAAATGAACTTTTTAGTACAGTATTATTAAAAAAAGAAGAAGAAAAGATACTCAATGGGAAGGACAAAATACAATGTTTTCAGCTATGATTTTGAATATTTGTTGTCATTCAGTTGTTTCAGTTGTGTACAATTCTTCGTGACCCCATTTGGTGTTTTCTTGGCAAACATACTGGAATGGTTTCCCATTTCCTTCTCCAGTTCATTTTACAGGTGAAGAAACTGAAGCAAACAGGGTTAAGTGACTTTCCCAGGATGGCACATCTAGTAAGTGTCTAAAGTTGGACTTGAACTCAGGAAGAGGAAGATGAGTCTTCCTGACTCCAGGCAAGGCACTCTGTGCACTATGGCACCACCTAGCTGCCCCTTGAATTATTTATCAAGGGGAGTAATGGCAATGTAAGTATACCCTTATAAATATCCAGCAAGTTCTGACTTTATTGAAAAACTAAGAACTTTCCCTATTCTGATCTGATTCTTAGAAGATTAAAAACACACTCCCTAATCCTTATCTGGGGGTAGATTAAAGGAAGACCAAAGATACTCTTACCACACAGATTCTTAACTTTTACTACACACGCAGGACTTAGGGCTACTGACTTCCAGATGGCAAAAGACCTCATTATAATGGTCATTGGATTTTAGAGTTGGAAGGAACTTTAGAGGTCATTTGACTAACTTCATTTTCCAGATGAATAAACTGAGGCTCCTCACTACACCAGGAGGTCTCCCCACCCCCACACCCCCATAAGAGTTTCTCAGTGTAGCTGGGTTTTCTGATAGCTCTTGATTCAACAAAGATTAAGTACAGCAGTCAGGCACAGCTAGGTGGAGCCATAGCAGATAGAACACCAGGCCTGGAGTCAGGAAGATGAGTCTTCCTGAGTTTGAATCCAACTTCAGATACTTCCTAGCTGTGTGACCCTGGGCAAGTCACTTAACGCTGTTTGCCTCTATCTAGGCACTAGAGGTTCTATCCAGGCACAAGAGCTACAAAGATACAGTCAAGTGGGAGAAGGAGGAAATTCCCTCCCTAACTCCCTCAGAGCTAGCTAGCTCAGTCATTATTCCTGGTTCCAAGTAACTACATGGAAGATTAGGTGGGTCTGCTTCCAGTCACATATGAGTCATGGATAAGGGGCTTGTACTGTGAGATGACAAAGAATCCCATTATTGTCTTCAGAGCCAGAAGAACTGATGATTCAGTAAATGTACAAAAGGGATAGGTCCATCACCTCACCCTCTCTTCCTTTCTGTCTCTAAAAAGTCAGAACTGTTTTGAGAGTCAGGTATGATAACTGACCCAATTCCCCTGACTCTGCCCTCCCTGCGGCCACAAGTACATACTCTACCTAGGCAAGCCGGAGCTTAGGTTTGGGCTAACAGTTTTGCATTTCCTCTCCTGAGTAGTTGACTAAGTAGCAACCTCAAGATGAACATGTCCAGGCTTGGAGGTTACACTATGAATTTGAGAGATCTGGAGGTCTAAGTGTAGGAATGGCAGCATCCATCAGAATGGCTCAGCCATAGCACCCACCAGAGAGGCAGTGACTAACGGCAGGGGAAGCCTCTGTATCCAAAAGGGTAGCCGCCAATAGGAGAATTGGCCCAAGCTCTGAAGTTTTATCAGTAGACATATACAAGAAGTTGTTTGGACAGGCAGAGCCAAGGTAAAATGTAAATTGCTTAATTAGCAGTCTCAAAAACTGCTTTATGTTCTGATGAACTTTAAGATCAGCCTTCTAGGGGTGGCTAGGTAGTACAGTGAATAGAGCACCGGCCCTGGAATCAGTAGGACCTGAGTTCAAATCCAGCCTCAGACACTTGACACACTTGCTAGCTGTGTGACCTTGTGCAAGTCACTTAACCCCAATTGCCCTGCCCTCCCCCTCCCCCCAAAAAAAGATCAGCCTTCCAGCAGATGATAACAGTAGTTATAACTTAAGCTACTAAATTCTGTTCTATTAATGTATGTTTTGTGTCGTGAGTTTAACATTCTTTTGGGGTATAACTATCTCATCCCTGGGGGTAGCTAGGTAGCACATTGGATAGAGTGCTTTGCCTAGAACCAACGAGACTCATCTTCCTGAGTTCAAATCTGAGTAGCTGTGTGACCCTGGACACTTAACCCCACTTGCCTCAGTTTCCCTATTTATAAAATGAGTTGGAGAAGAAAATGGCAAACCACTCCAGAATCTTTGACAAGAAAATCCCAAATGGAATCAAGAAAAGTTTTACATAACTGAAATGACTGAATAATCTCATGTCTAATTCATATTATCTATTGCTATTACTGTTGGTCCTTCCTTGGCAAAGACATCAGGAAGTATTGAGTACCTTTCTTATTCCCCTGCCCGTTTTAAGATGGCCTTAAATGTTAGCCATAAATAAAATCATCCCTGGGGGCTCCACAGTGGTTGACAATGATCCAATGAGTGTAAGGCCTGAGAGCCTTACCTGAGCCTCATAAGAAATTGGCCCTCTCAGGACTGAACCCAGTCCAAATCCTAAGCCTAGATATAGAACAAGAAGTGGGATCAGTACCCTAGGAGGCAGTTAAGTGGCACAGTGGAAAGAATGCTAGACCTGGAGTCAGGAAGACCTGAATTTAAATCCAGCCTCAAGCTCTAACTCATCTGTGTGACCCTGGGCAAGTAATTTAACCCCTCTGTGCCTCAGTTTCCTCATCTGTAAAATGAGGGTAATAATGGCATATTTAAAAGGAAACTACAGATCCTATAAAGTGGAGGTGAGGACAAAGTAAAATGGGAGACCCAGGGGACCCATTGTGCAAAGGCACAGAGATTGGAGGGGCTAAGCAGTGTGAGGGGCCATCTCACAAGGGCAGAGCAGTTGATCCAGGAAGGCCTGAGGAGTGGGCAATGGATGACCGTCTGGACAAGTGATTGGAACAGCAGGGAAGTCTGGCCAATTTGGCAATAGGTAAGAGATTATAGCAGACAGGTGGGTGACATCAGGAAAAGTCATTCTTTGGGCCCAGGTGGATGTTTTGGCCATCAGGAAAGCAAGTGGTGCACAGTATAAGAGAAGATTGGCCACAGATATTAAGCACACAGAGGTCCAAGTAGGCAGATGGTCAGGACCACAGAGGTATGACGGGAGCAAGTCTATTATTATTCAGGGAGATCTGTGATCCTGTGGCTTGAGTCCAGCTCCCATGAGTATGTGGTGTACTAAGACAGAGATTTAGCTAAATGTAGAGAGAGCCTGAGGGACAGGGACCCAGTCCAGGTGGAGGACTTGGTCACTATGGATAAGACAATAGCTCAAATGTCTTATCTGATGGTCTGGTGGTCTTCAAGCAAAAGCTAAATGACAACTTGTTATGAATGTTCTAGATGGGATTTTTGTCCAGGTGGGAGTGAATAAAAACAGCTAGCATTTATGTAGCACTTTTAGGTTTGCAAAGCTCTTTACAAATATTATCTCATTTTATCTTCACAACAACCCTAGAAGATAGGTGCTATGATTATCCCCATTTTACAGATGAGGAAACTGAGGTTGACAGAGGTTAAGTGATTTGCCCAGGGTCACATAGCTAGTAAGTATCTGAGGCCAGATTTGAGCTCACTAGTGTCCTTTGACTTCCTCTAACTGTTGAATTGGTCTCAGGGCCTGGATGGGGGAGTAAACCTTGGTGGGGGGGAGGATTAAGAGAGGAGGAGGGGTAAAGGGTATTAGGTGATGCCAGATGGAGGGGGTATGCTGGTCAGTCTGATAGCTTAAATAAAAAGAAGCACAAGGCTGCCCCAAAGTTTATCTAGAGGATGTGCCTGAACTAAGTTCATTAAAGACTTGAAAAAAGAATCTTATTAAATACTATTTCAGTCAAATACTTCTAAAGCAACACCTTTCATTAAAGTTAACAGACAAGACAGATAATGCAACCAGCTGCATGGGGCCAAGGTTTTTAATTTCCTGTAGGAAAATCTGATGATAATCTGTCTGGAAAGGCTTCAGCTCAGGTGGGGATGTAGAAGACCTAAACAAAACTCTCAGCATATTTAAACACCCTGAACACAAGTCTCTTTTGAGATAACATCCAAGATGGAGGAGCTCTCCAACTTACTTTCCTGCTTCTCACTCAAATCCACCAAATTTATAAACTTTTCCCTAAATGCAAATCTATATTTCCTTTGGAATATTCAAAGAGAATGGAAAAAGAGAAAAGAAAAACCCCAAAGGACTACTCTATCTGAGGCAGAGAAAGTAAAAACAGAAGGGCAGAGAAAGAGAAAACAGAGGGGAAGAGAAAGAGAGAGAAGGAGGAAGAAAAGAGCTAGCCATCTATCACAAAGAGGTCAAAGACAGAGGCAAAGGACACTTTATAGCAGCACTTTATTGTTGTAGCAAAATACGAGAAACAAAATGGGTGTCTGCCAATTGGGGAATAGCTGAACACATTGTGATATATGAATGTAATGAAATATTATCTTACCAGATGAAATGACAAATAGGACAATTCAGTGAAACCCAGGATGATTTGTATGAACTGATGCAGAGTAAAGTCAGCAGAACCAGGGGGGAAAATGTATATTGTGACCATAATAATGTTGTTGTTTGTCCTTTATTCTCAAAGAGGACCATGACAGATGAAGAAACTCAGGCAGAGATTAAGTGACTTGCCCAGGGTCACACAGCTAGAAAATGTCTGAGGGCAGATTTGGACACAGGTCTTCTTCACTGTGGGCCCAGTGCTCTATCTTCTGTGCCACCCAGCTGCTTCAGAGAGCAAAAACAAGTTCAGAAGACAACACAGGCAAGGAAAATTTTGTTACTAGAGTTAACTTTAAAATATACTTTAAAAACAAACTATGTAAAAAAAGTTTGCAATCTCACATACAATGTTTTTCTCTTCTTTGTAATATTATAATGGTCATATTTATTAATGTCTGTCATAATAAGAACTGATATTGGAACTATTTCATTGTGGCTTCATTCATATAGGGAACTCCCAGGTGAGGAAACTCCCTCTACCATTGCAGATCAGCATCTTCTCTGTTATTTATGATCTTAGAGAGCTGACTAAAGCACTGAGAAATTGGGGGACTTGCCCAGGGTCATAGTCAATATCTGTCAGAGACAAGACTTAAACCCCGGGGCGGCCAGGTGGTGCAGTGAATAAGAGCACCGGCCACAGCGTCGGGAGACCCGGGATTGGTTCCGGCCTCAGATACTCGGCACCCACACAAAATAACTGGTAGTGTAACCTTGAGCAAGTTACTTAACCCCAATTGCTTAAAAAAAAAAAAAGACTTAAACCCCAGACTTCCTGGTTTCAAAGCCAGCTTTCTATCATCGATATCATGCTACTTCTCATGAGTACATAGTAAAAAATGAACATTTGTGGTTGGGGTATTTTGTGGAGAGGCAATTGGGGTTAAGTGACTTGCCCAGGGTCACACAGCTAGTAAGTGTCTAAGGTCAGATTTAAACTCAGATTTTCCTGACTTCAAGGCTGGTGCTCTAACCACTGTACCACCTAGCTGTCCTACATTTATGGTTTTTATAAAAGAAGAAAAAAATAAAAAGAAGAGAGTTTAATTGATTTAAAAAAATAAAGGAAGAGAGAAATAGAAAAAGAAAGAGGAAGGCTGAGAGCAGAAGCAGAAAATAAGAGAGAGAGTGGGAGAAAGAGAGAAGGGAGACACTAGAAGGAGAGAGGAAGAAGAAGGGAATGACAGAAAGAAAGAGGAGGGGGAAAGGGGCTTCCAAAATAATCACATTTCCAAGGTTTCTTTTTCAACATTAATATTTACCAGTTCATTCCCTACCTTCTCCAATCAACTTATATAAAGCATGTTAACTTTTTGTAGAGGGGAGTAAAGGGAGGAGGGTTGCTGAATTTGGAGACACAAGGTCTGAGTTCAAATTCTGGGTCTGCCACTTACTTATTCCATCACTTCCCCTCTGGGACTTAACTTCCTCATCTGGGAAACAACAGAGTTAGATGAGATGATTTCTGAGATCCTTTCCCATTCTGAGATTCTAGGAGGATAGAGGTAGAGAATGAGAGAAACAGAGACAGGGAAGCAGACATAAGGGAGAGAGACAGACAGGGAAGGGGGGAGGGAGGGAGGAGGGAGGAGGAGAATTGCTCTGTTCATACATACCAGGATTAGTGGTTTTGTGTGCAAAGAGAAGATCATTTGCTGTTTGGCCAGTAACCTTCCCCAGCCTGGCAGGATCCAGATGTTTCCAGGTCCCGGATCTGGAAGGATTGAGGATTGTTATTCAAAGAAGCCTCCTTAAACACACAGGACACTTAGCAAGATGTGGGAAAAGATGAAACCAGGGCCCCAGGGAGAAACTCTTCCTTCCTGATCTCAGATCTTTGGACTCTGACAGCTCCAAGGGTCATTTTTTAGCTCAGCATCCCTGTGTCTCTCATGAAGCTCTAAGATCCTTTTATAATCATGCCATTGAGTCCACAGCCTTCCTCAGCCCATCACCCCAAAATAGACATCTGCTCAAATGGCAAGTCCAGGAGAATAATTAAATGCTAGGACATCAGAGCTGGGGCCATCAGCCCTGCAAAAAGTTGGTGAAATTTGCTGTCAAAAGCACTTCAGAAATCACTGACTCCAACCCTTGCCATATTTCTGAGAAAAAAAAAAAAAGAAAAAAAACAACTGAGGTCTAAAGAGACATAGTCTATTAAAAGTCAGTCAAGGGAAAAGCTGGGCTAGAACCAAGTCATCAAAGAATCATAGATGTACTATTAGCAGGAACCTTAGAGGTCCTCTAAGTGACTTGTCCAAGGTCACACAGCTAGAAAGGGGAAGAGCCCCAGATCCTTGGACCCCAACTCCAGTACTCTCTCAATGTCAGTAAATATTAATTAAGTTCCTACTATGTGCCAGGAATTATGCTAAGCTCTAGAGCAGACCTGCACAACATACTGAGTTTGGGTCACTTGCTACCTGCCAAAGAATTTCTGGTGGCCCAAAAAAAATGGAGAGTTGTCACTGCGCATGTGCTCCTGTTTGTCACGTGACACAGCAACTAACCATTGTCAATCTGTCTCTAGTCTAACCTATCTGCAGCCAAAGAAGTTTAGCCTATTTTAATTTTGACCCCTGCCTATTGCCAAATTGTGCAGGTCTGCTCTAGTGATATGAATAAGAAAAAAAAAAGATCATCCCTGGCCCCAAGGAGCCTACTATCTAAGTAGTGAAGACAATATACAAAAGGAAGCTGAAAAGTGGTGGGGTGGGCTACCAGAGAGTCTGGCCCACCACTGGCATCCACTATGCCACCTAGCAGCTCTAATAATAAACAGAGAGATGGTAAGTTTCCACTATATCCCATGTCTCGGAGTCGTCAGACACCAGTCCAGTGTTCCTTCCAATGCACCACACTGCTCCGCCTTGGAAGTATATAGGAGGTAAGCACAGAAGCCTTGAAAGGTGAATGGAAATCCAAAGGTAGTCAAGGCAAGAGATCAGCTTATATAGATCAATGTCCAGGCACCAGGGGCTGCTTCCACAGAGAGGACCCATTCACTCTACTTCTGGTAAGTCAGGGAGCCTGTTCCAGCCCCAGCTCTGACTCCGGGGACAGTCTCCTTGAACACCTCAATCTTCAGTGCTCTGTGCCCTCTAGATCTGCCTGATCCCTGAGCTCTTGGGGGGATACTGAGAATGCTAATATATTGGCTTCTGGAAAGGGCTCAGAAAAGTGCTTCAGCTAAAAGCCTCGCACCCAGCCCAGGCATACACCCAGCTGGGCTATAAATGTTAATGAATGATGATGAGATGCTAAGAACTAAGGAAAGTCCCCCCCCCCTTCCCTTTCCTTCTGCATCGCCTTCTCTGCCCTCCCAGCCAAGGTCCTCACAGCTACGCAGAGAGGCCTCCCCTCTCCTCCTTTTCCTTATACCTGGGGCTGTTCCTAAGCCTACTAGACCCAGGACCAACATGCTATAGACTGACTTCCCCTCTGCCATCAAAGAAGCAGCCAGCATGTGCTGGGCCAGCAATACGAATCATAGGACAGAATTAGAACTGGGAAAGGTTTTAGAAACCATCTAGTCCAATCCCACCTCCAACTCCCAACGCATCTTGCAAATAAGGGTGCAACCTATGAGAGGTGAAGTGATTTGCCCTTCCCAGTCCCTCCCAGACTGGAGTCAGGCCCACTTGAGTTGAAAACTGGGCTCACATGTTTCCTAGTATTGTGTCACTTAATCTCTGCTTGCCTCAGTTTCCTCAACTGTAAAATGGGGATAACAGCACCTACCTCCCAGGATTATTGTGAGGATCAATGCAACAATACTTATTAAGTGCTTAGCACAATGCCTGACACATAGCAAGTTCTTAATAAATGTTTGTTTCCATCTTTCCTTCCAACAATTAGTTGAGGAAAGATTATTATTCCTATAACTCCCAAGCTCAAAAAACCCCACCGGTTCCCTATTGCTCCCTCCCCAAGAAAAAAAAGTCCAAACTCCTTAGTTCAGCATTTAAGGTTCCTGATTACTTGGCCCCACTCTATCATGTTCTGCTAAGCTGCACTACCCACTAACCCCATACATCCTGCAATTTCCTACTCCCATACCTTTGCTCCCAATGTTCCCCATGCCAGGAATGCCCTCTTTCCTCACCACGTTGTCTCTGATCCAGAGCCTCCTTCTCCATGAAGTTTTTCCTGATCCTCCCAGTTGGAAATGATCTTCCCTACCTTGAAACTCACAGGACACTTTGTACTCCCTTTCTATACTTGTCACATTCTATTTCCCATTACTGCTATTTATGTATCTTCTAATAGATTGTATCCTATCCGCCTTTCTCATTTGTAAAGTTCTCAGTCCTATTCTCCTTGAGGTCTAGACTCTGTATTAAATTGTAGAACCTCATAGCTAGAAGGAATTTTAGAGGTCATTCCATTCAACTCCCTCCTTTTCGAAGTGAAGACCCTGTGGTCCAGAGCAGAAGTGACTTGCTCAAGGTCACACAGTCAAGTTGTGTAGGGGATAGTCCTTGTGAGGGAGTCAAGAAGACCTGAGTTCAAATCCAGCCTCAGACACTTACTAGATGTGTGACCTTGACCAAGTCATTATCTCAGTTCCCCCCAAAAATGAAGATAATAATAGCACCTACCTCCCAGGGTTGCTGTGAGGTTCACATGAAATACCCAGAAATGTACCTAGCACATAGTAGGCATTTTACTTACACTAGCATTTATGAGTCTACTTATTCTCAGGCCAAGGCTGTCCAGAAGAGTAAAGAAAGGTAGACAAATGCCTAAGTAACCATTGTCAGCCCTGTGAACCTCAGGATTATCTCTATCCCCTCCCTAATTTAGACAGTTGATCCAACTCACTAACTTCCTCCCGTGCATCATCATGCTGCTATCTTTATGTGTTTATTTATTTGCCTGTTTGTTTATGAGGTGGGCTTTAGCAACAGTAAGGCAGGCAAAGCTTCATGCATGGACTTGAATCCTGGACCATGCATCTCTCACCTAAGGCTCAGGCTACCTAAATGTAAAGGGACTGTTCAACTGAAGGGAGTGGGAGGTCCCCAGGGGATGACCTTGGCTTTGTTATTGTTGTTGATGTTGTTGGTGTTATCACAGCAAATCATGAAACAATTTTTTATCTCAGCCCGCAAAAACCCACGGCCAAGGAAATTACAGATCCTGGAAAAAAGTTTCAGCCTGTGACCATTCAGAACTTCAGGCAGCCTTGAATTTTCACTCTGACAGGAATAGAGAATGTGGGAAACAGGAATCTGGAAACCATGCCAAGGTCCATTTTCTCCCCTGGTTTTATTCAATCACCTCTTCTCATGATCCACAAGCCTTTGCCCAGAGCAACTTCAAAGAGCCAAACTACTGGAACCATTTTTGTGCCTGGCTCCTGGTGTTGAGTGTTCCAAAGTCAGGGTACCCCCAGTGCCTGGTAAAAGAACAAAACGGATAACCAAGTCACGGAACATTGAGACGTGACTCTAGTTAGGAATTGCATATATTTCCTAAATTCAGGATATAAAGTATTCCTGGTATCAATGTGAGAGTCATAACAGCCAAAGTCATGATAAGCTATTCTTGCTCCCAGAACCAACAGTCCTATGCAATTGCCAGCACACACACAGACACACTATATACTCACACATGAGCAAATACACAATGTACATTTATAAATGCATGCATATGTGCATACATGAACATATGTACATTCTGTGTATACATATGCATTGTGTTTGTATGTAGAAGCAGCTAGGTAGCTCAGTGGATAGAGTGCTGGGCCTGGAGTCCAGAAGACCTGAGTTCAAATTCATCCTCAAACACTTACCAGCTGTGTGACCCTGGGCAAGTCACTTAACCCTGTTTGCTTTAATCCCTTGAAGAAGGAAATGGCAAACCACTCCAATATCTTTGCCAAGAAAGCCCTAGGGACAACTAGGTGGTGCAGTGAATAGAGTACCAGCCCTGGAATCAGGAGTACCTGAGTTCAAATCTGGCCTCAGACATACTTGACACACTTACTGGCTGTGTGACTTTGGGCAAGTCACTTAACCCCCAATTGCCCTCCAAAAAGCAAAAAAAAAAAAGTCCCACATAGGGTCACAAAGAGTCAGACACAACTGAACAACAACAATGTTTGTATGTGTGTGTTTGTGTGGACATGTACATGTGAAAACAAAACTGATGAACTATGACCAGGAATAAGCAAGGAAGGCAGTCATATAGGGTATAATGGGGGAAGAGGGGTGGGGAGTAATGACAGATATTTTTTCCACATTGCTTTCTTTTTAAAATGTACATATTTTAATGTTAAAAAAAAAGCACCTCACCATAATAATAGCTCCCATTTCTATGGTACAATAAGGTTTACAAAGGGAGATCTTCACTACCACCTGGCAGTGCCTGAATTACCATTCCCATTTTAGAGATGAGGAAACTGAGGCTCAGAGAAGTGAAATGATGAGAGGTAGCCTAATGTGGCTATCGAGTCAAGCTCAAAGTAAGAAGAGCTGGGTTTAAGCCCTACCTCTGACACATACTGGCTGTGCAACCTTGGATGTCATTTAACCTCTTAATGACCCAGGCAATTCTCTAAGACCGTAAGTTAACTGAAGAAGTACCAACTTTTTTTGGTAAAGGAAGTTCCCTCAATGGGAATCCACTATACTAATCATACAGGCCTGGTCTAAAAAAAAAACAAAAGTGACTTAGGGTCAGAGGGCAACAGCATTCTAAAGTTTGAGGAGACCTTCAGCATCACCAAGTCCACCCTCCCTCACTCTGTAAATGAGGAAACTGAGGCCCTGAGTATCAAGTGACTTGACCCACATCACACAGACAGTATATGGCAGAAGTTAGATCGGAACCCACTCAGGCCAGTGCTTTTTTCCCTCTTTTGTGATAAATCATGCTGCTCTTATTAAAAACAAAGGCTTCAGGGCCTCTGGTAGACACCCAGGGATGGGACTGAGGGGTGACCCATGACAAGCAAATGCCCTGTCCCAGATCAGCCCCTCTCCATCTTCCCAGCAGCCCCCTAGAATGGGAGTTGCTGTCTAGGCCAAGGTCAAGATCTCCACCCCAAAGAGCAAGGATTTTGGCCACATCCCCTGCCCCAGCCCTTTCTCCAGGGCAGCCTTTTCCTCTTCTCCATTCTACCTCCTGTCTCCCTGACTAAACCTGAGGTCATGGCTATTCCTTTAAAAAAAGAAACTTCCCTTCACTGCAAGACTTACATAATATGCCCTCTAATCTCCTTAAAATGATTTTGACAAAGATAGTAATATCAGGCAGTCAAAAGAGATTATAGGCAACAGCTGGGGATGGGAGCTAATAGAGAACATTGCCTCTGGCGAGGCCCCTGGCAGCATCTCCCCTCTCCCGAAGTTGCTATGGGGGCAGCAGGATTCAACTCCAATCCAGGAATTAAAGCCTCTTTATGCTGTGTCAGCAACAAGTTCAAGAGACTTAGAGATGTGTGTCTCAGAGGCATCCCCTTTATAGGCTGAGATGAGGGCCAGGAACTATGCAGTCATTTCTTGGGGGGAAGATGTGCCTCACAGTCAAAGAAGTCAGGATCAGACTCCAAGGGCAGGAAAAAACTTTGAGAATCCAACAAAGCTATTCCCTTTGTCCCTAAACTTTCCCACTCCCCCCAAATATCTCCTCAAAGGGCGATTCCACATCATCTCCTTAATCTCGGACACTTTGTCAGGGTTGCAAAGCACATGTCAGCAAGTTCTTCCCACTGTCTAACCTCAATCACACCTACTACACTTTCCAGTCCTTCCTCAAAGACAGAAAGTTCTTAGAGCAGAGCGGGAATGAATGAAGAAAGCATTCATTAAGTGCTTACTGTGTACTAAGTGCTGTGCATTCTGAGCATATAAACAGAAAAATAGGGCAGTCCCAGCTCTCAAGAAGTTCACGTTCTTTTATTTAAATTCAGATTTATTTTATTTTCAGTTCCAAACTATCTCCCTCACTCCTCCTCCCTCCCTCATTAAGAAAGCAAGAAAAACAAAACTGTTAAAAAAAATTTAGTCATGCAAAACAAATACCCACATTATCCATGAAAGGAAGGAAGGGAGGGAGGGAAAGAGGGAAGAAGGGAAGCAGGGAAAGGAAGGGAGGGAAGGGGGAAAAGAGGAAGTGGAAGGGATGGAGGGAAGGAGAGAGGAAGGGAGGAAGGGAAAGAGGAAGGGGGAGGGGAGAAAAGAGGGATAAAGGGAGTAAGGAAAGGAGGGAGAGAAGGAAGAAAGAAAAGAAAATATGCTTCTTTCTTCACTCTGACTTCATCAACTCTATCTGGAGGTGTATAGCATGTTTCATCATGAGTCTTTTGGGACTGTAGTTGGTCATTATGTTGATCAATGTTCCTAAGTCTTTCAACATTGATTATCTCTATAATTTTGCTGATACTGTGTAAATTCTTCACCTGATTCTGCTCACTGCACTTTACACCAATTCATATAAGTCTTCCCAAGTTTTTTCTGAAACCTGGAGCTTGGTTTCTAATGGAGGAGACAACACATATTGTAGGTTTCGGCTGCAAGTCAGATGCAAAGATTCCATGGTTCTTAGGGTGTAGCAGAAAAGTAGATGATAACATCTCTTCTTTAATGTCATTTCCACTGATTAAATTATATCAGTTTCTGATAAGTAAAGATTGGATCATGCCTAAAACAGTAGTTGCAAGAATTTCCTTTTATGGGTCTTCAGCAGGAATGGCTATAGAAGCTGCCAGAACAATTCCTTCCCAGGATAATGGTTGAGGGCACTAGGCTGAAAACATTGCTATTTCCAAGGTTCTGGGGATCAGTGTCTGAGGGAAGATGCTGGTCAAGGTGGTGGTGGTTTGACTAGCCTGGCACATGCTACCTCCTGTCTCTCCCTCAGGGTGCCTTGCTGCTTCAGCTAGCCTGTGTATGGCAACCCTGTGTGTGGCAGCTGACTGGCAGTTGGTGGAAGAGACTGGCCCCTTCCTCATAGGAAATGCTGCCCGGAATGATCATTGTGAGGCCTAGGATGGCAGCAGGACCAGTGGTCTGGGGATGCTGCCAGTTAACCTTAACCATGAATTAAGGTCCCAGTTCTAAAACACTTCTCCTTTCCCTATTATCAAATCTCAGAATGACTGGTATTTACTTTGTATATCTAGTATAGAGACCAGAGGGAACTACTTCTGGGACTCAGATGCTCAGGGTACCTGCTTCTCCCTGCTCTATACCCAGCCATGAACATGTGTAGTGAGTTAATTCCTAGGGAAGACTGACCTATCTCTTCTCAGAGGCTTGGGTTCCCCAACACAAAACTTGGTTCATCACCCCTCCCAGATAGTCTAGGAATAACTTTATTTTGGGGTCTAGCCTAGGGTTTCTCCAAAACACAGGGGAGAAATGGTACCTAATATACAAATGTGAATTAGATACAGGATAGGTAGTTTATTCCTACACAGAGAGAACAATACCAAGCATGAAAAGGATCACAAGAGCACACTAACAGAACAATTTGAACAGAATTCATAAGTTTAATTTATTTTATATATTGTAACCCAGATTACAATCTGTTGGGAAGCTGATAGTAAGCCTCATGAAGACATAATACAGTTTGGCTAATTAGTCATTTTGCATTTCACCTCTGCTGTGGGCACTGTCCAATCAAACAGCCAAACTTGAACTTTTCTCTCTGTTGGCTTCTTCCTCTGATGGCATGCTAAGTGCTTAGGTGCCCACCCTCTCCTGATCACGGTCAAACCGCCCAAAGCAGGTGCTTCTCCTTGACATCAGCTATTACTATCTAGGGGATACCACTGCTGCTGCTTTGCTGGTAGGAGAAGCCCATTTCAATCACAAACCTCCAGGTCTTTTTAGTTCTCACAAAGCCCAATACCTAAGTAATGAAGTGCTCTCTCCACTGCACTACCTAACTGCTTCCAAAGGCAGACCAGTGTGCAGATGAGTAAATACAAAATATACAAATATATTTAATTGAACTGGACTGGTCTGTGGGGAGTCCTTGATGCATGTACAGATGTCCCTGGCCATGATGATTCAGGATTTGTATTGTATGGTGAGGAAGAATTTTCTAATTGGCTGCTGAGTCAGGATGGTTGGGAGGGGCAACCTGCCCCTTCCTTGTTCTCTTCCTTCTGGCTTTGAGGCAGTGGGGATGATCCTGAATCATCTGGAGGGTTGGATCTGGAAGGGGGTCACCATAAGCAATGAGTAAAGAAGACCTGAGTTCAAATTTTAGATACTTAGTAGCTGTGAGAATTCAGTCAAGTTCCCTAACCCCTATCAGCCTCAGTTTCCTCATCTGTAAAGTAAGGATAATAACAGTATCTACCTTCCAGGGTTGTTATGGCATGGGGAATTAGCTTAAATGGTAGAGCTTTCACTTGTCATGGTAGCAGGATCTTTGCCCACATTCTCGCAGCTTTGCTTTTAAGGCAAGTATGTAGTGAAATGGATAGAGCACCAGGGCTGGAGTCTAGAAGATGAATCTTCCTGAGTTCAAATCTGGCCCTAGATACTTATTAGCCATGCCATCCTGAGGAAGTCACTTAATCTATTGGCCTCAGTTTCCTCATCTGTAAAGTGAGCTGGAGAAGAAAATGGCAAATCATTCTAGGATCTTTGCCAAGAAAACCCCAAATAAGGTCTCGTAGAGTCAGATACAACTGAAAGGTACCTTCCAGGGTTGTTGTAAGTATTAAATAAGAAAATATTTGTAAAGCACTTCAATATGTCTGGCACATAGTAGAACTTAATAAATACTAATTTCCTTCCTGTTTTCCCCCTGTGATGTTTAAAAAGTTCAAGAGATGTAATTTCTTCATAATTAATCTTTTTATCAATAATGCCAGCATTTTATTAATAAAAGAGATCAGTGGCACTCTTGAATGCCAAAGACCCCTCATGGTGGCAGGTTCACAATTTATATGCTCTTGGAAGAGTGGGTGTTCTTGAGGGTGGGAATTAACTCTAATTGGTTAACAATTAATGAGAAAATGAATATTATAACAAAACGTGGGCTCATTCTAATGAGGTTCTTTGGGGTATGTGACTTGAATCACCCATGTCTTGGTCAAAGAAATTTATCAATATTTATCAATATCAAGCTTCTACCCCAGATCTAACAGGAATTCACCAATTCTCTCAATTGGGGCTAAGTGACATAAGTTGAATAAGTTTTTCCCTAGATTTCCTACAATGGTTGCTTTCTGGATAAGGAAATGAAAAACCCTTTTTAATCCTGATCCAGTAATTGGTTATTAATGTAAGAAAGAAATAATCCTTTCTCTCACCCTACTACAATGTAAGCTCCTAGAGAAAAGGCACTATTTCAGTTGTATTTTTGTTTTATTGTTGTTGTTCAAGCCCTAGTTCCTAACAGTACATTGCACACAGTAGATATATATGCTAGTTGAATTGAATTCTCTATAGACTATACAAATTGGATGAATCTGACTCCCTCCCCTGCTCCCAGGATACATTTCCATAATCCCCCTTGCTTTGCCAATCTTATTCCTCACCATCTTCAAAACTCAACTCAAAATTGACCTATTCCACAAAGTATTCTTATAGATTAATCTCACCAGTCAGTTCTGTATCCCCCTGGATTCACATGTTGATTTCTTTCCCTTTTGCATTATATATACCTGCTTTTGTCCTAATGTCATTTTGGTAAGTGTTCTCCAGTCATCTTCAATAGCGTGGTAAGGGAAAGAGCACTGGCTCTGAAGTCAGGGGACTTGGGTTCCGATTCTGGTTCTGTTACTTCCTGCCTCTGTGACCTTGCTGGAAGCATTTAACCTTGATGAGATTCAATTTCCTTATTTATGAGATGAAGTGTGACTTCACTAGCCAGCCTCTAGGATCTCTTCCAATTCTAAATATTACAATAGCCCTACTTAGCAGGCACAATATTCCCAGAACACTCAACATCAGATACTCTGCAGATCAACTCTGGGAGGCTGTGTGCATATGCGTAAGTGACTGGAATTGTTTTATGGAGAGTGGAAAAGTGGAAGGCAGCAGACAGGAGAGAAGTATAGAATTCAAGAGGAACAGACATGTTCTCTATCTTGAGAGACCGTAAAAACACCTGATTATGGAAGCATGGCCATGTAAGGTGTGATTGCAGTACTCAGAGGGTCACCACTGCTGCTGCCGTACTAGGGGGAAACACCTCCACTTCACCTGAAAGCCTTTTAAGTTCTCAAAAGGCCCTATGCCAAAGAAAAGAAGACACAGAAAATCACATAACCAAGGCCACTTGGTTAAATTTGTTTTGTGTATAACAGAGGTCTGGCAATATGCAGACCCCATCAGCTTGCTAAAATGGCATAGGGAACTATTAGAAAAAAAAAAGAAAAGAAAAGTGCACTAATGGTATATGCGATAGGCACAGCACCATGCAAAACATTACTTGACTCCAGGGTTCTCCAATGGAACATGCCTAAGTCCCATGTAGGACAAAGCACATGCATAATTTAAAAGTACATTCATACTTAAAGTACACAGTATACAATCAAAACCACAAAGCAAAGAACCACCAACTAAGCCAACAAAGCTAGCTAGCTATAACTATCTATAGGACTATTAAAATCCAGTTAGAATCCAATAATAATATGCAAATAAACAATGAGAAAAATAAACATTTCTATACTAGGAACATAACAAAAGTATGCAAGTGAATGGACATAACAGGAAAATACAAAGCAAGCTTCTCTCAAAGATACAATAATTAACCCATGTGGCACTAAACACACAATTATAAACAAGGTACATTTCAGATAGGCAATATTTGGTACAGTCACCTGGACACACATGTAGCTACTTATTCATGTTCATCCTAACTAAGTGTAGTGCTCAGTAGGATGAATCTGATTCCCCTGTCACTTGCTGACCTCTCTGGAGAGAAACCCTGGGAAGCTTTGGGTGTGAGTGAATTATTGTGCCAGTAAAGCCGAGCTATACTATGAATTCACATATATGTATTCATAGCGCTAGAAGTCAGAAGAACTGGGTTCAGGTGGGTCTCTATTTCTTCATTCGGAAAAGAGAAAATAGAAAGGATGATACTTGCACTGCTTATCTACCCCAACTGATGTGGGAAAGAACTTTGTTAGCCTTAAAGTATTATGTAAATATACATATATGTGTGTGTGTGTGTGTATATGCCTGAGAGTTGTTGACTCATATTATACTTTATATACCCATTACACTGGCAAATGTAATGTAATGTTGTAATAGTAATTGAATTTAAAGATCCCCCTGTTGTTGCAGAGGTCTGGGAACCTTGCTGTTGGTTCAGAGCTCCTGAGACTGTTCTGCAGACAGAGAGTGAATTCTGTCCACTGGTGAAGGACAGTCCTGTTGTTGCAGAAGTCTGGGAACCTTGCTGTTGGTTCAGAAGCCCTGAAGAAGGATTTTCTTGTTGTATGTTTACAGAAATCCTGGAAGGGAGTTTTGCTAATGTTTTCAGGGGTCCTAGGACTGTTCTACAGACAGAGAAGGAATTTATGAAGACACTGGCAATGTATCTTGTGGCCTTGCTAAGCTTTGTCTCCCCAGGAACAAAGATTGCTGAGACCTTGCCTCAGGTCAAGATGAAGACCTCTCTTTAGGTATTAAATGCTGTGCTTAAGCTTTTTGTAACTCTGGGGTAGATTCAATTGTAATCCAAGGGTGGGGAACTTTTGACTTTTTTGTGCTCTGTGATTAAACAAATGAATGTACTTTACTTATGATTGGAAACTAATCTCCATTTGAGAAGAGGGGCTTTGTGATGGACTAAATGAATGTACAGCCTAGGGGTGGAGTAGTACTTTGAAGAGGGTCTTTGGGATTGATTAAATGAATGTAATGTCCAGGGGAGGGGTAGTACTTGGAGATTATTGAATCACACTTGGTAAATGCTGTATTTTGAATTATGCTATATGTTGATTCTTTCTGTTCTTAATTTGTCACTGAACAAAATGGAGAACACCTATGCTGGTATTTTGAACCTTGGGAAGTTGCCTTTGCTTGGCATTACATTACAAATGTAAAATGACAAAATCTAATGCTGGCACAACTGTGGAGAAATAGGGACACTATTACAATGTTTGTAGAACTGTGAATTGGAATCTTTTTGGAAAGCAATATGGCATGATGCAGTTTGCATTGCAAAACTGTCCTTTGACCCATGATCCCACTACTAGAAGACTATATGTTAAGTGTTATAAAAGGAAGGGGAAAGAGCTGTCTGTACAAAAATATCACTAGCAGTATAAAGCGAAAAACTAAAAACCATGCAACTGATACAAAATGTGGTGTATGAATGCAAAGAAATAATATTGTATCTTAAGATATGACAAATGGGGCGGCCAGGTAGCACAGTGAGTAAGAGCACCAGCTCCAGTGTGGGGATGACCTGGGGATCAAATCTGGGCTCAGATACTCAGCACCACACCCAGAAATAACTGGTCATGTAACCTTGAGCAAGTTACTTAACCCTAATTGCTTAAAAAAAAGATATGACAAATGTAAAGAATACATATAAATAAGCAAAAGCATATGGATTGGCCACTGAGGTTCCTTCCAACTCTGAAAATTCATGAATCTGAATCTGTGATGCACAATAAGAAAAATCTCTATAATACAACTATGAAGAAAGAAAGAAAAAAAAAGAAGGAAGAATAATAGCAGCATTCTTTATAAAAGAAGAAAAATAATCAGAAAGGACATGGAAGCAAACAGAACTTTATTATTAGTCTTTAGTTAAAGTGAACATATACTCTTTTTAGGCAATCAGAGTTAAGTGATTTGCCCAGGGTCACACAGTTAGTAAGTGTCTGAGGTTGGTTTTGAGCTCAGGTGCTCCTGACTCCAAGGTGGTGGTCTATCCACTGTGCCATCTAGCTGCCCCAAACACATACTTTTTTAATACATTGTAAATAACTTTAAAATTGTGATTTTACCTGCCATTGGTGGTCATTTTAGTTTGAATGTTTATTTTTATTAATGATTATGAAGTTTAGAAAAAGACAATTTTTAATATGAGGAAATGTGAGTTCTTGCCATTGTTGTTATAAATCTTCTCCTTAATTAGATTAAAAACTCTCTGAGGACAGACTTGTGTTTCTTTTTCCTTCTATATTCCTCCCATGGGTCTCTGAACACAGTTCTCAGCAAACACTGGTGATTCACTATTTGTATGTCCTATGAGACATAAGAAATAGATTTCAGTCCAATGTACAAAGAACTCTGGGAATTATTGACGTCCAATAATACAGTAAGTTACCTCATAAGGTGGTGAGCCCATGACTGCTAAGGATATTGCCCAGAGAGTTCTTACTTCAAATAAGACTGAACTCAATAACCTTTAGGCCCCCTTCCCATTCTAAGATTCTGTGAGTCTTTCTTTATATGAGACACAGAACCTAGTGACAGATTGGAAATACCTCAGGTCCTTGCCAGTTCACCACATGAAATGGTAGGAGTGGCCTCATCCTTCCAGGATCCTCCCATATAAGCCCTGGCTACAGTGAAACACAAAGGGTACAGCCTAACTCCAGGTGTACTGGCTGACTTCCAGGAAGGTTGATTCATGGGACCTGCCTTTTGCTTGGCCCAGAAACTAGTTTCTGGTGACTCCAACCAAAGAACTTTCTCTTTGTTATAGAGACAATGCAGGTGGACCAGTCAAAGAAGCTGATTTGATCAGAGGCTGCATTAATAGAAAGTACCATATCCAGAATGAGGGAGATGAGGGTGTACTTAGCCCTGGTTTGACCTCATCTATGACATTATGTCCAGTTCTAGGATATTGACAAGATGGAGCACATCCAGGGAGTCCAGACCAGATTCAGTCCTTGACCAGAGTCAAGGGAGTTTGGAGATTGTTCTATACAAAGACTGGTTGAAGAAATTGGGGACATTTGGCTTGAAGAAAAGATACCCTGAAGAGATCAAAGAGAAAAAGAAAGGACTCAAATGTACAAAAAATATTTATAGCAGTTCTTTTTGTAGTGGCAAAGAATTGGAAACTGAACAGATGCCCATTAAGTGGGGAATGACTAAACAAGTTATGGCATGTCAGTGTAATGGAACACCACAATGCTATAAGAAATGATGAAGGAGATTGTTTCAGAAAAACTTGGGAAGACTTATATGAACTGATGCAAAGCAAAATGAGCAGAACCAAGAAAACCTTGTACACAGTAACAGCATATTATCAAGATAATCACTATGTAACTTGTATTACTATCAACTATCAACTTAGTAACTCTGATCAACACAGTGACCACCACATTTCCAAAAGACTCATGATGAAAAATGCTATCCACCTTCAGTTTTTTTTCTTCCTTTTTCTCTTTTTGTTGTAACATGACTAATGTGGAAATTTGTTTTGCATGACTTTGTATTTGTAATAGGTTTTATGTCTTTTGACCTTCTCAATGGGTAGGCGATAAGGAGGGGGAGGGAGAGAACCTGGAACTGAAAATAAAATAAAATTGAATGAAAAATGTTTAAAGACTTAAAGGAGACATGATAGCTGAATTCAAGGATTCAACAAATTCATATTCAACAAATGCTTATTAAGTACCTCTTATGGGCAAGGTGCTGAGATGAATGCTGAAGATACAGGTCTTCAGATCATCTAGTCTACTCCTGAGCCTTCAAGCAGGATTGCTAAGGATATTTTTGCAAAGGACATTCAATAGGGTGCTGAACTTGGGAGTCAGGAGGACCTGAGTTCTTACTGTTACTAATTGATTGACTTGTCTGAACTGTTGCAGAGTAAAGTAAGCAGAACCAAAACAACGAATACAATAACAATAACTTTGGAAGGACAGAAAGCTTTAAAGACTTCAGAACTCTGATCAATACGATGACCAACCATGACTCCAGAGGACCAAAGATGAGGCATGTCACCTACTTCCTGACCAAAAGGGGATGGATTCAACATGAAGAATGAGACCTTTTATGGTGCCAGGCACTGGGCTTAGCTCTTTGTAAATGTTATCTATTTTGATCCTCAGAGCAAGCCTCAAGGAACTTTGAATGGGGGAAACAACATATATACATCAGAACATAGAAGCTACATCCAGTAGCTTATCTTATATTTATTTTGTGTGTGTATGTATAATCTGTGTTTATACATACACATATACACACACATAAACACATAGATGCTATACATATGCACATACATATGTGTGTGCATGTGTATGCCACCAGGAAGCTGGTGATATAGTGGATAGAGATTTGGATTTGGAATAAGAAAGGCCTAAATTCAAATGTAACCTCAGACATTTACTACCCAGGAGGTGCTACCCACCTCTTAACTAAAAGCAAATGGACTGCAGATGAAAAACAGCATTGCAGCATGTGGGTCCCTATCTGGACGTGGCCAATGTGGGGATTTGTTTTGTCTTGCTTAGCTAAACCTATTTGCTACAAGGTTTTTGCTTTCTTTTTTTTTTAAACTGGGGGGGGAGGAAGATAAATTGTTAATTTGTTAATTTTTTTAAGTAAAATTAAATAAAAGGTACTTTTTAAAATGAAGGTGTGCCTTATGAATGAGGGGTTAGAATTGAGCACCTTGGCTTCATAGTGCAAAACTAGAACCAATGGGTAGAAGTAACTGAGTGATTGATTTTTAAGTCAATATTAGAAGGATATTTCTAACAAATCCTAACATCGAATAGACTGGTCCTTGAAGGTAATCCAACAGAGGCTATATGATCCTTTCAAAAGAAGTAAAGAGTGAGACTAGAAAACTTCAAAGACCTCATCAACTGTAGAGTATTCTGATTTTAGACTGAGGTGGAAGGAGAACAAACATCTGAAAGACAGGGGGAGCAAGATCAGTCATCCCCTCATTCATGCCCCACCCAGGTCCCTGAGGAGGATAGCCTTCCCAAAGTTGGTTATGCAAAGCCCCAAGATGCTACTGCACCACTTGGTGATTGTAGCAAGAGGGGCCCCATGATGTAATGGCATGATTAAGATCAGAAGACCTGGGTTTGAATCCTGACTCTAGCTGTGGGGCCCTGAGCAAGTGACTCCATCTCCCTGGACCTCAGAGATGACACCTGCCCTATTTTCCTCCCACACAGATTATTAGTGGGGAAATCCCTAAGTGACTGGAAGACATTTTATGACTGGGGGTGTTTCCCAGGAAAGAAGCTACTGCCACTCTTTCCTCTCTACAGAACAGTTCAGACCATGCTGATTACTTCACAGACCTCCTGGCAAATGTTTGCCTACCCTCTGGGGTCCTTCCTGAGCCAACTACCTCACCCAGACAGGTTAAGCAACCTGTATTGGAATGATTTTCATTGGCATGTGGTCCTGTTGCTACCTTGCCCCAACTAATAATAGCAAGAACCACACCCTCTCTCCCCCTCAACCCTGCAATCATCTTTGGCCTTCAAATACTGCCTCCCACCTCCCCATACCACTCCTAATAGTAATAATAATAGCTTACTTTTACAGTGACCAAAGTATGTTACATACATTTTCTTATTCAAGTAGCAGCAAGGGCATTGCCCTTGAAATCAGAAGTAAGGAAGAGTCATCAGATCCTGACTCTGCCGCTAGCTCCCTGTGTAACTGATGACAAATTATTTTACTTCTCTGAGCCCTCAGTTTTCTCATCTGTAATACAGGGATAATAATCAATCAATCAACGAGCATTTATTACATGCCAAGTGCTCTGCTAGGCTCTGGGGATACAAAAACCAAAATGAAACTTTTCATGGACTGAAGGAAATCGAATCCTATAAGAAAAGATGACATATACTACTAATAATAGCTAGCATTTATACAAGTAAAGCAGTTTCCAAAAATTACCTCTCATGATGTTCACAACAACTCTTGGAGGAAGGTATTATTATTGTCCCCACTTTACAGATGAGAAAACCGAGGCTGAGAAAGGTTAAGTAACTTGCCCAGCATCACAAAGCTAGTGTCTGATGTTATATCTGAACTCAGGGCTTCCCTACTCCAAATCTCCACCCGCTTTACCACCCAGTACCTGGTTGCTTATAATTAAATATGTACAGAATAATATAAAATAAATACAAGAAAAACCACTGGATATAGCTTCTATGATCTGATGTATATATGTTGTCTCCCCCATTCAAAAGTAAGCCCCTTGAGAGTTGCTCTGAGGATCAGCTGAGATAATATTTGTAAAGAATTACAGGCAGCGAGGTGGCGCAATGAATAGAGCAGTGGCCCTGCAGTCAGGAGGACCTGAGTTCAAATTCGACCTCAGACATTTGACACTTACTCACTGTGTGACCTTGGGCAAGTCACTTAACCCTGATTGCCTCCCTCCCTCTCCCCCCCCAAAAAAAGGGTTAAGCTCAGTGCTCAGTAAATACTGGTGCTTAATAAATGCTTGTTCCTTTCTTTCCCTCCCTTCTTTGTATCCCCAGTGCTTAATATGTGGCCTCTAATTAATGAGTGCTTATTTTTAATCAATTGATGCCTGAACAACTTATACATTTCATCACCTCCAGCCCAGATTTATTCTGGGTGCTGGCTGTGTTTGTATTTGTTAAGCTTCTGTATAAAAGGGTGGTGAGCATTGTCTGTTTCTTTACTTTGATTCATTCCCCATTGCATTTTAACCATTTCTCACATTTCAGAGTAAGGAGCTTGATTGACCAGGTTAGGGTGTAGCTACATTATTATACTCATCTTTATCTTTTCTTCTATTTAATTTTTAGTTAATTTTTTGCTTTTGCTCTAACCAGAGTATGATCTAACTGAGCAGAGAGAGTGAATTCTGAAAAGAGTTCCCGTGTCAATAGCCAGTCTGTTTAGATGGAGTCAATTTTCTTCTCTCTGATAATGCTTAGTGTTCATCATATCACACTCTGTTTTTAAAGAATATACCAATGAGGGACAGCTAGGTGGTGCAGCCAAAAGATCACCAGTCCTGGAGTCAGAAGGACCTGAGTTTAGAGTCAACTTCAGACACTTACTAGCTATGGGATCCTGGGTAAGTCACTTAACCCTGATTGCCAAAGAGGAAGGAGGAGGAGGGGGAGGAGGAGGAGAAGGAGAAGGAGAAGAAGGAGAAGAAGAAGAAGAAGAAGAAGAAGAAGAAGAAGAAGAAGAAGAAGAAGAAGAAGAAGAAGAAGAAGAAGAAGAAGAAGAAGAAGAAGAAGATACCAGTGAAATAGGGTCTAAAATGCTTGAATAATCCAGAGTTTTGTCCTCTTTCATGCTTTAATCCCAATCTATACTTTGTTACATATATTTTTACTATTAGACTGTGGATATTCTTTCTCTATACTCTTGCTCAATGACCTGCTTGATTCCCACGAGTTTAATTATCACCCCTATGCAGATGATTCACAAATCCATGTGTATGGCCCCAATTTTTCCACTAAGCTTTAGTACTGAATCAGCAGGTACTTATTAGACATTTCAAACAGTACATTCCAAAGGCATCTCAAACTCCATGTGTCCAAAACTGCACGCGTTATTTTTTCCCCACACCCACCCCTCTCCCTCACTTCCCCATCCTGCCAAAGTGCCTCCCATTCCTCCAGTCTCTTGGGCATGTAACCTTGGTGTGTGTCATCCTTGGTCCTCACTCCAGCTGCCAGATCAATCAGTTGCTCAATCTTGCTGTTTCTCCCATCTGACCTCTTCTCTCTACTTATGCAGACACCAGCTTAGTTCTGACCCACTTCACCTCTCACCTAGACAACTGCAGTGGCCTCCAGTTGGTCTCCCTCCATTCCAGTCCATCTCCACACAACTGCCACAGCGATTTACCCTTCACACAGATCTAACCGTGTCACTCCTTTACTCAATAAACTCAAGGCAAGGCAAGGCAATAAGCATTTATTAAGCACTTACTGCATGCCAGGTACCATATTAACCCTTGGGGATTCAAAGCAAGGCAAAAACAGTCCCTTCCCTCTATAAGTTCACGTTCAAATTGGGGAGACAGAATATAAATAACTAGGTATGTGCAAGAAATAAACAGAAGAGCTGGAAGGTAACATCAACTAGGAAGGCACTAGCAACTGGGGGAAACGATGAAAGGCCTCCCCCCATACAGAAGGTGGGATCTGAGCAGAATTTTGAAAGGAACCAGGGAAGCTAAGTTAGGAGCAGCTAGGTGGCACCATAGTGCACAGAATGACAGGCTTGGAGTCAGGGAGACTTAGTGACCCTGGGCAAGTCACTTAGCCCTGTTTGCCTCAGTTTCCTCATCTGTAAAATGAGCTGGAGAAGGAAATAGAAAGACACTCCAGAATCTTTGCCAAGAAAACCCCAAATGGGGTCACAGAGAGTCAGACATGATTGAAACTACTGAACAACAACAGCAGAAAAACCAAGTGTCTGAGGGTGTGGAGGAGGGTATTCCAGGCATGGGAAATTGCCAGTTAAAGGGCACAGGGATTGGAGTGCCCCATACTAGGAACAGCAAGTAGTTCATTGTTCCTGGATCATAGAATGCAGAGAGGGGGACAAAGTATAAGATTGGAAAGGAAGGAAGGTGTCAGGCTATAGAGAGTATTAAGTGCCAAATGGAGGTAACAGAGAACCACTAAAGCTTATTGAGTAGATGGATGAGATGGCCAGACCTGCACTTTAGAAAAATCACTGTGGTCGCTAATTTGAGACTGGACTGAAACTGGGGAGAGACTCAAGGAAAAGAGAGCAACCAGAAGGCTATAAGTTCAGACACGAGGTTATGAGGGTCTGAACTAGGGCACTGGCCGTACAAGTGGAGAAAAAAGGACCTATGGAGAGAGGTCGTGAAGGTAGAAAAAATGAGATTTAGCAACCAACTGAGTATGTGGGCTAAGAGTGAGGAGCCAGAGGTGACACCAAGGTCATAAGCCTGGGTGACTACACAGATGGCAGTATTGTCAACATATATAGGAAAGTTCAAAAGAGGGGGAGGTTGGCAGGGAAAGACAATGAATTCTGCTTTGGTTATGTTGAGTTTAGAAGGCCTGCAGGTCATCCAGTCTGAAAAGTCTAAAAGGTGAAGCAGGAATAGAGCTTGGGAGAGAGACTGAAGGCTGAATATCTGGATCCAGGAGTCCTCTCCATAAAGATGAGAATTGAATTCATTGGAGTCAATGAGACTACCAAGTGAGATGGTATAGAGTTTGTTGTGGTTGAGTCGTTTCAGCTGTGTCCAGCTCTTCATGATATCATTTGGTGTTTTCTTGGCAGAGATACTGGAGTGGTTTGCCATTTCCTTCTCCAGCTCATCTCACAGATAAGGAAACTGAGACAAACAAGGTTAAGTGACTTACCCAGGATCACACAGCTAGTAAGTGTCTGAGGCTAGATTTGAACTCAGGTCTTCCTGACTCCAGACCTGGCACTCTATACACTGTGCCACCTAGCTGCTCTGTAGTATAGAGCAGGAGTTCTTAAACTTTTTTGTGTCTTGGATTCTTTTGGGAATCTGGTGACATCTATAGACACTTTCTCCAAATAATATGTTTAAATAATTGAAGGAAAAGCTAAATTTCAGTTAAAGGCTAGTCAAAATAAAAATAATATTTTTCTCATCTAAAAAGTCCACAGAACCCCCCAAATCCATCCAAAGATCTTTTTCAGTCCCATGAACCCCAGGTCAAGAGTCCATGATACAGAAGGAAAAGAGAAGAGGGCCTAGGACAGAATCTCAGGAAACACCCACAGTTAATGAGTGTGACACGGCCACAAAACCAAAGACAGATGACACTGAGTAGTGGGCAGACAGGGAGGGGAGAACCAAGAAAAAGCAGTGTCAGGAAAACCCAGAAGAGAAAGAATATCAAGGGTTAGAGGGATGGGCCCCAGTGGCAGATGCTGCAGAGAGGTCAAGAAGGATGAGGACTGAGGAAAGGTCAATAGACTTGGCAATGTGCCTCCCTATTTCCTCAAGGGTGAACTATAAATCCCCTCTGTTTAATCCCTTCACAAGCTGACCCCAGCCTTATTATACATAGCTCCCCCTTCCCAAACTTTATGATCCAGTCAAACTGGTCTTCTTTCTGTTCCTCATATAGATACATTCAATCTCCCTTCTCCAAACCTTTGCAGTGGTCACCCCCCATGCCTAGAATGTCCTCTCTCTGCACTGCTGCCTCAAAGAATCTACAACTCAAGCATCACCTTCGACATGAACCTTCTCTGATCACCCCTCACCCCCAGTGCTAGCGCCCTGCCTGCCTAACTTCTTTGTCTTTGACTCCCCTCTTGTCTTTAACTACATTTTATTTCATTTGTACTTAGCCTGCGCATCTTTATACATGTACACATTGTCTCCCTTGTAGAATCTAAGCCTCCCCAGCATAGACATTGCTTCATTCTTTGTATTTGTGTCCCAGTGCCTGGAAGATTGTAGACACCTAATAAATGCTTGGAGATTGGTTGATCCTTTCTCTATCAATGGGGTGTAACGGTGTAAAGATCTAAAGGACTGGCTTGGTGTGAGGGCTTGCTGAGCCCTTTTCAGGGTGGCTCATCCATTTTTGACGGCCACCTTTCACCCAGCTCTCACTTGTGGTTCCAAGAAGCTGCAGCATGCACGGTGGCTACGTCCTAGTAAAAACCGTCTCAGAAATGGGCTAATCCAGGCTGAAGATAACCAACAGGCCACAGACCCATCAGTGAGCTGGGGGGAGTCTACCCCAAGCATGTGAAGACTCCCCCAGTGGAACAGGCGAGTGAGAAGGTATCTAAGCAGGAGCTGTGGAGCACTTAGAGCTTGATCAGACATCAAGGGGCATCCACTGAATCCTGGCCAATCAGCAGTCTTCCAATGACTGGTAGAAAGAGTGAGGCCGATGACTGTGCAGCTCTGCCTCACTTCAATCTAATTCATTCACACATCAAGACACTACCCTGTGATGGCACTGGTCCTCCTCAAAACGGAAGAGCAAACAACAACTATATAAGTATGAAGAAATTCCTTCTACTAAGACATATTGTAATTGGTCTACAATGTCACAGGCAAGCCCTCAGGAGGAGACTGAGGCTTATTGAGGCCAAATTATTTGCCCAAGATCCTGAGGTTAGAAAATGTCAGCAGCAGGACTCAAATCCAGGTGTTCTTGATGCCAAGTCAAACATTCTCTGCACTATATCACATCGATATTATAGTGCCTTGGCAATGCCTCTGTGAAGCTGCAGGCACCCCTTGTCTTTCCCTTGAATTTCCCATTAGGAGTCAAATAAACAGAAGTGGGATGATTAGGATCGTAATAGGTCATGTCATCTGACAGAACTTTTAAAAGGGTCGTGACAAGTTTGCTTCTAGCCAGGGTTGGAGCTGACAGCTCTGCTGGGCTGGGGCTGATTCTCCCTGAGGGTCACTTCAGTCTGACTGGCAACCTCCCCAACTACACACCCAAAAGCAGCACTGGAAGAAGATACCCAGAAGGACACTGGGGCAGCTAGGTGGCACAGTGCATAGAGCACCAACCTTGAAGTGTGGAGGGTCTGAGTTCAAATCCAGTTTCAGACACTTACTAGCTGTGTAACCCTGGGCAAATCACTTAACTCTGTTTGCCTCAGTTTCCTCATCTGTAAAATGAGCTGGAGAAGGAAATGGCAAACCACTCCAGCATCTTTGCCAAGAAAACCCGAAAACGGGGTCATGGAGAATCAGACACAACAACAAAAATTATTAGGAGAGAGGGGCAAGGCAGGTAATACAGTGGTGGCAGCAAACGTCTTTCCTCTCAAGACCCAGAAGAACCTGAAACATGAATCTCCTAGACAGTGTCCCCCAATCCGTGTTTTTCCAGGTTCTTTCTGAAGAGTACCAATGATGGATAATTCACTGTCCATCATGTTGGTTTTATTCCATTTTTTAATAACTCCAGTTGTTAGAAAGTTCTTAATCTTGAGCTAAAAATGTGCCTCTCTCTCCCTTCCATCCATTGGTCTCAATTTTTTTCTTCCAGAGAGAAGCAGAAATTGAATCCTTTTTCTACGGTACAGCCATTCAAATATTTGAAGATATCTATCAGGCCTGGAGTCAGGAAGACTAGAGTTCAAATTTGACCTCAAACACTAACTGTATGACCCTGAGCAAGTCTTTTACCTCTGTTTGCCTTAGTTTCCTCATCTTGAAAAATAAGCTGGAGAAGGAAATGTCTAACCACTCCAGTATCTTTGCCAAGAAAACCCTGAATGGGGTCACAAAGAGTCAGACACAGCTCAAACAACTAAGCCCGCACATCATGTCAACTAAAATGGATTTAAATTTGAGAATAATACTTAAATACAGTACAACAACTCAACATTTAAAACTAAAGGAAAGTAACGTGCAATTACAATCTAAATCCACTTCTGGGAATATATTAGAAGAATGTGCCTGGACATACCTGGAATAGCTTGTATGCATATCTGTGTGTGTGTGTACGTGTGTGTGTGTGTGAGAGAGAGAGAGAGAGAGAGAGAGAGAGAGAGAGAGAGAGAGAGAG
>NW_027187398.1:7920495-7935993 GCF_028583685.1 Petaurus breviceps papuanus
GAGAGAGAGAGAGAGAGAGAGAGAGAGAGAGAGAGAGAGAGAGAGAGAGAGAGAGAGAGAGAAATGGATCTATGATCCTGTGAACCTGTGTGAAAGATTGTCTTTTTCAACAAGGAAGGGATTCATCAGCTTGCTTTTCTTAAATTATATTATTAATAAGCCCTTGTTGTCAATTGTTCCATCAATTGTATCTGCACCAAAGTACCTATGGCACAGTGATTGGGGTGTGTGTGTATGTGTGTGTGATAAATTTTTTTTGATTGATTGACTACAAAAACGACATCCATCATCTATTCTCCCAACCAGTTCTCTACGCTAAACATCCACAGTTATAACAAGAATCTTTCTACAATCTAGTCTGGATTCCCCTCATCACGATGGTTTGTCTTCTTCCAGGCATTTCAGATTCTCTTTCCTTGGGATTTAGGAGCCCTAAAAGCAAGAAATGGGAGCCTTGGGCTAGAATCTGGTTCGAGTTCCAACTTTCTCTCAGTCTGACCCTGTTCTCATGCTAACAAGCCCAAAGGGGGCTGGTGCCTGGCTGGAGGTCTAAGGACTGACTGTCATGGTCCCCAACTCCTCTCTCAGTAGTCTTAAGGACTTGCTGATACTGTACTATATCATGAGTTTCTATGTCCAAAAAATTAATAATAATTATTTCTTGGTGGCCAGTCTGCTAGTGATAAGGCTCCCCAAATTTAGCTAGTCTGGTCATCAGACTTGTCTATCTGAGGTCAGTCTTTTCAACTAGGCAAGACTTGCTAGAGCTTGTACGTTTGAGAATCCACCATCACATCCATAACACAGAAAGAGGATTGTAGGGGGGGGCAGTATATTTCTGTACTCAGGAGAGCTAATTAATTATAAAAATTTTCTCTTATTTGTGTTGATGCCTTCTATTTTTCTGTCTCATTCATTTCTGAATATATCTCTCCCCATTCCACTCCATATACATATATATGTGTGTACATATATATAAATGTATATGTATGTGTATGTATATATGTGTGTGTGTATATATACACACAAATACATACGTGCACATTCCACTTGGGTACTTAATAAATACGTGTAGACTCAACTCAACAAGCTATACTTTGTAACAAGGACTGGAAAAGAAAAGGGAAAAACAGAACAAAAACAAATGTATTTCCACAAACTAACACATTGGCTATGTCTGACTTTTTGCAATATTACACACACACACACACACACACACACACACACACACACAGTCCTGACCTCTTCAATGTAGGGCAAGTGGTGCAAGAAATGTTTTCTTAAAAAGTATTTACAAAAACAAAGAGCCGTAAGTGAGGATAGTGAGAGTATTTCATTTATTAATCATCTCTGTATCCACCTGGCACTCAGAAAAACTCTGGATACATAGTAGGTGCCTGGTATTTGTTTTGAACCAAATCTATCTGAATTTAATTGAAAAAGCTCAAAGCGCATTTGCTTGTTTCTGGCTCCAACCCAACCAGCCTCCAAGTGGCCAGCTCCCCCCTCCTGTGTTCCCTCCTCCTTTGTTCCCCATAATCACAAAATCTATCAATGCCCCCTTCTGAAGCATCCTTCAGAACAATGAGCAAAGCCCATATAGTCTGATTACCTTTTCAACAGCAAACTCCATAGAGGCCAGAGAGGACAATGGGGCCCCCAGAGAGCCTAGGGGAGAGGCGAGGGAGGGCTTTACAGGGTGAGGGGATCAGAGAAAGGCAACCAAACACTGTTCAGTTTATAGGGAGGGGGGAGGGGAAGGAAAGGAGAGACTGATAGAACGAAAGGCAGGAAGGGGGTGTCCCACACCTAGAATAAGACAGCTAGGAAAATAAGCACCCTGGAGGCCAGCAATGCAAAGGGAGAGCCTATCACTACCAATAGCCTGGGAACTGAGATTTCTATTAGGCAAGAAAATCAAAGAAAAAGGGTTGGGGATCAAGGGGAAATAAGATTGAGGGTTAGGCTATGAGGGGTTGCCCCTCCTCCTATAGCCTCGGGCTGGTTCTTTACAAAGCCCCTGAGTCCTATTCCTTCCACTAAAACACGTTTCATGGAGAAAGCAGCCCAGCTCATTTCTTAGTCTCAGAAACTCCCCAGGGCTTCAGAGGGAGAAGATTAAAATGCCATCCCTCACGCCAGCCTGCAGGAATTTGGCACTTGTGGTGTCCCAGAGATAATTATGCATGGTACATACAAACACAAGTAGGTGAGCAAAATTAGGGGTCTGGCCAGATTTCCCCCAGTGCCTCGTGGGGGAAAGCTCTGACCCAGCACAGTCTTGGGAGTATGACATGTCCTTATGTCCTTCCTGCTTAGAGACTATTGGGAAGAATCTGTGCTGATCTCTCTCTCTCTCTCTCTCTCTCTCTCTCTCTCTCTCTCTCTCTCTCCCCTCTCCCCCCTCTCTCCCTCTCTCCCTCCTCTTTCTCTCTCTCCCTCTTTCCCTCCTCTATCTCTCTTTCCCTCTCTCTTTCTCTCTCCCCTTTGTGGCCTGATCACCAGGTGGCTGGCTGACCTGGCTGAGAAGCCAAGCCTCAGTCTGAGCAAAAAAACAGCATGGGTACTGACAGTCCCAGATGGAAGTCACCACTAGGCATTTGGATTTAGAGTAAGAATGAATCCTGGAGATCAGCCAGTCCAATCTCTTCATTTTACACTTGAAGAAACTGAGGCCCAGAGAAAAGAATCCTCTTGCCTAGGGTCACACAGGAATTGAGCAAGGAGCTGCCCCGGGGCCTCTGATCCAAAGTCCAGTCTCCCTCTACCACACTGGGAAATCAGAGAATGGCAGAATTTCAGAGTTGAAAGGGAGGCCATCTCTAATAACAATAATTAGCATTTACAGTGAGCTTTAAGGTTTGCAAAGAGCTTTCCAAATATCTCATTTGACTCTCACAACAAGCCTGAGAGGTATCATTTTATCCATTTTGTTGTTGATGTTTTTCTCTTATTTTTCAGTCATGACTGACTCTTCATGACCCTATTTGAGGTTTTCTTGGCAGAAATACTGGAATTGCCATTTCGTTCTCTAACTCATTTTATAGATGAGGAAACTGAGGCAAACAGGGTTAAGTGACTTGCCCGGGGTTACATAGCTAATAAGTGTCTGAGGCTAGATTTGAACTCAGTCTTCTTGATTCCACATCTAGTAGCTTCCATCCACTGTGCCATCTACTGCCTTTAAACTAATTCCTACCCAGAAGAAAAAAAAAGGTCCACCTTTATAAGTTCCTTTGTTTGAACACCACCTGCCTTCCTGACCTGGGATGACCCCCCCCCCTCCCCTTTAGGCCAGGAGCCTGACTGCCTGAGCTAACCAGCCACAGTCTTGGGGAGTGGAGCAGACTTCCCATAATTACAGAGCTGGCAGAAGCCAGTGGCTGTCCCCTCCCTTTCTTTAAAACAATAACCTTTCACATTTATTTATTTCTTTATGGTTACAAAGTCCTTCCTATCCATGAATCCTCACAACAACCCTGAGACTACCATAAGTAATGTAAGTAGCAGATTCCCATTTTACAGATGGGGAGACAGAAGTACAGTAGCTCCCTAGGTCACACAGTAAGTCAGGTACAGAACCAGATCTTCTGACTCCCCGTTCATTTTTTTTCCCTGAAAATTTTCCACCTAACTCACCCCCTGTAGGAAGCTTCCCTTGGTTAATCTAGCCTCACTCACTCTGATTATTCCTTTGCTCTGTGTACCCAGGGGACTTAGTGTACAAGGTACTGGTTTTCTATTGTTTGCAGACCACTTGATACAGCAGAAGGCGTTTTCAAATGCTTGGCCTTTCTCCCTGGTTTGATGATAAGCTCTCCCTAGGGGACTGCATGTTCTATTTCTTTTATAATTCCCACCACCCCAACCCCACCCACCTACCCCCTCCACAGAACCCAGGACACAGGATCCCCTGGGGCATTGGTGGCAATGGAAAGTTACCTGCTAGGAGGAACCAGCTTGCTCTGGGGGTCAGAGAGGCAGGAATGTCCTCATCACCCAGTTCTATGCCGAAAACTCCCTTTGCAAGCAAGAGCCAGAGGACTCATGCCCAAGCAGGAAGTGAAAGCCTCTGAAACTGGTAGAGTAAAAAGAATACTGGATATGGAGTTGGAAGACCTGAGTTCTAGTCCCAATTCTGCTATTTACTCACTACATATCTTGGGCAAGTCCACTCTGGGACTTTGTTTCCTCATCTGTAAATCAAGATGATTAGACTGGGTGATTTCTAAGGTCCCTTTAAGTTGTAATCTTACAAATAGATGATTCTGTAATAAGCTCAAATTTGATCCCTAATATTTACTTTTTTATCTTAAGTAAGTCACTTTATGTTTCTAACCTTCTGGGAAAGATATAGAATAGTATTTGTGCTCCCCACCTCACAGGGTCACTGGGAGAAACATATAGAAGAGTTCTTTTAAAAGCAATTTTTAACTATAAAAACATTATATAAAAATAACCCTTGTGTCAAAGTCATCCTCCTGGGGTGGCTGGGTGGTACAGTGGATAGAGCACTGGCCCTGGAGTCAGTAGGACCTGAGTTCAAATCCGGCCTCAGACACTTAACACAAAAAACTAGCTGTGTGACCTTGGGCAAGTCTCTTAACCCCAATTTTCTTCCAAAAAAAAAAGTCAAAGTCATCCTCCTGACACAAAGGGTCCAGGTATACTTTAGGTACCTCTCAAAACTTCTCTACTTTACCTGTTCCATCTGGGTGAAATCTGGGGGTGTTAGTAACTGACATTCCCCCTCCCCACATAGGACCATCAGCAACCCTTACAAGCACTCAGTTCATAAGGCAGCAAACATAAGACAAGTTTTATGCAATCCTATGCCATCAAGGCTTTAGCTGTTCCAGGGTCTTTGAAGATACAATAAATAAATGGTTTTTGAGGACTGTCTGGGAACTAAACCCTGTAGAGAGAGATTATAAAATAAACAAAATATGCAATCTCTAGGGACAGTTCCCCACATGAAAGTGTAGGGAGAAGACACAGTAAGGGACACAAAGAAGACACACCCAAGCCCAAAGAAAGTCACCCCAGCCCAGGGCAGATCTGTACAATTCCAGGGACTCATAGCATTTCTCTGAGTGGGCCTCCATCAAGGAGCAAGGACAGAGTTGGCTCATCCTTATTGCCTATCGCCATGACTCTGCTTTCCATGGAAACTGCCCTCTGTTTCTTCCTTCTTGCTAATGTGGTTAACCTCCCATTTCTCTACTTACTCTACCAAGTCTCTAATTTCCTCATTCCTGCCTGAACTAGAATGAGATTGTAATATATCTCCTGTCTTCCAAATGAGTTGCCTACCCCTCCTCAGGATCGCCCATTGAGTCGTGGGGTTCTGAGAGATCCCTCACTCTCTTTCCCCGCTTGCCTTTCCATTCTGACAATGTGACTGGACCATGCCAATTAGTCCAAAGGTTGCCTAGAGAAAACTCTGAAAACAAGAGAGGAGAGCTGAAGGCTGTTCCCTACACAGGCGCCTGGGACACATGAAGTAGGGATGGGGGAGATGCTGGTGAAACGTTCTAAAACATCTTATTGGGTTGGTGGGACCACAGTAACAGTTCTGCAAGAGTTCTGCCTGCTCTTCTTGGAATATATTCTATCCATCTGCAGACATATTTTAACACTTCTCCTGGATGGTGACCCCTTTGAGGGCAGACAATATTTCTGTTCCTCTCTCTGCCTCTGAGAGCTCCTCATACAGTGAACAGAGTCCAGGAGAACGTCAGTTCCTTGAGAACGGGAATTGGTTGTATTTTTTATGTTTTTATCCTAGTACTCAGCACATGTTATCCCATTTGATTCTCACAACAACCCTAGGAGGTAGGTGGTATTGTTATCCCCATTTCACAGATGATGACCTGAGCCTGAGAGGTTAAGTGACATGCCCAGGGTCACACAGATGCTTAAGTGTCTGAGGCAGGATTTGAACTGGGGTCTTCCTGATTCTAAATTCAGCATTCTTTCCACTGCCCCACCTAGCTATCTCTTTGGGAAAAAAAAAACAAAACAATAATAGGGCATCTAAGTACCACACTGGTTAGACCACCAGCCCTGGAGTTTGGAGGATCTGAGTTCAAATTTGACTTCAGACACCTACTAAATGTCTGACCCTGCACAAGTCACTTATCCCCAAATGCCTCCAAAAATAACAACTGTTTTGGATTACTCATTTCCATATTTGTACTTATCACAATGTGGGGCATATAGTAGGCACTTAAAAAATGGTCAAAGAATTGGAGTTAATTGCACATAGTCGGCCCCTAATAAGCATTTGTTGAAAGACTGACTGTATCATCTGCTTAGTGCAGCTAGCTCTCTAGTTAAAACTATTCTCAGATTTCCCTTTCATTCTAACTAACCCCACTTCTCATCGCATCCATCCACACATTCTCATCTTTATTCACCAGACATCAGCTTATTAGTTGCCAAGGAGGGGGCCAAAGGATTGCTGTATTTAGTATTGCTTTTTATTCTTTCTGCTTAGGAAAAATTTTCTAAAACCCTAGGGAATTAGCTGGAGAAAACCTATTAAGTACAGAGAACATAGCCAGCTGTCTAGTCAGACGGGGGATTTTAAATCGTACAAGTTGTTGATAGGTAGTCCTTTTCTCCAGCTTCAGAAGAACACTCTGCACCAAAATGGGGCTTACAGACCACTGTGACTTGGAATTTTATTGAGCTAGACAAGAACTAATCAGAATCTCACCTACATTCCCTCCACTCCCAGACATAAAAATTCTGCAGTTCAATAAATGTTTGTAGAATGAATGAGAAGTGTAACTATATCATTAGCCATTCCCCCAAATAAGTAAAATAATATTTTCATTTTTTTTAAATCCTTTTCTTTTTGAGCTTGTTTACAATTTAGCTTTTGGTATGAGTTTACTATCTTCACATTATTTGTTGTTGTGAGTCTTTTCCATTTCTTTATGACCCTATTTGGGGTTTTCTTGGCAAAAAGACTGGAGTGGTTTGCCATTTCCTTCTCCAACTTATTTTATAGATGAGGAAACTAAAGCAAACAGGGTTAAGTGACTTGCCCAGGGTCACACCGCTAGGACGTGTCTGAGGCCAGATTTGAACTCAGGTCTTCCTGACCCCACATCCAGTAGTTCCTCTCCACTTTTCAATCTAGCTGTTACCTTCATATTAAATGGAGCACGATTAATCACAGGGAATGTGTTGTTAAAATGTCTGGTGAAACTATCTTAAGGTCTCAAGAACTGCAAACCTCCTTGCCTAGCCGGTTCTTTCACTAGAGATTCACAACCTTGTCCAGTATGCAGGCCTCTCATTCAAAGATAAAAAAACCATATGGTCTACCTAATGGACTGGGTGATAAAGGGACTTCAGGAGGGAAAGAAAACTAGTCATACTCCCGTTCTACTAAGGATATCCAGCCTCTTTAATTCTCCTCCTTACTAATGTAAACCATGGTCCATGGCTCCCCAAGACTTTGTGCCCATACATATTAATTCTGATCCTCAGGGGTCCTGACCCTAAGTGGTTTATTTTTTCTTTTGATTCATTTTTCCAGGAAACCTTCTTAATATATTCATGGTTCTTCTCATTTCCAGGTTTCCCTTAATGTGGGTAAGAGAGGTCCTTAGCATTGTACAAGCACTCAAGGTACCAAATGCCTATTGGGCAAAGGACAGCCTTTATTTCACCCCACAGAAAAAGGGAAATGTGTAAGTGTAATGAGGGACTGGTCCATGAGGTTTTAGTATTTAGAACTTGTACAATATTCCCTGCATTATTTCAGCCTTCTTCTAACCATCTAAGGAGCTGGTGCTTTGTAGTGATGAATTTTGGGGTTAGCTCCAAAGTCAGAAATTAGCTTAAATACAAAAGGATTAATATTTCCTTTTCTTGGCCCTTTCTGTATTTTTCTCTTCTCTGGAAGCTTCTGAGTGATGAAGAACTGCTATAAGCCTCTACCTGGGGAGAGGGGGAGTAGGGGCAGCTGCATTATCTCCCCAGTTGGCTGTGTGTTCCAGAATTCATGCTCCCTGTTTTTGTTATGTTTATTCTTTCCTAATCTTAAATGAATGGAAATCCAGAGATTGTCTGGATCAAGTTATTACCTTGGGAACTTCAAAAGATCTGACTAACCATAAAAGGCTCCTCAGAAACCAGAGCCAGGAGCAGAGAACACAGAAGACAGCATCAACAGCAGCTAAATCCTATATGGATTCAACCCTGAGGAAAGACCTGCTTGACTAAGCCCAGCAGTGGATTGATCCAGCAACTGAGATATCTGGTCCTACAAGGAGCTGAGAAATGGAGGGCCCCACCCAGAGGTAACTTGGTGGGAGGGCCAGGAGATACCCTTCCTTTGGCCCTATGTGTTCCCTATAAAGATGCCTCACTCCCTTTATATTTTTGTCCAAGCCCACTCCCTCCAGGAACCAAGGGTATACCCCTTGACTGGGCAGGGGAGGGGGAGGGTTATAAATTCTGTCCTTGCTAGAGCTTCTCAATCAATGTCCTTTTGTAAAAGTTAATTTATATCAATTGGGAAATTGATATTGGTGGGAGAACATAGGAGAGGGGCTCATGAGTGATTAAAAATCCCAACCCATCGAAGGAGATGCCCATCAATTGGGTAAGAGCTGAAAAAATTAGTTATATGAATGTAAGGGAACATTATTGCTATATAAGAAATAGTAAAAGATACATTTTCAAAGAATCCTAGGAAGTAGGAACTGATCCAGACTGGAGTAAGCAGAACCAAGAGAACAATTTATATGATGACAAAAAATTATTAAGGGGGAAAAAAATCTCTGAGAGACTTAAGAACTCTAATCAAAACAATGTACCACCACATCTCCCTAGAAACTATTATGAAGCATGTTATCCACCTTCTAACAGTGAGGTCATGGGCAGAAAGAGACACATTTTTTGGATATGGCCACTGTGTGGATTCATTTTGCTTGACAATGCTTATTTATGACAAGGTTCTTTTTTTACTCTCTATTTTTCATTTTGGCAGAAGGTTAAGAGGAAGAGGGGAGGGTTAATAATGATGAAAAATGGAACCATTGAAACATTTTTCTAAATGTACTGAAAAGAGCAAAAGGAAATTCAGAAGAAAGAATAGGTAAGTAGGACAATTTTTAAAGCAACATGTGGAATTTATAATATCCTTTTGTTAAAAGTAAGCAGTAAAAAGTGGAGATACAGTTTCATATGAAATCCTCTTTTTTTTGTTCAGCTCCTATATATGGAAATGCTTTTTTCCCCCTTTTAAAATCTTTTTATCTTTTTTTTTTAAGTTCAGAATAAAAAAGAGATTTAAAAAAAGAAAAAGAAAATAGACTTACCCCTCAAGTTTACCCCTAGAACCCTCATGGGAAAATTAGTCAATTGTCCTCTAAGGAACTAACTTGGGTGGGGGTGGGGGTGGGGAGTGAACCCAGAGGGGAGGCCATAAAGTGTTCAAATAACCATCAGCTTGCCCCAAGAAGAAACTGAACATGGGGTTGCTATCAGAGCAACCCTCCAATGAATGCAATGAGGCAGCTAAGTGATACGATGGATAGAGTGCTGGGACTACAGTATGGAAGATCTGTGTTCAAATCTAGCCTCAGACACTTACTAAATGTGCAGCCTTGAGCAAGTCACTTAACTTATGTCTGCCTCAGTGTCCTCAACTGTAAAATGGGAATAACAATGGCACCTACCTCCCGGGATTGTGGTGAAGATCAAATGATACTATATTTGTAAAGCACATGGCACACAGGAGGCATTTAATAGGTGCTCATTCTCTTTCTTTTTTCCCCATAGAGTCCTATGCATTCTTTACACACACATACTTCAACATTCAGGGTATGCATTCTTCACACACACACACCTTAAAATTCAGAATGGTTTAGACTCTTCTAGAAAATAAACACACTGGGGGGGGGGGGGGGAGAGGCTGCTGAATAAGCAATTCCTTTGCCATCAGACCTTCAGTGGCCTATTAATTCATTGTAACATGCTGCATCTCTCTCTAAATCCAATCCCCAAACTCAAAATTGGGAGCTACCAAATTTAGAGTTACCCACAAAGCAGCCCTTCAAAGCTAGTGCTGTCCAGCAAATGACCCTTCCTGCGCTAGATTTAGAGCACTCTGGCAGGGGAATTAAAATCCCCCTCCCTCTGCAACAGGGTTGGGGATTGGAATACATTATCTATGAACTTCTTCTCCAGTCAAGTGGGTATGTACCTGTCTGCCTCTATAATTGACTTCTGCAGTGCATCAGTTGCAACCATTTATTAATGGAGGAAAGTTCACTATCAGGACTCCGGGTTGTTATGAGAATCTGATAAGAGATATTTGTAAAGCTTAGCACATAGGGAGGATTTAATAAAGCTTGTTTCCTTTCTTTGTGTACATGTTGAATCCCTACTTATCATCTCAATAGACTATAAGCTTCTCATGGGCAGGGCCTATTTTCATTTGGTGTCTGTGTCGCCTGTGCCTAGAACAGTGCTTTTGCCAGAGAGAGCACTCAATAAAATGTTTGTCAAATTCATAAAATCAAAATATAGACACCACAGTTATAGACATTAATAGTATAAGAGTCAAGACTCTAAAAACTAGCCATGTGACCTTGGGCAAGTCACAACCCCAATTGCCCTACCTTTCCCCTCAAAAAAAAAAAAAAAGAGTCAAGACTGAAAATTATGAGTTCGGCTATCTCTGAGCCAGGATGCCTTCACTCCTGCTTTCTCCTCAATCTCCTCCCACCATTCCTGCCCCTGCAATCCTAGACTCTGATTGGAGAACTTTCAGCTTATCTAACCTGATCCCAGGGCCACCATACCACTTCCTAGTCATCTCCAAATCATGCCAATGGATCCTCTCTGCACACCCCCTTTCCAGCTCTTACTCCGCCAAGTCTATCTTCACCTATTAGAATGAAAGCACCTTGAGGGGAGCAATTGTCTTGCTTGTATCTGTATGCCCAGAGTTTAGCCCAGTGTTGGCATGTAGTAAAAGCTTGATAAATGCTTATTTCATTTTATTTCATATTATTCCCTAGCTTTAAGTCTATAGATCAGTACCAGTCTTTGCCCAATTTGTACTGATTCATGGAACTTTTACTACCAAAGATCCTTACTTCTTAAATCCTAAAAACTTTAAAAATTGAGTTCTCCTCCTCCTCTCTGACTCTCTGTAGTTATTTTTGTCATTTTTCAGTTGTGTCCAACTCTTTGTGATGCCATTTGGGGTTTTCTTGGCAAAGATACTGGAGTGGTTTCCCATTTCCTTCTCCAGCTAATTTTACAGATGAGGAAACTGAAGCAAACAGGGTTAAGTGACTTGCCCAGGGTCACACAGTTAGGAAGTGTCTGAGGCTGAATTATTCTTCCCATTTCTCCCCTCACTACCCAGCCACATCTCTATCCCCTGAGTAGGGAAGGATCCTAAGGCCTCAAAGAAGCAAAGAATCTATGGTAGAGAACGTAGAGAATGTAATGGTACACAGCAGGCCAACAACACTGTTCTCCCAGTCATAAAAGGGGCTGTCAATCATGAAATGATCTCAAAAATACAGATGACACAAAGGACCCTGGAAAGATCCATTGACAGAGTAAGAAGGTCATCAATACCACCAATGATGACTTGCTTGCAAGAAGTGATGTGCAAGCCATCATGGAGCATGTCCATGCACGACAAAGAAGGAACCAGCAAAGAAGCAACCAGGAAAGACTACAGACAATCACACAACTCAAGGGTACTCCCATTGCTATGCCAGAACCAAAGGAAGGTGTTCGGTGCATCAGCCAGATGTGCTTTGGAGGACTTAAGAAAGGACACAGTCCAGGGTAAAAAGGCCTGGAAGCATTGTTGTATAATACTAATGGAAGTTACAGCCATGGGGATGAAATTACAGCTCTATCCAAGTGTAAAACTGCATCCAATTCTACAAACATTATTGAGTACCTACTATGCGCCAGGCACTATGTACTTGCCACTAGGGCTACAGAGACAATAACAAAACAGTCTCTACCTTGAGGAGGTTTCATTCTATTGAGAAGAGAAAATATGTATGCAGATAAGTAAATACAAAATTTCTACAGAAAGATAGAAAGAGGCAAGGGTATAAAGAGCTAAACAGGGAGAAAGGAAAGCAAGAAGCACCAAGTGCCTTCTGTATACTAGGCACTGTGCTAAGCCCTTTACAAATATTAGCTCATTTGATCTTCACAACAACTCTGAGAGGTAGATTCTATTATTATTCCCATTTTATAGTTGAGGAAACTGAAGCAATCAGGTTTAAGTGACTTGCCCAGGGTCACACAACTAGTAAGTGTCTGAGGCTGGATTTGAAATCAGATCTTCCTAACTCCAGGCCTTGGGATTCAGTATATGGTCATCTTCTTCCTAACTCCTGACTTCTAGCTGAGAGAGGGTGAAATCAGGAAAGGAAAGTCCACAGTAGACTAAAACCAATCAGAACTTATCGTCTAACCCCCTCATTTGGCAGATGAGAAAGCCATGGCCTAGAGAAGTTGTTATTTGTCCAACTTGGAGCTATGAGGAATTCCTTACTAGTAGAAAGCATTTATAGAACAAAAAGCAATTGGATATGGAAGAGATCATAGAAGTCATGAAATCTAGACTACTACCATCCCCCATCTTACAGATAAGGAAACTGAGTCACAGAGAAGGCTAGTGACTTGCTCAGGATCACATAGTAAGTCAGTGGCAGAGCCAGAATTCATTCAGACCTTCCTTTTTGATACCTCCTACTCTTTCCATTCCCTCACCTTGTGTGGCTCTGGTGAGGGAGCTGAGAACAAAGCAAGGTCTGAGTGTTCTCACATTCATCCTGAGTAATGGAAAGGTTCTACCCAGCAGAGAGAAGGACTGAGGGGAAGGGCAGTTTCCTACCAGCTTCGTGGGAACTCTCGAGGGTCGAAAACCTCCATACAATATGCTGTTTCCATCCTCCCATGACAACGCATCAGCCCAGCTTCCTTTCCCACACACAGACCAGGCAACAGGCAGCCCCTTGGTGAGGTCCCTAAACAATAGAGGCAGGAGAGCTCCTAAAATTAGCTCTCACCCTCTTCTCTGCCAAGGGCCTTATGCAGGTCCACCAACATCCCTTGATATTGTTCTGGGCTCCAGTAGAGAATATCCGGACCTTGGGAAGCAACCCTGGCAACATTTCCCTCCCCCTGGGCACTCCCTCCTCCCTCCATCCCTTCGCTTGTGAGACACCAAGGAAATGTAGTTAGCAACAGAGGCTTTGGAGCCACCATTTTTCCCACCTGTTCCAGTAATGGAACAGTGCTCAGTGCCTTGGCCCTCCCTCAACTGCCTAACCATCCTGCGCAGCCTTGGTATACAACTCAGAGGCAGGGGCGGGGGAGGGGGGGGGAGTAGGAAGATGACCATATATTGGATCCCAAGAAGACTTGGGTTTGGCATTCTGGAAAGCAATTTGAAACCATGCCCAAAGGGATGAAAACTGTTTATAACCTTTGACCCAACAATACCACTACTAGGTCTGTATCTCAAAGAGATCATAAAAACAGGAAAAGAACACACATGTACAAAAATATTTATAACAGTTCTTTTTGTGGTGGTAAAGAATTGGAAATTGAGGGATGTTCATCAATTGGGGAATGACTGAACAAGTTGTGAGTTGTGGTATATGAATGTAATGGAATACTACTGTGCTATAAGAAATGATGAGCAAACGGACTTCAGAAAAACCTGGAAAGACTTACGTGAACTGATGCTGAGTGAAGCGAGCAGAACCAGAACATAATACACAGTAACAGTCACATTGTGCAAAGAATAACTTTGATAGACTTCCCACTTCTCAGCAACGCAAGGGTCTAAGACAACTCCAAGAGGCGCATGATGGAAAATGACATCCACATCCAGAGAAAGAACTATGAAGTCCGAGTGCAGATGGAAGCACGCCATTTGCTCTCCTTGTCTTGTGTTGTTTTCTTTCTTCTTTCTCGTGGTTCCTCCCATTAGTTCTCACTCCTCTTTATATCATGACTGTGAAAATATGTTTAGTATGAATGTATAAGTAGAGCCTATATCGGATTGCATAGCATCTTGGGGAGGGGGGAGAAGGAGGAGGAGAAAATGTAAACCCCAAAACTTATGGAAGTGAATGTCAAAAATGAAAATTTAATTAATTAATTTTATAGCTTAAAAAAAAAGTTTGTGGAACCTATATTGGAGTGGGAGTAAGAGGGGAGGAGAGGGAGGGGGAAAAATTTGGAACTCAAGGGATTGTGGAACTGAATAAGTAAATAATTTTTTTTAAAAAAAGAGAAGAAAAAAAAGACTTGGGTTTGGATCATGGCTTTGCCTTTAACTAGCTGTGTGATCTCAGGCAACAGTTTGCTCCAGGCTGTGGTTTGTTGTTGTTCAATTGTATCAGTCATATCTGACTCTTCCTGACCCCATTTGGGGTTTTCTTGGCAAAGATCCTGGAGTGTTTTGCAATTTCCTTTTCCAGTTCATTTTACAGATAGGAAAACTGAGGCAAACAGGTTGGAGTGACTTGCCCAGAGTCATACAGCTAGTAAGTGCCTGAGACTGGATTTGAACTCAAGTCTTCCTGATTCCAGGTCTGGCATCCTATCCACTTTAACATCTAGCTCCTCTGGACCTTGTTTTATTCCTCTGCCAAATGAGACTTGATGAATTCTGACTCACAATCGTGGAAATATCAGTTGACACTGGGTAGGAGTTCTATTTGACTGTGTCGATATGGCATCTTTAAGCCATAGAGAAGAGAATGTTTAGTGAAAGGAGCACTGAATTTGGAGTCAAAAGATCTGGGTTCAAATCCCTGTTCTAATACTTCCTATGTGTTAACTTAAAACAATCATACCACTCTCTCTGAGCCTCAGTTTCCTTATCTGCAAAATGGAGATAATAATACCTAGACTACCCACCTCACAGGTTGCTGTGAGGGAAAGTTTGGAGAGCCCAGTAGTCTATCCACTGCACCACCTGGCAGCCTGACCACACCATTATACCCAGAGAGCACTGGTTCCCAACCTGGATGTAGACCTCTGGAGAAACATGGAATTATTGCAAGGGGTCCATAAATCTATAAGCATGTCATATCTCATTCTTTTGATCTTTTCTAGAATCTTAGGAACATAGACTTAGCTCTAGAAGGGACCTCAGAGGATACCTAGTCCAATGTCCCCATTTTACAGATGAGGAAACTGAGGTTCAGAGAGGTTGTTACTCAAGATTACAAGGTAATAAGTGGGATAGATCAGAGGATCAGAGGATTGGGTGGGAGAGCTACAACAAAATATTCAGCTCAACTCAGTAGACTCAATAAATAATAGATCACACATATGTGTATGTGTGGAAAGAGAGCTAAATCTGGAGTTAGGAGTGACTTGGTTTTATATCTAGCCAAAGCAGCAAGGCACCCTGAGGGGAGGGGAGAGAGAGAGAGAGAGAGAGAGAGAGAGAGAGAGAGAGAGAGAGAG
>NW_027187398.1:7936003-7936094 GCF_028583685.1 Petaurus breviceps papuanus
GAGAGAGAGAGAGAGAGAGAGAGAGAGAGAGAGAGAGAGAGAGAGAGGGGAGAGAGAGAGAGAGAGAGAGAGAGAGAGAGAGAGAGAGAGA
>NW_027187398.1:7936194-7946194 GCF_028583685.1 Petaurus breviceps papuanus
AGAGAGAGAGAGGAGAGAGAGAGAGAGAGATAGGAGAGAGAGGAGAAAGAGAGAGGGGGAGGGGGAAGAGAGAAAGAGAGAGAGAGAGGAAGACAAAGAGGAGAAGAGAGAGAGAGAGAGAGAGAGAGAGAGAGAGAGAGAGAGAGAGAGAGAGAGAGAGGAGGCAGCATGTACCAGGGAAGTCAAATCACATTGACCAACATCTGCCCTCATTTCCTAATGGAAACAACTCAGGACCCTGAACCTAAGAGCCTTGGGCATAGCATTGTTTCTAGCCCACTGCCCTCAGCCATCATCCTCAGAAGTAACCAACCCCTGTGAAAAGGCAGTCTAGCAGCCTCTCTGGCAGGTGCTTTATCCACAGCTACCAAAGACTCAGAAAAGAAAGTTCTGGCTACCAAGGTCCTTAGCACCATCAAATGGTCCAACATCTGAAACTGAGATGTTTTTATCAATGGGGATGACATTTAAGAAAAGGCATTACTATATACTTTGCAGCTATACCCTAGGGACCCTGGGGCCTTTGCCTTTGACTTGCAGCTGAAGCCTTTCATATGTGTTGTCTCCCTCATTAGAAAGTGAGCTCCATGGTGGCAGAAGCTGTCTTTTTTTAATTATCTACAACTCCAAAGCTTAGCACAATACTTTAAGCACTTAATTAATGCTTTATGCTTTCCTTCAAAGCCTGCCTCTGATGTTTACAAGCTGTGTGACCCTGAGCAAGTCACTTAGCTTACCTCCTCTTCACTTTCCCATCTGTAAAATGGGAATGATTATATCTGCCTCACAACGTGGTTGGGAGCTTAAATGAGAACTTAAATTAAGTACTTTTGTTGTCATTCAGTTGTGTTCAACTCTTCTTGACCCCATTTGGGGTTTTCTTGGCAAAGATACTACAGTGGTTGGCCATTTCCTTTTGTAGTTCATTTAACAGATGAGGAAACTGAGGCAAACAGAGTTAAGTGACTTGCCCAAGATCACACAGCTAGGAAGTTTCTTTTTTTTTTTTTATTTTAGATACAAACACCAGAACACAGATACAGCATAAAGAAACAAAAACATATCATAAATTTAAATATTGGAACTTAAATACAAAGTATGAAAAGGGGAAAAAGCATGTCATATGCATAGCAGAACATAAGAGAGGATTCAAAATACGTAACAATAAATTTTCATTTCAAGCAAACCTGTATGAAAAATATTACACATTGTATTGAGAGCTTCTGAGATGAGATTTGAACTCAGGTCTTCTTGACTCGAAGCCTGATGCTCTCTCCACTGTGCTCCCTAGCTGTGTAAAGTGCTTTGCAGACCTCAAAGTGCTATGTAAGTTAGCTATTATTGTTACTACTATATTCAAAATGCATATAGATTTGATTAATAGAATGCAATTCTTTTTAAGTGCTGCTGAATTCATATCGGCTGCCTTCATGAATGTCCTCAACTAATGTGTACTAATAGCGTATGTCTCATGCGGGGTTCCATGAAACTTGTTACTTTAAAAAGGAGTCCTCATTCCAGATTGCAGAGGACCACGACTCCACAGGTACTTACATCACAATGGTTTGACCAGCAGAGGGAGCAGTTGAGCACACAGAGGCCTAGACGAAGCTCTCACAACCCAGATCACGTTGGTTAAGGCCACAGGAGCTCAAGACCTCAGGAAGCCACACCATTGGGGAGAGGCCACAAGGACTCCCACCTCAGGAGGCCAGCCCACTAGATAGAGGCCACTGGGGTCCAAGCTGCTGCTCCCAACCTCCTGGAAAAGTGATTCTTTCCCTAGTAGGCCCCAGGAGCAAATAACTAATCACCTTCTCAAGGAGTCACCTGCTAGCATGTGAGTTCTTTGAGGGCAGGAACCACGTCTTTGTGTCACCTACACTAGCAATTCTCAGACCTTTTGGTCTCAGGGCCCCTTTTTCACTCTCAAAAATTAATGAAGTTTCCAAAGAGTTTTGGCTTATTTTAAATATTTACCAGATTAGCTGTTAAAACTGATAAAATTTTAAAATATTGATTAACTCATTTAAAAATAACAATAAACATATTACATGTTAACATAGCATATTTTTATGAAAAATAACTGCATTTTCCAAAATGAAAAAATTAGTGTAATGTTTTACATATTTTGGCAAATCTCTTTAATGTCTGGATTAATGTGAAACAGATGGATTCTCATTCTGCATTCAATCTGTTCTAATTTGCTGTTTTGGTTAAAGTATATAAAGAAAATCCAGCCTCTCACAGGTATGTAGCTGGATAAAGGAGGAGTATATTGATAGGAAAATAACATCTTAGCATTATTATGAAAATAGTTTTGACCTCATGAACTCCCTTGAGGATCTCCAAGTGTCCACAAATCACACATTGAGAACCACTGTCTTACAATGATAGGCAGAGTGCCCTGCACATAGTAGGCTCTCAGGAAATATTTGTGGGAAGAATGAATGAGTCACATTCCAGCCGGAGTGCCTTAAATCAGTATGCCTTCTCTCTGCAAAACTGATTCATATGCAGCAACAGCCTCAATCCAAGAGCTGGGTCCTGGCCGGTGTCATACATTTTCTTCATCATCCCTTTCCCTCCTCCCACACACACACTTCCAACACTGCTCCAAGGCCAGTGCTGGGTACAGAGTTGATGCTCAGTAAACAACTGTGATTTGATTGACTGACAAGCAGCCACAACAGTAATATCAAGGGATGAGTGCCCCTGATGAGGGACAGCCAGAGATAAATAAACAGCAACAATTTAGATTTCTGGAGCTTTTTAAGGCTTCCAGAATGCTCTCCCCCTGCCAGCGCCATGGGGGAGGGAGAACCAAGTGTGATCACCATTTTACAAATGAAAGAAACTGAAGGTCAGGAGTGGTTAAAGGTAGTGTTGTAAAGTAGTCTTGGGGTCAGGAACACCTGGGTTCACATCCTGCCTCTGACACACTAGTGGTGGGACTAGTGTCAGCCTCCTAACCACCCTCATCCCTAGTCTGCTCATCTATAAAATGAAGACAGGCTTGTGGTGAGGCTTACATAAAATGATGTATCCAAAGTGCAATTTAAATTTCAAGTGTTATTAAAAGACCTCTCTAGAATCACATAGCAAAGATGGGACCTAGACAGCTAGGTGGTGCAGTAGATAGGGTGCCGGCCCTGGAGCCAGAAAGACTCATCTCTCAGTATCGTTTGCTTTCTGATAGCTCTTAATTCAATTCACCAAACATTAAGTGTAGCATGTAGGGACAGCTAAGTGGTGGAGTGGATAGAGTGAGCGGCCTGGAGTCAAGAAGACATATTCCTAAGTTCAAATCTCAGACACTTACTAGCTGTGTGACCCTGGGCAAATCACTTAAGCCTGTTTGCCTCAGTTTCCTCATCTGTAAAATGAGCTAGAGAAGGAAATGGCAAACCACTCCAGTACTTTTGCCAAGAAAACCCCAAATGGGGCCATGAAAGTTGGCCACAACTATAAATGACTTAACAAAATGCCTTCTGATTCCAAGTTCAACACATTCCATTTTGTGATAAAGCCTCTTTTTTTTTTTAAAAAAAAGTAGTTTGAAGCATGAAATATGGAAACTCCTCTCTATGGATAGGAGTTCCACCTCTGATTCTCTTTCCCATCTGTCTTTTTCCCTGAGATTGGATTCTCCTGTGAAAGGATGTCCCTTCATTTCCACACATGGAAATGATATCCTTTAATTTTATGGTATCTTTAAAGTAATTGGGAAGAGAAAAAGGTCAATGGTGACAAGATCAAGTATAGATTAGTTGCTGGCCTGGAAATCAGGAAGAATTGGGTTTACATCCCAGCTCTAACAAAAACAACTGCATTATCTTGGGGAAATCATTTAATTTCTTAAGTGTCCTTAAGCAACTATTTAAAACAAAAGGTACTGACCTGCATCGGTAGAGGGAATTTCCTCTCCTGGGAGTTCCTGAACCAACGAAATCAGTCACTACCCCAAAGTGGCAATAATAGGATTTTGAAAGAGGTGGAGAGTCTACTACTGGCCCTTCGGGTAAATCTATATGAGGCAAACAACCTTCGGGGTAAGATGGTAACTATCATGGAGGGCATGTCACTGCTACACAGACCACTAGGTGGTGCAGTCGAGATAGTGATGGACTTGGAGTCAAGACCTGAATTAAAACCCTCTCTCAGATACAGCTGTGTAGATCTGGGCAAGTTACAATCTCTCTGAGCCTCACTTTGCTAATCTGTAAAATGGGGATAATACTGGCACCCACTTCCCAAGGTTGTTGCAAGGAATAAATAATATTTGTAAATTGCTCTGCAAAACTTAAAGCATTATATATAATAACTACTCTTACTATTATTGTTATCACTATTATAATCACCAAGACTAAGTCTAAAGGGAACCCAGAATAATAGATGAGGAAGCCAAGCCTCACCCAAGAGTAGAACTAGTTTGAACTACTGCCTGGTGAATATACTTCAGGCAAGGCAAGTCAAAAGAGAATGGGCCAGGGGCAAGACTAAGACCCTCTGAGGCCATAGCGCTGGAGACCTCTGGAAGCAGCAAACAAGCCAGCTTTGAGGCAGTGTAAGGCAGCTGGAAGCCCAGGGGAGAGATCTCTGGGGCCGGAGAAGGAAATGTTCTCCTCACCCAGGAGACCAGAAACCAAGGAGCTGTGAAAAGGATAGAAAAACCAAAAGGAGGTGGAATAAGATAGGTGTATGTACCCTGAAATACACCAGGAAAGAAGGTTGGGGGAGAGGGGTGGTACTAAAGATTCCATTCCACCGCCCAAAAGATAGATCAGGGAGACAGAGACAGAGAATAAGAGACAGAGAGAGAGACAGAGAGAGGGAGAGAGACAGAGAGAGGGAGAGGGAGAGAGAGAGAGAGAGAGAGAGAGAGAGAGAGAGAGAGAGAGAGAGAGAGAGAGAGAGAGAGAGAGAGAGAGAGAGAGAGAGAGAGAGAGAGAGAGAGAAAGAGAGAGAGAGAGAGAGAGAGAGAGACAGAGAGACAGAGAGACAGAGAGACAGAGAGACAGAGACAGAGACAGAGACAGAGAGAGAGAGAAACAGAGACAGAAATGGGGGGAGAAAAGAGAAAGAGACAGAAAGAGGCGACAGAAACAGGGGCAGAGTCAATTATTAAGTTCAAATCCAGCATTAAACATTTACTAGCTGTGTGACTCCAGGCAAGTCACTTAACCTCTGTCTGCCTTGGTTTCCTCAACCATAAAATGAAGTTAATAATAACACTTCCCTCACAGAATTGTTGTAAAGTGTCAGATCTTCCTGACCCTAGGCACAGTGCTCCATACACTGCAGTACTCAGCTGCCTCTACGCACTGGAACAGCCAGTGAAAATGCCTGGAGTCTGGATATGGAGCATCTTGTGTGAGGAACAGAAAGGAAGCCAGTGTCACTGGATAGGGAATAAGATATGAGAAGGCTGGAAAGGTAGGAGGGGGCCAGGTTGTGACAAACAGAGGATGTTAAGAGTTCATCCTGGAGGTGATGGGAAGCCACCGAAGTTTATTGAGAAGGGGAGTGACTTGGTCAGACCTGAGCTTTAGGAAGGTTAATATGACAGCTGAGTGGAGGGTGGACCAAAGTGGGAAGACACCTGTGGCAGGGAGTCTGTTTCAATAGCCCAGGCCCAAGGTGATCAGGACCAGGACCAGGGGTGATGGGAGTGTCAGAGGAGAGAAGTCGGAGGGATGTTACAAGCGTAGAAATAACAGGATGTGGCAACAGATTAGCTAAAGGGGGTAAGAGGGAGTAAGGCATCCAGGATGACACCAAAGTGGTGAACCTGCGTGGCCAGGGAGGGTGGTGGGAACCTCAACAATAATAGGGGAGTTTGGAAGGGGGAAAGGCTTGAAGAGAAAAATAATGAGTTTAGTTTTGGACACACTGAGTTTAAGATGTCTGTGGGAGATCAATGTGAAGCTGGAAGTTAGAGAGAGGTCAGGGATGGATAAGTAAACCTGAAAATCATCTGCATAGAAGTAATCATGGAAACTGAGGGGACTGATGAGATCACTAAGCAAAATAGTAGAAGGAAAACAGAAGAAGTCCTGGGACAGAGCCTTGGGAGACCCCCACCACCACCACCACCTTTGCTGAGTGTGACCTGGACAAAGACCCAGCAAAGGAGACTGAGGAGGAGAGCTCCTAACATATAAGATGTAACAGGATAGAGGAGCATCAGGGAAAGGGAGAGAGAAGAAGGTGATTGACAATATGGAAGGCTGCAGAGAGGTCAAGAAGGATGAAGATTGAGGAGAGCCCATTCATTACACTTGGCAATTGAGATATAATTGGTAATTTTGGATAGGGAAATTTCAGTTGGATGATGAGGTCAGGAGCCAGATTGCAGAAAATTAAAAAGAGAATGAGAGAAAAAGGAAATGGAGGTTTCAATGTAGATAGCCTTGGGTTTAGCCACAAATGGAAGAAGAGATATGGGTAGACAGGAAGATACAGGGTGTCCCCAAACCCTTAGGGAAGTTTACAGTTTTAATAGCTGGAAAACATATATGTGTGTGTATGTAAATATACATTTATTTATTTTTGTTTATATACAGATATGCATTGTGCATATTTATGTTTCTACATTCATATATGTACATATGTATGTATGTTTACTGACACACACGTTAACATTCCATGTGATCTCCAGCTCAATCCCATGGCTAGAATTGGCCACCAGGGATTTAAACATTCCATAACTCGAAACCTCTGAGATGTGATGTAGGAGCTGCTATCTGGGCATCTGATGTCCAGAGGGAGTAATACAGTTTCTTCAGCCATCATCTCATGAATGTGTTGTTCATTTGTTTCAGTCACATCCGACTCTTTGTGACCCCATTTGGGGTTCTCTTGACAAAGATACTGGAGAAGTTTACCATTTTCTTCTCCAGCTCACTTTACAAATGAGGAAACTGAAGTAAACAGGCTTAAGTGACTTGCCCAGGGTCACACAGCTAGGAAATTGGATTTGAATTCTGGAAGATGAGTCTTCCTGACTCCAAGCCTGGCACTCTATCCACTGCTTGACCTAGCTGCCCTCCCATGAATGTACCCAAGAGGAAACAAAGGCAGCTACTGGGCTGGAGGGTAGAAGGAAGTGTTCTCTTCCCACTAAACCCCAATCCACTTCAGCAACAAAAGCACTGAGCTCTTCCCACCTTGACCCTTCCTTCATACCTCCCTCCCACCCCCCACCTCTATACCCCTACCTGAAATAGTGTGGACATCTCTCTTCATTGATTTTTTACTATGAGCCAGGCACTAGAGGAACAGAAAAGAACTAAAATAAACCCCTGACTTTGAGCAGCTTACATTCTACAGGGGGGATGCACCACATACAATGATGAGTAAATACAACATCATTTCAGGAGAGAGAGAACAAGGAGCCCCCAAAAAAGGCTTCTGGGTGGAGTAGCAACTGAGTTGAACTTTGCAAGAAGCAAAAGATTCTGACAAGGGGGAGGAGGAGACAGTGCAGTCCAGGGAAGGCGAATAGCCTTTGCAGAGATGGTGTGTCGGATTAGGGAAACAGTCAATAATCCAATGAAGCTGGTACACGGAGTAATGAAGAGGAAATGGGAAGAAATAAGACCAGAAAGGGAGCCATACTGAGAGGGCTTTAAATGCCATGGTGAGATTTTGTGGTGAGGCTTACATAAACCGCGGAAGAGAGTGACCTTGGTCAGAATTAGGACTTAATTTGGCCTCTGTTTGGAGGATGGATTAGAGAGAAAAGAGATTGGAATCAGGGAATCCAATTAAAAGGCACAATGGATAGATTGCCAGACCTGGCATAGGAGAAAACTGGGTTCAGACTCTGCCTCTGGCACTTACTAGTTGGATGACCTTTGATAAGTCATTAAACCTCTCCAAATTCTAGTTTGTGCTTATGTAAAAATGGACATAATACCTATAGTATTAGTAATAGTGCCTACATCTAAGGTTTGTTGTGAGGCTCAAATCAGAGGAGGTCTGTAAAGTGCTTTGCAAACTTAAAAGTACTCCACAAATATCAGGTATTGTCATTATGTTACTATTATTATTACTACTAGCAGTATTATTACTACTTAGTAGTAATTATTATAGTATATCACATCATACTATACTATAAAAATTATAATATATCATATCATATATAATATTTCTATATCATATTATTTTATTCACATATTATAATTCTATTAATAATATAATATATTAGTTGTGATAATTATTGTAGTATATTTTATCACAATATATTATGATTATAGCATGTTGTATATTGTATAATCTATAACATTTTTATCATATAGTGATTATAATATTAATAATATAATTATATTTTATTATTACATAAAAGATAAGCATGACTCTGGGAAGGCAATAAGTGCAGCAAATAGCCAAGTCAGGTCAATCCAAAGCAGCTTTGGCTCTCTTCCCTTGGGAGCTAACTCAGCCAACAGATCTGGACACAATTTATAGCCTTATTCCTGGAATATCACTGATCTGCTAGAACCATAGTCATTCTATTGGAGACAGTTGTCCTGAAGCCCCCAGCTCACCTTGTAGGCCCTTCCAGAAAAACTCCTGAGCACCAGATCAAATACTTAGGGGACAAAGGGGTGATCGCCTGCCATTGAATCAATCCTAGCCATGCTTGGAAATTAAGTAGGGCTGACACACAAGTGGCAGAAATTTATGAGAACATCTCCACTTAGCAGAGATTGTCAATTTCCAAATGGAAATCCTACAGGGTGAACATGAGTCCTGCCAAGAGAGGGCAAGACCCTCTAGCCCTTCTCCTCTGCACTGTTCCTCCCATATACAGGAGACAGACCCTAAAGCAACAGAAAGTCTATGCACCAGGTACAGTCTTAAAGATAGCAACAGAATCTCTATAGAATTAACAATAATTTGTCCCTCATAACCCCACCTTCTAGGAGGTTGGAGGTCTGCAGGTATTGCAAATTGAACATTGTTTTTTGGACTTTTTTCTTTATTATTACTACACAATACTGGTGTGTTGACCAGTTGTGCTGATTTTTTCCTCCATCTTTAAAAAGTACTATTTGTTGTATGGGATGGCTCTCTGGGAAAGGGAACTAGGGAAAATTATGATGATGTTTAAAAAGATATCAATAAAAATATAAAAATAAAACAATAATAGTCTCTTACATTGATATAATTTTTTTCTAGTTTACAAAGTTTTATCTACTCAGCCTCATCTTATCCTCACAAATCTATGGTAGGATTATTTTCCCTTTTTTACAAATAAGGAAACTGAGGCTCGGAGACATTAAGTGTTTGCCCAAGGTCACACAGCTAGTGAGTGGCAGAACTGAGACTCAGACCCAAGTCCTCCACATCCAAATGCAGTGTGAATTAGTGATTATCCTACTCCAGGAATAGGCATACATAGCTTTAGGACCATATGAAGGCAGATGCCAAATTCACCTATCAATCAGCTTATTGTGTGCTGGGCCTCTTCGAGGCACTAGGGATACAAATACAAAAGTGCCCTCAGGACTCAAGCTCTATTGGGGGATATAGCATATTCACAGACAACACTATGCTGCATATGTGCATAATAAATACACAGTAACATATGGGGCACTAATAAGGGAAATCAGGAAAGTCTTGTTGAAGTAACCCTTGAAGTAAGTCTTGAAGGGAACTAGGAGTTCCAAGAGGTAGAGGTGAGGAGGAAGAGTCTTCTAGGTATAGAAGAGAACAGCCATTAAAAAGGTGCAGGAAAAATATAGAAAGTCATTCAGGGAACAGCAAGCAAACCAGTTTGTCTAGAGTACATGAGAAGGGAGTAATGTGTAATCAACCTGGAAAGCTAGACTGAAACTCGATTGTGAAGGCTTTCAAATGCCAACAAAGGAGTTAGAATTTTAACCTAAAGGCACTAGGGAGCCACAGGAACTTCTTGAGCAGAGGAGTGACATGATCAGACCTATGCTTTAGAAATATAAATTACACAGTATTATGGAAGATGATTTGGAGA
>NW_027187398.1:7951194-7956591 GCF_028583685.1 Petaurus breviceps papuanus
CTGGGATCTTTTCCATGAGGGCACTCCTCCCCAAGCTGCAGAATGCAATCCCCTCCCCCGCTCCTCGCCCCACCCCACCCCTGGGCCTTCCCAGCCTCTGCAAACTCTTACCTTGGCCTCTTCCCTACCCAGGGCCACCCTCTCTACCTCTTGACATTGTGGAACAAACAGGCTGGTGGGGGCTTTTGCTCCATAACCCACCTACCCCCTCTTTTTCTTTCCCCCAGTTATACCCCTTGCCTTTCCACAGCTTCTCCTGAAGGGACAGTAGAAGGGAAAGGAGTTTTAAAACTCAGTTGGAAGAATTTAATTTAGCTATTGAGAAAGAACCGTGCTAGCTGTATAGTAATAGGCACATGGGGAGGTTATGAAATATGGTATAGGATGATAGTAATTGCTAACATTTCTATAACCGCTTTAAGGCTCCTGAAGCATTTTACAAATATTGTTTCATTTGATCCTCACAGGAACCCTGCGAGGTAGGTGCTATTATGATACCCATTTTACAGATGGGGAAACTGAGGCAAACAGGGTTAAATGACTTGCCCAGGGTCACACAGCTAGGAAGTGTTTGAGGCCACATTTAAACTCAGGTCTTCCTTGCCTCCAGGTCCAGTGCTTTGTCTACTGTGTCACTTCATATACAACCAAGGAGATGAGAAATGGAATATTTATTATGAGAAAGATTAGGCCCAAATGGCTACAAAAGAGTGCACAAAGGAGAGAAATGTGAAATAAACCTGGAAAAGCAAGCTGGAGTCAGATTATGCAAAGCTTGAAAATTTAAGCAGATGAGCTTGTACTTTACCCTGAAGGTAACAGAGAGTTACTGGAGCTTTTTGAGCTGAGGAATAACAGATCAAACCTGTACTTTAGGAATATCACTTGGGCAGCTGTGTGGAGGGGGAATTGGGGAGGGGAGAGAGATCAAACAGGAGGCCATTAGGTGACTCAGTGCTGGGTCCAGGGGTCAGGAAGACCTAAGTTCAAATCCAATCTCAGACACTTCCCAAATGTGTGACCGTGGATAAGTCACGTCTCCATGTCTGCCTCAGTTTCCCCACCTGTAAAATGAGCTGGAAAAGGAAACAGCAAACTACTCCATTATCTTTACCAAACAAACCCAAGGACAGTATTGTTGTGTCGTGGTCCATGGGGTCACGACAGAACAATTAGTATAATAGTACCTTGAATGACGATGATGATTATGTGAATAATGAGGAGATGGATCATGAAAAAAACATGGAAGCCAAACCAGCAAGACTTGGCAACTGACTGGTGATGGAGAGATGTCTCAACAACTCGTCCCACCTTCCTTCTTCATTGAGAGGGAGGCCCTATCTCAACCCCACCCCACAAGCCTCTCTAAGAGCCATGCAAAAATCTGGTATGTGGATAAACACAGCTGGGGGTAAACATTGCCAGCTATTAGTCAGTCCTCCTGTGGCGAGACTTTCTGTTCCTTAAATGAAAAGCTTGGTTGAAATACCCATGGAGACTACAGGGAGCCAGGAATAACCCTCTTCCCCTCCCTGCCACTGAAGAGGAAGGTTGGACAGCATTCTTTCTTTCCACCAACAATTCTATCAGGGCTCTGGTGGCAGGCTGCTGGAGGCTCCAAACTTAATTGCATTTGCAAACACACTATTCATCATGTCCAAGGCCTTGTAAATTTGCGGAGGCAAGCCAGGGCTCAGATGGTTCCTTCTGGGGTTTTCCCTTGGGAGGAGAATAGGCGTCTAAGCTGCTGCCCTTCCCTCTCCTGGAAGGAGAGACACTAGACAAACACTCCCAGGGCTTAGGGGAACCTGTGTTTAGAACAGGCCAGAAAAGAAACTACTTCATAAGACCATTTAAAGCAGGGAAGGACCAGTGCGACCATTAATCAGTCTAACCTCCTCATTTTACAGATGAGAAAACTGAGGACCAGGGAGGTTATATGTTCTCCCCAAGGTCACACAGGTTGTAAATCACAGAAGGGGGATCTAGAGGAAGACTTCAAATCAAGACACTTACTTTAAAGGGGGAGACTGTTTCCCCTATTATCTGGGAAAAATAATAGCTCCTATTTCTATAACCCTTGACTCAGTACAAAGTGGCATTGCTTCCATATCCCTGTGAGGCAGACAGTGTATATGTCATTAATCCCTCCTGTAGGAGGAGGAGATCTGACCTGCGATTTCATTTATTTAGGGAACTCCCAATGTGGAAACTCCCTTTACTAAAAATCATGGGCAATTCCTCCACTGCAGCTTGTAGTCTTGGAGAATTACCTGACATCCTGAGAGGTTAAAGTGTCAGAACCACAGATTTTTAGCTGGAAAGATCCATTCTAGCTTTTTCTTGTACAGTTGTTTCAGTCATATCCAACCCTTCATGACCCCATTTGGGAATTTCTTGGCAAAGATACTGGAATGGTTTGCCATTTCCTTCTCCAGCTCATTTTACAGATGAGGAAACTAAGGCAAACTGGGTTGAGGTACTTGCCCAGGGTCATACAGCTAGTAAATGTTGGAGGCTAAATCTGAACTCAGATCTTCCTGACTCCAAGCCCAGCATTCTATCCACCATACCACCCAGCTGCCTCCCTCATTCTAGCTTACAGGCCATCTAATATAACCCTCCTCATTTTACAAATGAGAAATAAATGAAATGCCTCCAGTCACATAGGAAGTGAAAAGCAGAGCGGGATTCAATTCTAGGACCTCTGACTCCAAATTCAGCAGCCAAGCTTGCAATGTTTCCACAGCTAGGATGTATCAGACGCAGAATTTGAACCCAGGTTTTTCCAACTCCTAAGCTATCCTTTTATCAACTGGTGTTGCATTGCACCTATGAGGAAGGGAAGGTTCAAAGAGGTTGTGACTTGTCCAAGGTCACAGAGCTAAGTGTCAGATTTGGTCTTCCTGACTCCAGATGAGGCCTCTAACCACATGCCATCTAGCTGCCTAGTACAGGGTCAGAGCTAGCATTCCAACCGCTAGCATTCCATTAGACTGGCCTCTCGGACCGTTCCTATACTGCCTTGTTTGATACAAGATACAACCAGAGGGGAAACCAGGAGGAGCCAGGTAGGCAGCTCCCTCAGGGGCCACACACACAGGAGGGTAAAAAGAAGGATTTTTTAAAAAACACTTTTCCCAATATATTTAATCTCTGAAAAGCCCACTCAGAGTGGTTGGCTTAGGAGGCTGCACCAGTATCAGCAAGGCAGTCCTTTCTGAGAATCAATATAAGTCACTCATTTCTTCTCCTATCAGCCACATTTAATACATCTTTATCTTTTGAAGGTAGATTTGATTTCTTAATAAGAATTCATGTTCAAATAGCATCTTTAAGGTTTACAGAACGCTTCCTGGAAACGGCCTGTTGAGATAAGAGGTATAAGTATTATTAGCTCCATTTTATAGAGGGGAAAACTGAGGCCCAGAGAGGCTTTACATAATTTGTCCATGATCACACAAGTAAATGCCCAAATCAGGATTTGAACCCGAGTTCTCTTGGTTGCAAGTTCACCATACTACTCTCACCTCAGTTTCCTCATCTGTAAAATGAGCTGGAGAAGGAAATGGAAAACCACTCTGGTATCTTTGCCAAGAAAACCCCAAATGGGGTCACAAAGAGCCAGACACGACTGAAACCACTTAAATAATCAGTTCAGCACATTAGTTTCAGTGCTTTCCTATCACTTTTTATAACTCTCACTGGCTCCTTTCCATCTGCCTACAAACATGCTTAGGTCTCCTCTGTCCTTAAGAAAAAAATTGCCAGCGATTCTGGGAGCAGCCGTCTCACGTATAACTCACAACTTTCACAGCCTGACCAGCAACCTCGATATCCCCCAAAATGGCATCTACTATTAAGGATCAGCTGATTTTGAATGTCCTAAAGGAGGAACAGGTTCCCCAGAACAAGATCACTGTTGTTGGGGTTGGTGCAGTTGGCATGGCATATGCCATCAGTATCTTAACAAAGGATTTGGCTGATGAACTTGCCTTAGTTGATGTAATAGAAGACAAATTAAAGGGAGAGATGATGGATCTCCAGCATGGCAGCCTTTTCCTCAAAACGCCAAAGATTGTTTCTGGAAAAGACTATAGTGTAACTGCAAACTCAAAACTTGTCATTGTTACGGCTGGGGCACGTCAACAGGAGGGAGAAAGTCGTCTTAATTTGGTCCAGCGTAATGTGAATATCTTTAAATTCATCATTCCCAATATTGTTAAATACAGCCCTAATTGCAAGCTGCTTATTGTTTCCAATCCAGTGGATATTTTGACATATGTGGCCTGGAAGCTAAGTGGCTTTCCTAAAAACCGTGTTATTGGAAGTGGTTGCAATCTGGATTCTGCCCATTTCCGTCACCTAATGGGGGAGAGACTTGGTGTCCATTCTTCAAGTTGTCATGGATGGGTCCTTGGTGAACATGGAGACTCCAGTGTTCTGTATGGAGTGGTGTGAATCTTGCTGGTGTGTCTCTGAAGAATGTAAATCCTCAAATAGGAACTGATGCTGATTCAGAGAATTGGAAAGAAGTTCATAAACAGGTGGTTGAAAGTGCTTATGAGGTGATCAAGCTGAAGGGCTACACTTCCTGGGCCATTGGCTTGTCTGTGGAAGATCTGGCAGAAAGCATTATGAAGAATCTTAGGAGAGTGCATCCAATTTCTACCATGATTAAGGGACTATATGGCATTAATGAGGATGTCTTCCTTAGTGTCCCATGTATCTTGGGACAAAATGGCATTTCAGATGTGGTGAAGGTAAACCTGAATACAGAGGAGGAGAGCCGTTTAAGGAAGAGTGCAGATACTCTTTGGGGAATCCAGAAGGAGCTGCAATTTTAAAACCTTTTAATGTGCTGCCATCAAGAACATGACAGTGGTTAAGGGGTTATGTATGATTTGCTTTTCAAATAAGTCAAATCCTTCCTCTGATTAGTGATTGAACACCAGAAATGTCAAACCTGTGAACACACTCTAGTCTCTTCCTAAAGTTAGAAATGGGGAATAGTAGAGTGTGACTATTTGTTTAAACCTGTTGATGTTTGCATATGATGCTGGATATGACTTGTATAGTCTCGGTAGTTGGTGTCAAGCAGATAGTGCCCCACAGGTATATAAACTACCTGCCTTGTATGTAGGTACTACAGATTCCTGTAGGTCCAGAAAACAACACTCCTGACTACAAGACATCATACAGTAGTAATTCTTTATTGATGCATTGATTACCTTGTGCTCCTCTCCATTAGGGCTCCTACAGCATGGCCCCATGCATCACATTTCCAGAGGACCTGATTTTTGTCTACACACACACACACACACACACACATATATATATACATCAATAGTGTAGCAGCAAGCACCCCAAGCGTCCTCAGGGTTTGCAGCTACCACA
>NW_027187398.1:7956601-8011460 GCF_028583685.1 Petaurus breviceps papuanus
TTAGCCTAGGGGCAGGGAAGATCTTTAAAATTTACATTCGCATTACAAATAGTTGTAAATTTCCATATTATATAAAAAGATCTGTGTATGTACAACAATGCAGCCAATTCCTCAAGTGTCATACTAACCCAAAATACTGAATAAAAAACAAATAACTTATAAAAAAAAAAGAAAAAAATTGCCTTCCCTTGACCCTCCTTCTCCCAGCCAGCACCTGTTCCTTCTCTATCAATTCAACAGACATCTATAAAGCCTCCGAAAAGGTAATGTCATTAACAGCAAAGACACAGGATGACCCAGTCCTTACCCTCCAGGAGTTCTATTGAAAGTGGGGTTGGAATGGGGGGAAACAAAGGCACAGATAATTACCCTCTAAGGTAGTAAGCATGGGGGCAAAGGAGGAATACAGACTAAGTGGTCTACAAAAAATCAGAGGGAGGAAAGAAACTCTTAACTGGGAAGATGAAAGGATTCATGAAGGAGAATACAACATGAGGGAGAAGAAGAGAATGGAACCCTCTCATATTTCAGCAGGGAGATAAAAGGGCCCATATTCCACCAGAAGCCTGCTTCGATGCCCAAGAGCTAGGATGCCACAAAGATAGAAAATCACAATCAAGCAATGACTAGTTGACCAAGTTGGCTTGAAAGGTAGAGAATAGCACAAAATAAAGCTGAAAATGGAGGTTGAAGTCAAATTGTGAAGGGCCTTAAATGCCAAGCTAAGGAACTTTCATTTTATCCTAGAGTCAAAGGAAACATTGGAAGTTGGGTTTTGTTTTTTTTTAGCAGATTGTGGCATGGTCAGAACTATACCTTCAGAATATTATTTTGGCAGCAATGTGATGAACAGATTGGAGAGGGGAGGGTCTAGAGATGGAGAGACAATTTAGGAGACCATTATAACAGTCCAGGCAAGGGGATGTTGACCTAAGGTGTTACTCATCTAGTTGGAGATGAGAGGACCTTGCAAGACACGCATCAAGATATACTTGCAGAGGTAGAAGCGACAGGATAGGTGTGGGCTTAAAGAAAAAGGAAGCATCAACAAGGACCCTTGGGGTCACTTGAGGCATCTATTAGTTTTGAAGATGCTTTTTCCTTCTTTGTTTTTTATTCTTGGTTACAAAAAATTTACTCTCTCCCTAAGGGAGGGGAGAGGGATATGTTTGGAAATTAAGTGATGCATGATTTTTGTCCAGATTTTATAAACTGAAAAATATAATCCAGGAATGCAGCTCTGGTCATTATGGGCCTGTAATATAGTACCAATGATTATTTTATACTAGCATCTACCATAAATTAGCCAACTTTTGGTAACCTGAACTATGTATGGATAAGGAAAGACATAAGAGGAATGAATGAACATCTATCTGCATGTATCTTCAGGACCATTAAGCTTCTTGGTTAATACAGTTTTGAGAACTGCAAAAGAAAAAAAAAAGGAAATGAAGGTGATATAAAAACAAAAATGTCAATAAAATTTTTAAAGAAAGTAAGGGGTTTGTTTTGGGTAAGTTTATTTTTTTTGCTTTTTGGAGGGGCAATTGGGGTTAAGTGACTTGCCCAAGGTCACATGGCTAGTTCAAGTATTAAGTGTCTGAGGCCAAAATTGAACTCAGGTCCTCCTGAGTCCAGGGCCGGTGCTCTATTCACTGTGCCACCTAGCCACCCCAAAAGAAGTAAGTTTTACTGAAAAGGGGGTTGTCCATTGGGAGACTTAACGGAATAGCACATGAGGGGGATTACTGTTGTTCGTCCTTCATTTTCAAAGACATGAGGAGGAAGTTGGAAAATAAAAGGTGTCCATCACCAGGCCCTTGGCCTGGAAGAGCCACACAGGTCTCCAATCTTTGTATTTCTCATCATTCTTCCAGGGGATGTGCAAGGTAGCGGGGAGGGGAGGGAGAGGAGAAGGAGGAGGAAAAAGAAGAAGAAGAGGAGGAGGAGGAGGAGGAGCCTCAGGCTGAGGGGTTTCTTCAGTTTGTTTGCTATTTTTTTTTTGTTCTAGGACAATGGAGATGGTCATCCAGCCATTATGTAATGCCAGATAACCTAGGACAAAAAGCGGCAGCTACTGTCTGTATGTTCCTTAAGGACATTAACCTAGACCTTAACTTATCATGTCAGAAGCCAGTCTGGCTGACTTTGTTTCCCTCTTACATGTCCTCTTCCTGCTGCTGCCTACCCGTGTGAAATGTTGAAATATTCTACCCATTACAAGGAGGTTCAAGATATGAGGGAAAACTCACAATGAATGACTTCAGTCAACAAAGTAGGAGATAAATCATCTGCTCAGAAGAGAATTGACGGTGTCAAGAAGGAACGAAGCAATTATTAGGTGCCAGGAACTGCTCTATACACTTTACAAATGTGGTCTTATTTTATCCTCACAAAAACCTGGGAGGGAAGTGCTGTTGTTCTTCCCATTTTACAGCTGAGGAAACTGAGCACAGGTAGTAAATGTCTGAGCTCAAATTTGGACTCAGGTCTTCTTGATTCTAGGTCCAACCCTCTATCCACTGCCCCACCTAGCTGTCTGCAAGAAGAAATGTGAATACTTGGAATGGTTGTGATATGGGATCATTTAGAGGGATAAAAAGTACCTTTCTACACTTTTTGTAGCAACAAAGACCAGGAAACAAAGTACACGTGTATGCATTGGGAACGTCCTAATAAATTGTGGTACTATGACTGTGATAGAATGTTGTTATTATTGTTCAATCATGTCCAACTCTTTGTGACCCCATGGGCCAAACTGTCCATGGGGTTTTCTCAGCAAAGACACCAGAGTAGTTTACATTTCCTTCTCCAGGGGATAAAGTGACTTATCCAGGGTCACATAACTAGTAAGTATCTGAGGTAGGATTTGAACTCAGGTCTTCCTGACTCCAGGCCCAGTGCTCTATCTATTGGGACCCCTAGCTGATTCCTAGGCAAACTGAGATTAATTGACTTGCCCAAGGTTACACAGCTAGCAAGTGTCTGAGGCCAGATTTGAACTCAAGTCTTCCTGACTATGGGCCCAACACTCCATCCACTGAGTCATCTAGCTGCTGATGAAATATTACAAATGTGAAGAATACAGAGAGAGGCATTAGAAGATTTATAAGAACTGATGCCGAGGAAAGTAAGCAGAACTAGGAAAACAGCACAAAACTGGAACAAGGTAAATGGATAGAACAACAACTGGAAAAAAAATCCAGCATCTGGACCACTACGAAAATCATGTCATCTGATGCACCAATACCTGGGGAGCAATTTCTCAGACTGTTTCCTTCTGGCATACATGGTCCCTTTCCAGGTAAATCAAGTTGCCATAGTTCTCCAGCATCACATCCTTGTAAAATTCGTTCTGAAAAGGGTGCAGGTAACTCTACTCCTCCTGCCTGAAATCCACAGGGTGTCCCTGAATGTTACTAATTCCTGGTGCATGTTGGAGCGCAGGAGTCCAGAGGCTTCCTCCTTAACAATAGCACATATTGGAGGTCAAAGTCCTCAGAATACAGAGCTCTTTCTCTGGCCTGGTCTTCTGAGTGGAGCCAAAGTTGCCAAGCACTCAGGAGAATGCACAGGATCTGCATGTGACTCATTACCAGCGCCAGGAGGAGCAAAGAGAAAGGGGGAGAGGGAACTTGGGAAATAATGGATAACCTAAAAACAGAAGATATCAATAACAAATTTTAAAATTCTTTATTTCTGTGTATCAGTAAGGACCTAGTTGAAGCTAAATAACATTCATTTGTAGTAGACCCAGTTATCACAGTTTAGTGGTTTCTTCTGACAGCTTAGAAATAAGAGTGAAGAGAGAAAGCAGGGATGACCAAGTTAAGAAATTAACTATAATCCTGCTCCCTTTCAGAGCATTAGGTATTGAGATGGATAGAGTGAGGGATCAGGAGTCAGGAAGACCTGAGTTCAAATCTCAGACACTTACTATCTGTGTGACCATGGACAAGTCACTTAACCCTGCTGGCCTCAATCTCCTCATCTATCAAATGAGCTGGAGAAGGAAATTATAAGCCACTCCATTATCTTTGCCAAGAAAACCCCAAATGAGGTCACAAAGAGTCAGACATGACTGAAATGATCCTCTTCAATGCTATACTTTTTTTTTAAAGCAACTGGGGTTAAGTAACTTGCTCAAGTTTACATGGCCAGTTATTTCTGGATGTGGTGCTAAGTATCTGAGCCCGGATTCGATCCTAGGTCTCCCGACTCTGGGGCCGGTGTTCTTACTCACTGCGCCACCTGGCTGCCCCTAATGCTATACTTCTTGAAAGACTATATATACCCAATGCGTTACTACCCACTCTGCAACCCATTCCAATACCATTCAGCATGAACACTGCGGTTTGCATATAGTAGGTATTTTAATAATTGTTTCATTAATGTTCCAATGACCTCTCTGCAGCTCCTGACAATAGTGAGCCATTCCCCTTTATTAAATGTTCTCCTTCTTTGGTTTTAAAGTCTCCTCCTACCTCTCCAAGCCCTCCTTCACTCACTTAACTCTTACTGTAGCTGTCCCTCACATGCCTGTCTGATTTTTCTCTTTCTACATTCTCTTTGAAATCGCCTCTCCTCCAGGTTTCCAACTCCACCCTTTATGCAGATAACTCCCGAATCTTATCCCCAGTCTTCCAGGATTCCCTTTTGAGGTCCAGATTGGCACCTCCAATTGCCTATAGGATATCTCCACCTGAATAGCCATCAACACATCAAACTATACATATCCAAAATTAATTATTATGTCTCCCTAAATCGGTTCTTCTGAACTTTATTTCTGTCTATAACAACACTATGCCTGCTCTCCCATGTTCATAATATTGGTGCCTTGTACATAAAGGTGCTTATTATGGATGTTGATTTGAATTGAAACTTTGGTTCTTCCTTCTCCCTCACCTCTTACATCCATTCATTGATCCTGCCTCCACATCTCTAACATCCATCACCTCTTTTCTCTTCCCACTTTTGCCACCCTAGTACCAACCTTCATTACCATCTTCCTGGGCTATTACAATGGCCCCATAATAGGTCTTCTCAATACCACTGCTCTCTGAATCCTCCAACTATATTTCATACTGCTGCCAGCATGAACACAGTGACTCACAGATAGTAGGTATTTCATCATTGTTTGCTAAACTGACTCTTCACATAATTTGCTCATCTAGAAAAATTCAAATTTTTTGAATCTTTATTTGCTTGACATTCAAGGCCTTCCACAAGCTCACAATGACCTACTTTTTCAGCTTTATATTACTCCCCTCTACCAAGTCTATACTTTAGCCAGATTGGTCTATTCTCTGTGCCTACCCATCTACCAAACAAAACACTTTCTAGATTCTTTCTCCTCCATGCCTTTGCCCACACTGTTTTTATGCGTAGACTATCTTTCCCTCTCTCCTCCAGTTGTTGAATTCCTAAATCTTTAGAATTCAACTCAAATGGCTCATCCTCTGAGCTTTCTGTGATGCCTCCTCACCCACAATAGTAATGACCTTCCCGCCCAGTCTCACATCACATTTTGCTTTCCACCTTTCTAGTTTACTCATCAATAAATATTTTTACTATAGCTATCTGTTTGTCTCACACCCAACTAGACTATGCAATGGGTGAAATCTGAAATAACCAAAGAAACAAAGGATCCAGCTTCCAAGCTTATTGGTTTATTAAGCAATGCATGACAATTGCATAACAAATTGGGACCAGGCCTCCTCAGCCTGGCACTAGACCCTGAATCAGGAAAAGACAGATTTTTATGCATTAAAAGAAGACAATTAACAGAATATAGATTAGGATACAAGATTAGGTAATTTTATTTCTAATTGGAGGAAAAATTAGGCTCTTTCTGAATTGGGAGGGGAAAAGCAATTCCCTGAAATCAGAAAAAAGAAGTGTCCTGCTTCCCCAAGTGACTGAAATCAATCAAAGAAACATAGAAAAAAAAATTGATTGATTAGTATGGGGCCAGTTTTCAGATAAGACACATGGGTTGCTTGAGATGTATAATTGTGAGAAAACTCCTTGCATCAACCTTTGGATCCGACTAAGTTTCTGGTCAGCATAACCTAGGTCCTTAGTTAAGGGTATCTAAGCAACAGGTAGAGGTGGTCCAGCTTCCCAGTCATGCAGGGCTAGGTTCATACAATGTAATCGAGTTTTCTCACAGTTCCCATAATTGAATAACATTTTCTCACAAGGCAGAAATTGGACTAGACCATAATGGAATAGGAAGGGAATTGAGGTAGCTCCAGAACTGAGTCACAAAATGGAAACAGTGCACTCAATTCCCACAATTCTCTCAACTACCAGTTTCACAGGACCCTGACCACATCTTATCTAAACTTTGCGTCTCCTCCCGTGCTTAGAAACATTGTTCTGCCCACAGTAGATACACTTAACTGATTTTTGTTCCATGAATAACAGCTCACACTTCTAAAGGTTTCCAAAGCCCTCTTGTCCTCCCAATAGCCCTGTGAGATCCATAGTACAATAATCATTATTTCCATTTTATTGAGCAGATTGAGAGAGAACACCAGTGGCTACACATAGGAAGCTAGGAGATTCAGAGAGTGAGTGGACTGACAGTCACACAGCTCCTTTCTGTCAGGGATGGGACTTAAACCTACTTATTCAGAACCTAGTCTATTGAGTAAGAGGAGTGACCAAGCTAAGAAATTCTGGTTTATTTTTTTTTAGAAAAGGTGTGACTGACAACCAAGTCAGACTAGTTGTTTTCTTCTGTGGCTGCTTCCTTGACCTTCAAAGCAGCTTCAGAAATGTTCTGAGCACAGGCAGCATCATGGGAAGTCTTCCAAGGGGACCATTTTTAAAGAGATAACCCTGATTCTATCCATTCTGAGATCTCCAAACACTAGTCCCCTGACTGCCTAGTCACTCTCCATAGGTGTTTACAGATAGGAGTGGATTGTGAGTACACGGATAGGAGCAGATCAGTGAGTATAAGCCTAGCCCAACCTGAGGGAAGGGAAGGACCTCTGAGGTCCAGTGCCATCCCCAAAGAGGTAGATGGTATCAAATGAATCCATCCAATCCAAACTCCCAGGGGTGATTCTGGTTAAATACACTCTGCCCTGGGAATGGTGGGCAGAAGGGTTTAAGGGAGAATAACCCGGGGAGAAGTCTATAAGAAGTGACAGAGGAACTAAGGAACAACCTCAAGGTCCCAACTCACAAACCATAAATTGGTGTCTGCTTGGTACAAACTGAAATAAGCTGAATTCAAACTCATTTCAGTAACTTAGTCAAAAAGCATTTATTAATGCTTCATTGCATGTGGGAGGGGGGAGGTCCCTACCCTCAAGAAGCCTACACTCTAATGAAAGAGACAAAATCCAAATAACCGGTACATAGGAGACATAAGCAAGAGCAGAGGAAAGGTCATCTCTAGCAGCTGGGGGAGGGAGGGCAGAAAGGCCTCCTACAAAGGGTGGGATGTGTCCTAAGGCAGAGCATTTCATCATGGGCCTCTGCAATACAATTAGCAAGGTGAAGCTGCTGGACAATGTTTGACATTCAAAAACAAAGCTACCTTGACTTCCAGATTATCTTGACTTGAATTACCCAGAACCTTGCTCTTCTCCATTGGTGTGGAAAGAAGACCAATTGCCTTCTGGTGACAATGGCTTCCCACCTACTTCCCACTCAGACCTCAGTGGCCATTCTCATCATTGCTAGTTATTTTTTTTTTATCCAGACCTGTGATTTCAACAGTATAAGGAGGTTCCCATGCAGAAAGGCCCTCCCCCAATGCTGCTCAGCAACTCAGGAATTTATAATCCTCAAGAGCTGCCAGGGCCCTGAGAGGTTAAGTAACTTGCTTACCCATAGGTCACATGGCTGGTATGTATCAGAGGTAAGCCTTGCACCTACTTTTTCTTGATTCCAAGGCCAATCCACCCACTAAACTACAGTCTCACTATTATAAATAATAATAATAAAATAGCTGGTGTATCCCAATGAATCTAGTTACTATGATGATTAAAGGGCAGTTAGGTGGAGAAGTGGACACAGCACAGGACCTGGAGTCAAGAAGACTCATCTTCCCGAGTTCAAATCTAGCCTCAGACACGTACTAGCTGTGTGACCCTGGGCAAGTCATTTAACCTCAGTTTGTTTCCATTTTTTTATCTGTAAAGTGAGCTGGAGAAGGAAATGCCAAACCACTCCAGCATCTCTGCCAAGAAAACTTCAAATGTGGTCACAGAGTCGGACATGACTGAAATGACCAAACAGCAAAAATAGCATCTTCCTCATAGGGCTGTTGTAAGGATCAAATGAAATAATATATGTAAAATGCTTTGCAAACTTTAAAGCACTATATGAATGCTAGCTGTCATTATTCAACATGAACTTCAAAAAGGATATACTTGAAACCATAAACTTCCAGTTATTTCTTGTTTTTTTTATGTATATTAATTAACTCTAACAAGGAAGTGTCAAAATAGTCCTGTTTATTTCCCTGAACCCTTCTAAGCTTCTTCTTTTCCCCCTTTCTTTTCTCTGTATTTTTCTACATTTTGCTGTTTGTATGATTCACATAAAGCAGCTAGGTGTTGCAGCGGTTAAAGCATTGGGCCTAGAGTCTGGAAGACATGAGTATAAATCAGGCCTCAGACACTTAATAGCTACATAACCCTGGGCAAGTCACAAACTCGGTTTACCTCAGTTTCCTCATCTGTAAAATAAGGTGGAGAAGGAAATGGCAAGTCACTTTAGTATCTTTACAAAGAAAAGCCCAAATGGGGTCAGGAAGTCTCAGACCCAACTGAAATGACTAAACAACAACTACAACAACAAAAATGATTCCTATAGTTCTAGTCAATCATAGCTATAATCACAGAATAAAAACAATCAGGAAAGAATAAAGATTGGAGGTGGTCTAAAAGGCAATGGGGCATAAGTGGGCTACAGTACAATGACTTACATGCAAAAAGAGAGGTAAAGGAAAAAACATGACAAAATTCTGTGACTAGAAAAGAAGATGGGTCAGTTCCATGTTTAGAGAGATTTGGACATATGGCCAAAGGGAGGATTTGTTTTGTTCCAATATACATATTTGTAATGGGTTTTATTTTTCTTGCTTTCTCAACAGGTAGAGGAGGCACAAGTGGAAGGGAAAAGATTTGGAACTGAAAATAAAATGACTGAATTCCTAAAAAGAAAAACAAAAAGAGAGAAAGGGTTAACAAGAGGAGCCACCCAAATGCTGCACTGGTGCCCACAAACTGTTATAAGACCTACAGAAAGGTCTTCAGTACTTGACCTTTTCAATAATTGAAGAGTTAATAGTGAGGCAGGCAGATCCTCAACAGAGGAGTGATGGAAGGTCATAGACAAGAGTTGCACAGAATGAGAAGGCCCCAGTGGGTTATGATCTGCCACAGAGAAGGAAATTGAATTGAAATTGATAAGAAATCTCCACCTATCATGTTCTTTTTCTTCACTTTACATTATTTTTTATAAATTTCCCAAAATTCTTTGCAGTATTCACTTTTGTTATTTTTCATAGTGAAATAACCATGACATTCATATAAATCTCTTTAGCTTTCCCCACTGACTGGACATCTGGGTTGCTTCTAGCTTCTTCCTCTGTGAATGCTGTCATCACTCAGAATATTTTTGTCCAGATAGGTCTTTTTTCCCATCAATAATATTCATAGGTCATTGTCCCAGTAGTGGGACTTAAAGGATATGAGATTTTGTAGTTCTTATTGTGATTTCATATTGCTTTCCAAAAAGACTGCACCAATTCATAGCTCCACCAGATCAGCAGTAGAATAATATTTCTGTTTTTTTTCCGGTCCTGTCAACACTAAATTGTATTTTTAATTTTGTCAGTTTAATGGGCATAAGGTGGTATCTGGGAACTGCTGAGGTTTGTATTTCTCTGATTATTTGAGAGTTTGGACACCTTTCCAAGTGGTGATTGATTTTTTTTTCTATATTTGAGAACGGTTCACTTCTGTTGGTCACATCTCTATTTGGGAAAGAGGCTTCTCCTTATAAATTTGTGTCTTTCCTTTATAGACTTTGCTTGTCAACATGACTTTCCATAAATGCTGGAGAGATCACCTGATCTGGGCCCTGGAGGCCAGAGGTAACCCAGGCTCAGAACTAAAGAAGATGAGGAGACAGGGCAGTTACATTCAGGAAACAGGACAGTGTTTTCAATGCCACCAAACTGCTCCGTCACAAAAGTCCATCCTTTTAATGTTAATATTCTCTCACTGACGCCCTTACTAGAAGCATGGAACATCATGATCTCAGAAGTCACAAATGAAGATGAGCTAACAGGGAAAGAAGAGATCCTAGGTCTGGGGAAAGAAGAGATCCTGGGTCTGTTAGGGCTGGCTTGCAGCACACCCAATGACCACTGAGATGCTGCAAAAGCATCATCAATAATGGGCAGCCAGGTGGCGCAATGGATAGAGCACTGGCCACTGGCCGGTAGGGCTAATAGCTAATATCTATGGAATGTTCTATGATTCACAAAGCATTTAATGCTTTCAATATTCTCTCATTTGATGGGAGGTAGGTAAGAGATAGGCACTACTATTATTTCCACTTTATAGATGAGGAAACTGAGGCTAAGATAGGTTAAGTAACTTGTGTAAGTCAGATGGGAACTCAGGCCTTCCTGACTTCAAGTTCAATATTCTACCCCTACAACACCTCGATGCCAAATGTTTGGGGGGTAGGTTGTCTGGCAAAATTATGATTACTGGCTCCTTAATATCTTCCTAAAACCAAGCAGGCCTCCAGACTCCAATGCTCAGCTGGGGCTTCTCTCTACAGAACACACATCATTCAGTGCAGGGATTATAGACTGAGAGATGAAGTTGGGCTTCAAGCCAATCTGGCAACCATTACACTTTGTAAGAGCAAGCCTTGGTGATCATAGCTGATATGGAAGGGTACTGCTGATGGTGACAGCCTAGGGAACAGCCCCTGACCATTCACCTCCAAGTAAGGGCCTTATGACTCTGAAAACAAGTCCCACCCACTGTGGTCACACTCAGCTACACAGTGCACCTGTATATCATTTGGCAGGATGATGGGGCACATGGAAGTCAGATCTTGCAGCTATAGGAAAAACCATGTCTTTTCGCCCCTGGCATGTGAGTTCTCTATGTCCTGTAGAGGCAGCTGGGTGGCACAGTGGATAGATTGCCGAGTCTGGAGTCAGGAAAACCTCAGTTCAAATCCAGCCCCAAATACTTACTAGCTATGTGACTGGGCAAGTCACATAACCTCTGTCTGCCTGTTTCCTCAACTGTAAAATGACAATAATAACAACACCAACCTCATAGGGTTGTTGGGAGAATCAAAATAAAGTACTTAACACGGTGCCTGTTACCTAATTTGTTGTTTTTTCAGTCGTATCCAACTCTTCCTGACCCCCTTTGGGGTTTTCTTGGCAAAGATACTAGAGTGGTTTGCCACTTCCTTCTGCAGCTCATTTTATAGATGAGGAAACTGAGGCAAATACTTAAATGACTTGCCCAGAGTCACACAATTAGTAGGTCTGAGGCCAGATTGGAACTCAGGAGCATGAGTCTTCTTGACTCCAGACCTGGCAGTCTATCCACTGTGCCACCTAGCAGCCCTGGAGAGATATGACACATAGACAAAAAGCATGCTAGAAAGAAGAATGTGAAAGGGAAAAAAGGGAGAGTCCAACTAAAGTCCTCAAGGGAAGTGTGAAGGAGAAAACGCTTTCAAAGGCAGCTTCCTAACAGACATGACCCCTGAGACAGAGATGTATCATAGGGACAGCTTGTACAAACACAGGACAGCAGGGGTCCAGTTTGGCTAAAACAAATAGCACATGATGGGAAACAAAGGGAAAAAAAGCCTGGAAATCAAGTTGAAAGGTCTTAAATACAAGACCTCAAATACAGGGTACAGATTTTACTCTATACTCAAGAGTTCCCAACCTGGGGTACACCAGCTTCGCCCCAGGGAGTATGAGAAGTTTGTTAAAGCATATGGGGAATGGTTCATAAAAAACCATACTATCCTACTTAAAATGATTTATGTGCATATGCATGGGAAACCCTAGAATTTATATCTTTTCAGATTGAAGAGGGGGTGTAAAAAGGTTTACTGAAAGTGGGGAGGAGGGTCTGACATGGAAATGTGTTTTGCTATACATATATAATCTATTATCAAATTGCTTGCCTTCTCAATGAGGGAGGAAGGGGAGGGAGATCATTTGAAACTCAAAGTTTTTAAAATAAATGTTAAAAATTGTTTTTGCATGTAATTGGGAAAAAATAAAACACTGAACACCAAAAAAAGAAAAGTGGGGGTGGGGGGAATGGGACTGAAAAGGTTTGGGTACTATAGCTAATGAGTAGAGCTGAAGGTTTCTGAGCAGAAAAGGAACCTAATCAAAGGTGTGCACTGGAAAATCATTTGGGGACTCGATGAAGAATGGATTAGAGAACAGAGAAGACAAGGGGGGACAATTAGGAAGCTGCTACAGTAGACCAGGGAAGAAGTGATAAAAGTTTTAACAATAATAATAGCTAACATTTATATGGTGCTTTAAAGTTTGCAAAACATTTATTTCACTTGATCCTCACAACCACCTTGGGAAGTAGATGTTAATGTTATCCCCATTTTACAGATGAAGAAACTGAGTGTTCCCTGATGGATAGGGTTCTATGATGGGGCTCCAGGAGTCTAGTTGCTGAAAACAGTGCCAGAGGAATCAAAACACAACATGCTACCCCCTTCTTCAGAGGACTCAGAGTGCAAATTGGGACAGATTTTTCTGGGCATGGCCAACATAAGAATGTTTTATTTGACTATACATGTTTGTAACAGGGGTTTTGTTTTTTATTCCTCAACTGGGGGGAGGGCAGAAGGGGGAGGAAGACCTGAAAGAGAGAAAATTTAGATCTGAAAATGAAATAAAATTTAATTTTTTTTAAAGTCTTGCTGTCTTCAAGGGTCAGTGATCCTCAGGTTTGGGGTTACAAAAGCCAACAACAGGCCTGTAGCCTGTGATGAGTTTGACTCTCAGACACTTGACCAAAACAGATCCATCCACAAACCCAACTTTATTTTGAGAAGCGCAAACCTGCAGGGTGGCTAGGTGGTGCAGTGAATAGAGCACCCATGCTGGAGTCAGGAGGACTTGAGTTCAAATATGACCTCAGACACTTAACACTTACTAGCCATGTGACCTTGGGCAAGTCACTTAACCCCAACTGCCCCATCTTCCCCCTTCCAAAAAAAAAAAAAAGAGAGGAGCACAAACCTGGAGAACCAGACAACTGGGCAACCCCAGGATTCTTCCAAGGTCTCACCCCACCTCAGCCCTACTCTGACCCTAAAGAGAGCAAGTGGTATGTGGGAGATCAGATCAGTGGGAGCCCAGCAGTGAGTGTGCCCTCAGTTGTCCAAGGTTTATGAATATCAGCCATCATTACCACAATTGATATCCCTGTCTAAAGTCTATAGCACCAAAGGCACAAGTGTCCCTTTGAACCCCAGGGAGCCATCTGTAGACCACTAATAATATTTTCATGTTCTTCGTGGCCACTTTCACTTCACCCTGACTTTAGATCCTTTCAATCTTAGCCCAGCCCCAAGAGGCAGGGATTGATTACATCAGGGAAACAGATCCAGAAGTCAGGTTGCATGCTCAAATGTCCACAGCACTGGAATTCAACCTCAGCCCAGTGGCCTCCCACAGAGGAGGACAGATCAGCAGAGAGAACAGCAGCAGCCTCAATGCACCACTCCTCCTCCTCCCCCGCCCTGCCCACACCTGCCCTCACTGTCTTGGGAGGAGTCAGCTCCCCTCAGCCCGATCCTCACACACTGAGGGCTGCAGTTTACTGTGGATAAAGTCCAAGAGCTTCCCCAGCTGCTGCTCCAGCTTCTGATCTTCACCGTCGTTCTCAATGACCCAATCAAATGCTCCATAGTGGTCCAGGCCACATTCTGATTCAACATCATCCACTCCTGTGGAAAGAGGCACATGGAGGTCAGGTCACTCACTGCCTCTCCAAAGGTCAACCCATAAAAACCCTGTCCCAAAGTTAGAAAGGACCTCAGAGGCCATCTAGTGCAGCTCATACCTAGACAAGAACACACTGCACAACATTCTCAGTAAGTGGTCATAATAACTGATTAATAATCCTACAATGACAATTTACTTAAACATTATTTAGTTAATTTAATCATTAAATTATTGATACTAATTCTCAAAAGGTGACCATAACAAAAATAATTGTTGAGACTTCTACCTAAAGATCTACAATGATAGGCAAACCACTGTCAACTAAGGTACTTCATTTCACTTTTGGTCTCCTCTCTAATGAACAGAAATGAAACTGTTAGGATTGAATCCAGTAATCATCAAAACAATCTAGTACTAAGAGATAGAAGGGGCAGCCAGGTGGCACGATGGATAGAGCGCTGGTCCTGGAGTCAGGAAGACCCGAGCTCAGATCTGACCTCAGACACTTCTTATCTGTGTGCCCCTGGGCAAGTCATTTAACTCTGCTTGTTTGTTTCCTCATCTATAAAATGAGCTAGAAAAGGAAATGGCAAATCACTTCAGTATCTTCACCAAGAAAACTCCAAATGAGATTATGAAGAGTTGGACATGACTGAAAAACAACAATGACGATGAAATATAGTAGTGGATCAGTGGAAACAGATTATGTACACAATACACAGTAGTAAATGACCATAGTAATGTAGTGTTTGATAAACCTAAAGATCCAAGTCTTTGGGGTAAGAAATCAACATCTGACAAAACTGCTGGGAAAACTGGAATGCAGTTTAGCAGAAACTAGGCATAGACTAACCTCTCACACCATATACCAAGATTAGGCCTAAATGGATAAATTATTTAGACATGATGTTATAAGTAAATCAGGAGAGCATGGAAAAATGTACCTGTCAGATCTATGGCTTAAGTAAGAGTCTGACTAAACAAGAGATAGAGAGGATTAAGGGAAGTAAAACAGATAATTCTGATTACTTGAAATTGAGAAGCTTTTGTACAAACAAAACTAATACAGACAAAATTAGAAAGGAAACTGGGGGAAAATTTTACAGCAAGTTTCTCTGATAAATGCCTCATTCCTCAAATATATAGGGAACTGAGACATATTTAGTAAATGAGAGCCATCCCCCAGTTGATAAATGGTCAAAGGATATGAATAGGCAGTTTTCAGAAGAAGTAATCAAAGCTATCAATAGTCATATGAAAAAATGCTCTAAATCACTACTAATTTGAGAATTACAAATTAAAACAACTCTAAGATACCATTTCACACCTGTCAGATTGGTTAACATGACAGAAAAGGAAAATGACAAATGCTGGAGGGGATGTGGAAAGACAGGGACATTAATGTACTGTTGAGGGAATTGTGAACTGATCAATCATTCTGGAGAACAATGAAACTATGTCTGAAGGGTTATAAAAATATGCACAGCCTTTGACCCAGCAATACCACTACTAGGTCTGGAAAAGGATCTACTTGTATAAATATATTTATAGCAGCTTTTCTCGTGGTGGAAAAGAATCAGAAATTGGGAAATGGCTGAACAAGTTGTGATATATAATTGTGATTGAATATTATTGTGCTATGAGAAAATAAGGAGCAGGATGGTTTCAGAAAGATCTGGGAAGACTTATATGAACTGACACAAAGTGAAGTGAGCAGAATTAAAATAGTGTACATAGTAACAGCAATGTTGTAGGGAGGTCAACCATAAAAGACACAAGTACTCTGATCAATACAATGATCTGACAATTCCAAAGGACCCATGATGAAAAATGCTATCCACCTCAAGAGATAGAAATGATGAACTCAATGCAGAGGCATACTTTTTTAACTTTATTTTTTGTTTGGGTGGGGGTTTTTTTGCGCCCCGGCCCCAGCAAGGCAATTGGTGTTAAGTGACTTGCTCAAGGTGATACAGCTAGTAAGCATTAAGTATTTGAGGTAGGATTTGAACTCAGGTCCTCCTAACTCCAGGGCCAGTGCTCTATCCACTATACCACCTAGCAGCCCCACCTTTCTTTATTTTTATTGTTTTATTGAGTGTTTTCTTTTGCAACATGGCTAGTATAGAAATGTTTAGCATGACTTCACATGTATAATCCATATCAAATTGCTTGTTTTCTCAAGGAGGGGGGAAGAGAGGGATGGAGAGAATTTAAAACTTAAAATTTTTAGAAATAACTGTTAAAAAAAATGTTTTTCACATGTAATTGGAAAATATTTAATGAAATAAATAAAAATAATTTTAAAAGAAAGAACTAAGGGGTGCCTAGGTGGCGCAGTAAGAGCGCCAGCCCAGAGTCAGGAGGACCCGGGATCGGTTCCAGCCTCAGATACTTAACACCCACACAAAAAAACTGGCCCTGTAACCTTGGGCAAGTTACTTAACCCCAATTGCTTTAAAAAAAAAAAAAGAAAGAAAGAAAGAACTAAATTGAATCTGGTGGCTTGGCCTAGTCTGGCCTGTGAACAGAGCCTAAACCCTTCTCTTTGTCCTGCCTTGCCCTGCCCTCTCTGCCAAGGAAGCATCCCATCACCTGAACCACCACAGCACCTCCACACATCTGATGCAGAACCACTGGCAAATTTGGCAAATTGACTGGTCAGTTTTCCACTCCCTTCTAACTCTGGGTGATCTGTTTTGTTATTGGCTTAAACTGTAGGACCCTTGCCTCTGCTTTGCATTCCCCACTGATAATGGCAGGTCACAGTGGCCAGGGCAGTTAAAACACATAAGTCCATCCTCTGCTCAGCTGTCAAAATTATCTTCTTGCTGACCATTTCTATGTCTGACTGTCTCTTACACATACACACCCACACCTATCACCTCCAAGATCAAATATAAAACACCTCCAGCATTCAAATCTCTTCACAATCTCCCCTTGTACACACACCTTTCCAGTCTGTGACACCTTACACCCCACCCCCATTCTCTGTGATCAATGACAATGGTCTCTGCAGTTCCTACACTTCACAACTCCAGGTATTTTTTTTTTAAGCAATTGGGGTTAAGTAACTTGCTCAAGGTTACACGGCCAGGTGTTTCTGGGTGGGTGCTAAGTGTCTGAGCCTGGGATTCGATCTCCAGGTCATCCCGACACTGGAGCCAGTGCTCTTACTCGCTGTGCTACCTAGCCGCCCCTCCAGGTATTTTTTTTTTGCTGCCTGCCCCCTATGCCTACAATACTCTCTCTCCTCACCTTCACCTCCTGGCTTCCCAGGTTTCCTTCAAGTACCAGCTGGTTAAATTCTACCTTCTACTGAAAGCATTTCCCAGCCCTCCTTAATCTTAGAGCCATCCCTCTGAAACTACCCCAATTTATCTTTCTATTAGTTGTTTACATGTTGCCTCCCCTGTTGGACTATGAGTTCCTTGAGAGCTGGGACTGTCTTTTGCCTTTCTTCATAAACACAGAGTTTACCATAGGCCCTGGCACACAGTAGGTGCTTAATAAATGTTTATCAACTATTTCTTGATTGAATGATTAATCCAAAATATCACTTTTTGGTATGAGGTTTTTGTATGAGATTCTCTGTGCCAAATTTCCCTGCCTCACTCTGTCTGGGATGATATTAAAAAGTGATGGCCTTGCCTGGGCAAAGAGTAGTTGCTGGGGAGAGAAAGAGGTCCAGAAGTGATCTGGGTGATGGGGATAACAGTCTAAGATTAAACATGCTATACATAATCCATGGGGTGAAAACACAAGACTTGATTCTGTGTAGCCTTAGAATGCTAAGGGTCAGAGTTCCCTTTCTATCAATCAGAGGATTTAGAGCTAGAAGGAACTCAACCTCCTCCCTTTACCCTCAGGTAGACTGAGGCCCAAAGATATTAAGAAACTAAAGGTATATCAGAATTGCTTCTCTATATCCAAACCCTGTCATAAATGAAACTCATTTTAAAAAACATACTTGAAAACTAGAAGTCTATTCCTACAATGTATGAAGAAGTTATATATTATCAATTACCAGTGTTACAAAGTTGGGGAGAAGAGACATTACTGTAAGCAAACATTCACTATCAGAGAACACTGGATTTACAAATAATAACATATGGAGATGATCCTTTATGTCAGTGACAAAGGTAATGCCTATATCTATTTCTTCTGCTATAATCCTCATTTAATAAAGATACTTTTAATATAAATTTGCACGTTTTCAAAATCCACCAACAACTCAAGTATTATATAAATTGGGGTCTCAGACTCTGGAGAGCAATTTAGAACTATGCCCATAGAGCTAAAAACCATGAACATTCTTTGACCCAGCAATACCACTACTAGGTCTGTATGCGAAGGAGATAAAAAAAAGGAAAAGATCCTATATGTACAAAAATATTAATAGCAGCTCTTTTAGTGGTGGCAAAGAATTGGAAATTGAGGGGATGCCCATCAATTGGGAAATGGCTGAGCAAGTTGTGGTATGTGATTGTGATGGAATACTATGGTGCTGCAAGAAATGATGAGCAGAATTCTTTCAGAAAAACCTGGAAAGATTTACATGAACTGATACAACATGAAATAAGCAGAACCAGGAGAACATTATATACAGCAACAGCAATACTGTATGATGATGAACTATGAATGACTTAGCTATTCCCAGCAATATAATGATCCAAAAAAATTCCAAAGGGCTTATGGTGAAAACCACTATCTGTCTCCTGAAAAAGAGTCCGAATGCAGATCAAAGCATACTTTGTTTTACTCTCTTTATTTTTCTTGGAGTTCTTATTGGAGGGGAGGGTGTATTTTTTTTCCACAACATGCCTAATATGGAAATATATTTTGCATAACTGCACATATATTAATTGCTTGCCTTCTCAATGAGAAATAAGGCAGGGAGAAAGGGAGAGAATTTGGAACTCACAATTTTAAAAAACAAATGCTAAAAATTGTTTTTACATGTAAGTGAGGGAAAATATTAAATATTAAAGAAAAGAAAAACAGTAAATAAAATTTTAAATTGGGGATCTTAGAACAACAACTCGCATTTAAATAGCTTACAGAGATAGCTCTTTCAGGACTACAAAGCAATTTCCTAGGTTAATCAAAGAAATTTAACTTTAACCAAAAACTCTCTTTGATGTGGCTAAGTCAACCAATAAAAATACCTCTATAGGACAACTCTTTAGTGCAGAGAACTGTGGTAGGTACTGGGGGAGACATAAAGGTAAACAGACATTCCTTGTCTCATGAAACTTACAGTCTAACATGGGCTAAAAGGCTAAAATTTGCATTTTGCCTTAGTGATCTACAACATTACACAATCATAATACAGTATACTTTATGAAATTTAAAAGGAAAGGGTAATTACTGATGAAGGAAACGTCAGGAAATCTTCATGGAAGAGAGGAAATCTGAGTAAGACCTGAAAGCAGAAGTTCTTAACTTGCCTTAACAAAAAGTTCTTAATTTTTTGTATGTCATGGATTTCTTCTTAGAAAAATGTCTTTAAATGCATAAAATAAAATACTTAGAAATAAAAAGAAAACCAATTATGTTGAAATGAAAGATCCAATTTTTTCCCATCCAAGTTCACAGACCCCTCGAAATCTATCCTATAAATATAAAATCTGTTTTGTAAATTAAGGTTTAGGACAACAAATCAAATTTATGTTGATCTTTCAAGCCTACAAAGCAATTTCCTCAGTTAGTCAAAGAAATTTAACTTTGACCAAAAACCCCCTCTGGCATGGATAAATCAACCAATCAAAACATATTTATTAAACAAATACTTTGGGCAGAACATTTAACCTCAGGTTAAGAATTCCTGCTTTAAAGGCTAGGTAGAAATTTAACAAGCAAAATGGGAAAGGGAGGACATTTCAGTCCTAGAGAACACATGAATAGAGACATGGAGCGAGGTTGGGAAGCACAGAATATGCTCAGAACGCAGATATGGATTTGACTGGAGAGTCCATCTCTTGGTTCTGGACATTTTCTCTTGCTCTATGCCCAGAACACTCTCCTTTCTCTGCCCCAACTTTTAAACTTTCTGGCTTCCTTTAAGCCCCTCTACAATCCCACCTTCTACAGGAAGCCTTCCCCAACCCTTCTTAATTCCAGTTTTAATTATTTCTAATTTATCCTGGATACAGTTTGCTTTGTATATATTTGTTTGTATGATGTCTCTCCAATTAGACTATAAGCTCCTTGAGGGTAGAGACTGGCTTTTACCTCTTTTTCTATCCCCAGCTTAGCACAGTGCCTGGAACATAGTAGGTGCTCAGTAAATGTTCACCAAATTTTACTGAAGAATAGTTTGTAAAAAGAATTAACAAGGCAAAGCTATAGATTCACAGGACTGTCAAAGGTCTTGAATGCTAGGGCAAGAAGGAGGAACTTCACCTGGGAAGCAAGAAGGAGCCATGGAAGACTTCTGAGCAAAAGAGTAGCATGATTAAATCTGTGCATGGGAAAGATGATGTTAACAGTGATATGAAGCATGGACTGAAGGAGAGGAAGAGTGAAAGCGAGAAGATCTGAAGGAGAGAAAGAGTGAAAGAGAGAAGATCTGCTAGGAGGCTCCAGCTCCTAACAAGCAGGAGGGTGCAGAGTAATGGATCTAAGGCAGAATTCCAACACTTTGGGGCTGGAGCCTTTTGCACAGTCTGCCCAGGGAGGCTGGTATACCATCCTACCCAGAGACAGGGAAAGAGGAGACAGGAGTAGCACAGAATGTGAATAAACTCCTATCCCACCAAACAACTGCCACCACCAGACACTCTCATTTCCTTTCAGGAGACACACCAGAAGCAACAAAATCCTTTCCAATCAATTGATAAATATTAAGCAATTACCATACACCAGGCACTGTGCTAAGTGTTGGAGATACAAAGGGTCAAAAGATAGTCCCTGCCCTCAAGGAGTTTACAAGCAAACAAATACAGATAAAGCAAGCTACATACAGGATACAAGAAATAATTAACAGAGGGATGATTTCTTATGGAAGGTGGGATTTTAGCTAGGACTTAAAATAAGCCAGAAGGAGAAGGAAAAAAAGAAGCCAGGGAGGTCAGTAGGTATAGTGGGGAAGAGAGAGCACTCTAGGCATGGGGGTAGCTAGAGAGAATGTCTGCAGGCAAAAGACTGAGTATCTTGCTTGAGCAAAGGCCAGGAGGCCAGTGTCACTTGTACTTAACCTTCAATTCATCTATGTGTGGTGTGACAGAAAAAGCACTGAATCTGGAGCCTCAACACCTGAGTTCAGGCCTTGGTTCTTCCATTTACCAGCTGTGTGATCATGAATGAGAAAGGCCTTCAGATGCAGACCCTCCGAGTACAGGATGGGCAGGCATGGACAAGCTGCTATCTGTACCATTGGAGGGACCTCCCAATTTCATGAAATCACAGAATGACAAAGGGCATGATGTCTCCCCTCTGTAGGCGTCAGCTTGTTCATCTATAAAATGAGGGTACTAATAACTTGCATTATCTAATTCACCAGGTTGTTGTGAGGAAAGTGTTTTGGAGAACTCCAAAGTGCTGCATAAATGCAAACTGAAATTATTCTGGGGGACACAATACCCATGCCATGCTAGGAGGCTAAGCCTCTGCCCTGTGAAGGAGATGATGCCTATATCTCTTTAGGTCTGCTATTTAGGACTTCAAAAAAAACTGGGGCAAAGCTTACCTGCTGTGAACACCCAGCCCCGCTGTCGCCGGCTTTCCTCCGATGCCACCACCCGAACCAGCTGGGTCACATCACCAAAGGAGGACTGGAACCACTGGATATCTGATACCCGCCGAGCATCACTCACCAGCTACAGGAAAGGACGCACAGTCAGACAACCCCCAGGCCTGGCACGTGTGCCATACAGATTTGGGGGAGAGAGAAAGATAAGAGAAGGCAAAAAGAACTGAAAGCCATAGTCCCTCCCCTCACCCCCACCCAAGGTAAACAATCTAGGTGGGGAGTCAGAGCCTCCAACACATCTGCAGACATCCTTTAAAGCAATATACCTGCCGACCTTCTAATCTTAGATGCTCAAGTTCAAATGCCACCTTAAAATCTAACAGAGGTGACAAAAAAAAATCAAACTATATACAGGATAAATGGGAAAAAACTGACAGAGGGAAGGCACAAAAATTAAGAGGGGCTAGGAAAGGCTTCATGGAGGTGATATTTTAGTTGGGACCCAAAGGAAGCCAGGGAGGTCAGTAGGTGTAGTGGAAAAGGGAGAGCATTCCAGGCATGGGGAACAGCCAGAAAAAAATGCCTGAAGCCAGGAGGTGGAGTGTCTTGTTCATAGAACAGACAGGAGGTCAGTGTCACTCGCACTCTGAGCCTTTGAGGCAGCCCTTCATGGTATGGCAGAAAAAGCATTAGATGATTTCTCCCATTTACCAGCTGTGGGATCATGAGTGAGGAGGGCCTCAGGGGTGGACCTTCTGACTGTGACCAGTCAAAAGCCATCTCTCCTTCCAGGGTCACAGGATATCAATCTACAAGGAGCCTCAGGAATCATCTAACTCCAGTTGTTTTGTTTTACAGATGGGAAGACTGAGGCCTGGAGAGGTCAGGTGAATTGTCCAAGGTCAACAAAGGTAGCCAGATGCAGATTCAAGCCTTGGCTTCAAAGCCAGCACCCTTTCTACACCAGGAATAAAAAATTAAAATCGATGAGAATTTAAATGTATCAAGTCATTAGTAACTACATAATGCCAAGTTCCCTCTCCTCTATAAGGCTGAAAGCTTTGTTGACAAGCTTTCCACCCTTGTGTCCCATACTAATATGTTTCATTAATCAATGCCAATAACCAGCAGGAATGAACTGTAATCCCTGAGATGATGGTTATGAGCACTAACTAACCACTCGGGGGCGACAACAAGTTGCTTGCCAGCAAGATTCTGATACTTTTGGAAGACCTGTTTCTTCAACAACAACAAAAAAAATCTACTCCGGTTTTCTCCCAAGGTCTTAACATTTATCCACTCAGCAATAAATAATATTAAAAGTCAATCTAGAACCTCTAACCTAGAACATTCACATGGCAGTCATGCTAGGGATTCTGGCTCCTAGGATCCTAGATCTAGGTGCTAGAAGGAGCCCCAACTCTATCATTTCACAAATGAAAACCCCGATGGCCAGAGAGGTCAAGGGAACTCAATTAAGGATCAGGAGTAGGATTTAAACCCATGTCCTCTGACTTTGGAGCCAGGCCTTTCTACACTTCCATGTTGCCTGTCTCTGAACTGGGCCCCTGACCCCTGGCCCTGCAAACTCCAGTTGGCCCCCTGATTAGCAGGACCATGCTGGTCTCACCTTGTGCCACTGGCTCCAACTCCACACATGGGACCTGCTCCTGGATGAGGGTGTGGCCCTTGCCTCTCCCAGGGAGAGTCTAATCTCTTCTATTAAAAAGAAAGCTCACGGGCAGCTAAGTGGTACAGTGAATAGAGCACCAGCCCTGGAGTCAGGTGGACCTGAGTTCAAATCCAGCCTCAGACACTTAACACTTACTCAGACACTAACACTTAACCCCAACTGCCCTCCAAAAAAAAAAGAAAAAAAGAAAGCTCTCACTATGGAGGCAGTGTAGTCCTGAAGGAAGCCAGGGGCCAAAGGTAAGGAAGGACAGCATTCCAGGGCTGGGGGGCAGCCAGAGCAAAGGAACAAAGTCAGAAAATCATGGCATAAGTGAGAACAGCAAGACCACCAATCTAGCTAGATTAGAGAATTCATGCATGGGGGTAAAGTGTTCTACTGGAAACATAGGAAGGGGCCAGGTGGTGAAAGACACTAAGTGACAAACTGATCCTGGAGGTAAAAAGGGGCTGATGTAATTGATGGCATCCTAGGGTCAGGAGGACGAAGTTAGACCTGGGCTTTAGGAAAATCCCCTTAGCAGCTGAGTAGAAAATGGACTAAAGTGGGAGAGCCTGAGAAAAGTGACCAGACAGAAGGCTGTCATCCAGGTTCAAGGTCCTGTACCAAGGTGGTAGCTTCAGGAATAGAATGAATAAGATGGATGGTGTGAAAAGGGAAACAAGATCTGACGAGAGACAGTGGTGGGGGGAGGGGAGGAGTGCAAGTGAAGAATTGAGGCTGACTCCCAGGTCATGGGCCCAGCTGACTGGATGGAGGTGCCTCAACAGGAACAGGAAAGTTGGCAAGAAAGGGGAGTTTTTTTTGGGGGGGGGCAAATATGGGTTCTATTTTGGACCTGTTGAGCACGAAATGCCTATGGGATAACCAGTTCAAGATGTCCAAAATGCAAACAGTGATGAGAGACTGCAGCTTGAGAGATTAAGGACCAAGAAATAGACCTAGCAATCATCTACACAGAGATAACAGAACCCATAGGAGCCAATGAGATCACCAAGTGAGAGAAGGCAGAGTGAAAAAAGGACCCCAGAACCTTGGGGAACTCCTAGAGTCAGTTAGATGAAGAGCCAATAAAGGAGAGTGAGGAGAGGTCAGAGGGCTAAGAGGAGAACAAGAGAGAGTAGTGTCACAAAAACCCAGAAAGGCAAGATTATCTTGGAAGAGCATGATCACTCCTCTAACCTATGGGTACCAGAGCTGAATAGAACAGGTGAGAGACGGGAGAGGCAGGAATTACACAGAAGTTTAATTTCAAAGTGAGGGAACCAGTTTGCAAGCAAGGACACAAGTGCTGGAACACCCGCCCCTAGTGGGGGGACCCAGGCAGTGTGGGGAAATCTCAATACTTATAGCAACAGTTGCACAGTGAGCTGTAGCCCTGACAATAGGGGTAACAGCAACAATATGACAAGTCTGGTTCCTAACAGGACTTCATGACCCGAACATGGGCACTACAGGTACTATCACACAGCGACCACCCGACACTGGTATGAAACAATTCTGGGGTTTTGCTGGGGCTAAGATCATCCAGAGAGCGAGTACAAAGGCCTGTTGTTATGCCTAGCTCAGGGCACAGCTTGCTTCTCGGCCTTAGCTCTGGAAAACAGGATGCCTCCTCATATCTTGACAATAGTATATATATGACACAATAGTGTCAAGTTTAAGAAGAATGATGAAGAAAAGATCATTATACTTAGCAGTTAAGAGATCGCTGACTTCAGAGAAGACAGTTTCAGTTGAATGAAGTCAGAAGCCAGAGTGCAGAGGGTTTGGAAGTGAAGGCCCACAAGGGCCACAAGGAATAAGCTTGTCTTCTTCCACATGAGAGTCCTTTCTCTCCTCTCCAGGAGAAGCCTCCCTAGTTCAGCTGATCTTCCTAAAGCACAGTCTTTAGCTCCTTCTCCATCCCAACCCTTCTCCTTGGGACATTTTCTAACGTCACTCCTGAAACATGCCCAGAACTGGGCACAATACTCTGGACGTGATCTGAACAGAGAGGTGCCCAGGGTGTATGTGCCTTCTTCCACATTAGACAGAAGCTCCATGAGGGTAGGGAATGTCTTATTTAACCATGTGTCTCCCAGCACCTAACACAGTGCTCTGTACCAGAGAGTTGTTTAATAAATGGTATTTGATTGGTTGACCCGCCCATGTGAGAGTTTTGGTCAAAATTAAACATCCTTTGTTATATGGATGTAACTGAGGAGCAGATGGAATTCAGCATAGCCTGGAAAGACTTACAAACTGATGCTGAGTGAGGGGAGCAGAACCAGATCATTGTACACAATTACAGACTCATTGTATCTGGGATGACTAACTTTAATAGACAGGGCTCCTCTCAGCAATACAAGATTCCAAGACAACTCCAAAAAGATGCATGTTGGAAAAAGCTATCCACATCCAAAGAATTACAGAGTCAATGCAGATTGAAACAAATTATTTGCTCTCTCTTTTCTTTTTTGTTTCTTCTTTCTCATGGTTCCTCCCATTGGTTATAATTCTTCTTTACAACAGGACTAAAGTGAAAATATGCTTAATGTGAAGGTATATGTAGAATCTATATGAGATCGCATGCCACCTTGGTGGGGGAGGGACGCCAAGGAGGGGGAGAAAATTTGGAACTCAAAAGCTTGTGGAACTGAATGTTATAAACTAAAAGTAAATTAATTTATTAAAAAATTAAACATCCTTGAAAATTTGAGGAAATTTCATTGTAAGTCTTAAAGAACCATGTAAATTATGAGCGTTCTCCTAATTCAAAGTGAATAAACTCTCCCTCTCAGAAAGGTGATCTTTCTCCTTTAAGAAGGCAAATCCCAGTTTGTGCACCGTTGATCCCATTCCATCATCAACAATTATCAACCCATTATCATCCTCACTCTCTCCCTACCTTGGGTCTCCCCCATACTTAAAAAGCATTCACTTGAAAGGACCGTCCCCCAGAGATATCATTACCCTGTTATCTCACTTCCCTTTCTCAGCTAAACTCCCTTAGTTTAGTATTAGTCAGTACATCTAAAAAATTCATGTTTTAGAGGACAGGGTACAACGAAAAGCACCATGGTGTGTATAATACAGAGCCAGCTGTGGTGTCAGGAAAGATCTAAGTTCAAGTCCTGCTCCTGCCACATCCTGGCTATATGAACCTCAACAAGTCATGGAAACTTCTTCATGCCGCAGCTCTCCAAGATCATAGGGCATTGTGTCAATCTGCCCAACTGCACTGGTAGAAGGAGTTTCTTCATTGAAAGTTCCCTGTGCCAACAAAATCACACACACACACAAACAAACTGAATTTACAGACCAGAAAACTAACCATTATAACATGGAATCATTATTTTCCTGTTGTTTTTCAAAAGGAAGGACCTAAGTCCCAGAAATTAGGCAAGGCCTGGGACCTTCTGGTACAGAAGAAAAAAACCACTGATTCTGGAGTCAGAGGGCACAGATTCAAATCTTTCCTCCACCATTTAGCAGATGTGTAATCGTGAAAGCTGTTTAACCTCCCTGTGCTCAGTGTCCTTATATATTAAAAGAGAGGGTTAGATAAGATGGCCTCTGAGGGGGAGGCTAGGTGGCACAGTGAATAGAGCACCAGCCCTGGAGTCAGGAAGACCTGAGTTCAAATTCGGGCTCAGACACTTAACACTTACTAGCCATGTGACTTTGGGCAAGTCACTTAACCCCAATTGCCCTGCCTTCCCCCCTCCAAAAAAAAAGTATGGCCTCTGAGGGTCCTGAAAGGTTTTGATCTATGATTCTATAATCTGTTCCCAACTCTGTCCCCAGCCCACATTCTCTTTTCTGAAGTCCCTGCTCAGCTGAAGGAGAAGCATGTAATAGTGAATAAAAGACAAGTCCTGGGTTCAAGGTGGATTTCATAAATAGCCCACTGTCACTCAAGTAGATTCTGTTCACCCTCTTTGACAGGTAAATGTGTCTGGCCCCGATGGGCCACACTGCCAAGGACTGTGTCTAGAACAAAGAATTCTATAAAGAGAGAACTAATGCAATCTAATTTTTTAAAATGAACCTTTAAAGAAACTTAACCTCATTTAACCCCTCTCAATCTTCCTTTCCTTGTCAGTTAAAATGGGGCTCACAATAGCTCCCACCTCACAGAGCTTCGATAAGGATCAAGTGAAGTAACTTATGTGAAGGGCCTTGGAAACCTTAACAGTCTTATGTAAATGAAGGCTATTATAATTCAGACTAGTCACTGGAAGGACAAATACTGAAGGTGAAGCTTAAATACCCTGGCCACAGAGTGAGAAGACAGGACTCCCCAGATGTTGGGAAAGACTGAAGGCCAACAAAGGGGAGGGCAGAGGCTGAGGAGGATGGATGGTGTCACTGAAGCAAGGAACATGAGCTTGGACAGACTTCCAGAGGTAGTGGAGGACAGAAGGGCCTGGGGTGCTATGACCCAGGAGGTCATAGAGAGACAGCCACTACTGGACGAATGAACATTTTTTATTATTATCTACCTGAGTTTGAATTCTGCCTAGATGCTTACTTGCTGGGTGACCCTGGGCAAGTCAATTAACATCTGCCTTAGTTTTCTCATCTGTAAAATGGAGATAATAACTGTACCTCCCTCACAGAGTAGTTGTGAGAATCAAATGAGATAACACATGTAAAGCACTTAAAGCCCTATATAAATGCTTATCATTATTTTTATTATTAGACTGTGAACTCCTCACCAACAGGAACCATGTCTCATACCCCTCATACAGCAAAGTGTTCAGTGAATCCCTCCAGAGACTTAACTGTGTGTGGCCCAACTGGGTCCTGGCACTGTAGAAAGTACATGAGCAGGAAGGGGGGAGAGGTCCAGAGGAAGGAAGAGAAGCAGTTTCTGCCTTGGGAGGGATTGGCTACTTTCAACCACATTCTGCACCCCAAGGTGGGGCAGGGAGGGGTTAGGAGAAGGGGCCAAGGCCGGGACTGCAAGCCCCAAAGAATCTTCAGAAAAACTGCTTTTGCAATAGCCCTTACCCAGATAGCCTGGGGGACCCCCTCCACAATCTTCCTGCAGAAGAAGCCTGGGTCGGCCTTTCTCTTCTCCTCTCCCCAGCGGATCATGTCCTGCCGAAAGGTCTCTTTGTAGCTGCTGGCATCCAGGAGTCGCTGGAAGTCTAGTCCATGTTCCTGCTCAAAACATGGTAAAAAGCATTCACCCCAAGAGGTCACCTCTACCTCCTGGGATTCAGCTGTAATGAGGGGTGATCATTCCTGTCCCTTCCCACCCCTGGGAGGGCACTCCCTTCCATTTCCATTTGTCTGGGGAATACACTGAGTGAATTAAACACATATATTGTGTGATCAATCTTCCCCAATTACTTTGGAAATGTTTCCCTCCTCTGAACAAAGGGCCAGGCCTCAACAAAACATCAGAACAGGAAAAGTTCATGTTTGGGGCCTTCCCTAATCTTGAAGACTCCCAGATCCTTCCTGAAATGCTGCTATACTCCAAGGATTCTTGCAATTTAACATGGGATGCCTGAGAATGGAAAGCCTTCCAAAGTCGTCCTTATGTTACAAGTCGGGGCACTGAGGCTTGAAAAGGATCAGGAGAATTTATCTGGAACTTGAAGGCCCCTCAGAGGTCAGTTAGTCCAACTCTTCCATTTTAAAGATGTGGAATCTGAGTTACAGAGGTTAAGTGACTTGCCTAGCATACACAGCATAATCATCAGGTGCAAAATTTGAACCCAGGTCTTCAGCCTTGTAATGTAATGCCAAAAGAAGGCAACTTCCCAGGTTCAAAATACCAGCATAGGTGCTCTCTATTTTATTCAGTGACAAACCAAGAACAGAGAAGATCAAAACATGACATCATTCCAAATACAGCATTTACTAAGTGTGATTAAATAATCTCCAAGTACTACCCCACCCCAGGATCTTCCAATCATTCAATCAATTACAAAGTCCCTGTTCTAAATACTACTCCACCCCTAGGCTATACCTTAATTAAGTCCACCACAAAACCCCTCTTCTCAAATGGAGATTAGTTTCCAAACATAAGGTCAAAAGTTCCCCACCCCTGGATCACAATTGAATCTACCCCAGAGTTACATCAAGTTTAAACACAGCACTTAATATCCAAATGGAGGTCTTTTCTTCATCTTGACACGAGGCAAGTTCTCAGCAATCTTAGTTCCTGGGGAGACAAGGCTTAGCAAGGCCATAAGATACATTGCCAGTCCCTTCATGAATTTATCCTCTGTCTGTAGAACAGTCCTAGAACCCCTGAACACATTAGCAAAGCCCTCTCCCAGGATTTCTGTAAACATACAACAAGAAAATCCTTCTTCAGGGCTTCTGAACCAACAGAAAGGCTCCCAGACCCCTGCAACAACAGCACTGTCCTTCACCAGTGGACAGTATTCACTCTGTCTGCAGGACAGTCTCCAGACCCCTGCAACAACAGTACTGTCCCTCACCAGTGGACAGTATTCACTCTCTGTCTGCAGGACAGTCTCAGGGCTTCTTAGCGAACAGCCAGGTTCCAGGACTTCTTCAACAAAAGGACTGTCTTTCACCAGTGGACAAATCTGGCAAAACAACATCAAAACAGACAGACAAAGTACCAGCAAAACAGCCATGTCTCCTCAGTCCTTGGCAGCTCAGGGGGCAGGTCTCAAAAGTCCAGGGCAATTCAAAGCGGCCACCAGCAGTTCTCTTAGTCTCTCTCTCTCCACGAGGTGCTGCTTCCAAAAAGATCTTCCGCCTCTCTCTAGTGTCTCTCCAAATCTACATCACCAGCTCCTCCCAGTTCAGGACTTTCTTTTCACATCAACAAGCCCATCCCACAGGTGGGATTAACAAACTCTGGGTTTTAACACAATCAATTTGAAAACAAAGCCAATACAGGGGAATCTCCAATTGCCATCACTATCACAAGCCTCCATAGTGTGTACCCACTCTACCACATACTACATTTGCAAAGGGATGCACAGAAAGTAATCACCAGGACTGGCATCAAGACTCTGGCAATGCCCTTTCCTTCGCACCACTCGCTCTAGGTGCGCGCTCATCAAACCACATCTGGAGTCTAGGTCCCATTCCAGGGGGACGTTTCAAAAAGGAAACTGAAGAATTGCGGCACATGTAAAAGGCAATGGCGCCTGTGGAGGTCTGGAAATCACATCACGTGAGGGGCTGAAGGGCTGGGTTTGAGCCTGACTCTGGTCCTCAGTCACTGAGGGATGGGGAGAGGAGGCAAGTGCATCCTTCATCTCAGAGCTGCAGACTTGTCCTCTGTAGCCTGAGGGGGGTCAGGGCACATGGCTCCCAGGCCCCTGCCAGCTCCTCTAGGTCTGACTCTATGACCCAGCACACTCAGCCTGGAGAAAACAGCAGGGAACATGAGAAATGGCTCAAGACCCCGAGAAAAACTTGCTCCTTGTTGCTCTAGATCATCATGGAGCCAACAGGGGAAGCTCTGAAGGGGCAAGTTCCTTAGCAGGAGACAAAAGCATTCCAATAAACAGAGCTGCCCTCTGTGGGGTGGGCTAGAGGGAAAGCTAACCAGCATCCTCCTTATCCTTTGTTGCTGTTCAGTCATCTCAATCATATCCAATTCTTCATGACCCCCTGTGGGGTTTTCTTGGCAAAGAGACTGGAGTGATTTACCATTTCCTTCCCCAGCTCACTTTACAGATGAAGACACTGAGATAAACAGGGTTAAGTGACTTGCCCAGGGTCACACAGCTAGTGAGTGTCTGAGGCCTGATTTGAACTCAGGTCTTCCTGATGCCAAGCCCAGCACTCTATACACTGAGTCACCTAATTGCCTACCCAACCACTTCATGTATTTAATTGTTATTTGTCTTTCATTCTCAAAGAGGACCATGACATCAGGAAGATTCAGAGGTTGGGTAGTCACCAATGACCAGTAAGTTAGCCCAGATCAATCAATCCATGCATTAACAAACATTTAGATACAAATACCCACTCACAGATTTTATACGTGAGCACACACACACATTTTACACATGTGTATACACATGTATGCAGGATACACATATAAATGTATGCATTGTGTACATGCTTATATACTGTGTGCATATATACACCTGTGTATACAGGCACATACATATTTGTAAATACATGCATAGGCCCATGCAAGTGTCCTTACATATGTATGTGTGCATGCTTACACACACATATCCAGGACTCCCCCAAAATTTTTAGTGTATTTTTAAACCAATGAGCTTTGGTGGATGAGTACTAGACCAGCCCCTTTTTTCCCCCTTTTTCTTGAAGCCAGCTGGGTGGCATGGTGGATACAGTGCTAGACCTAGAAGACCTGTTTTTGAATCCTGACTCTGACACTTACTAGCTGTGTGATCCTGGACAAGTTACTTAACCTCTCTCAGCTTCAGTTTCCCCCTTTGTAAAATAGAAGCAGTCAGGTGGACCACTGGATAAAATACTGGACCTGGAGTCAGGAAGACCTGAGTTGAAATCCAGCCTCATACACTGACTAACTGTGTGACCCTGGGCAAATCACTTAACCCTGTTTGCCTCAGTTTCCTCATCTGCAAAATGAGCTGAGAAGGAAATGGCAAATTGCTCCAGTATCTTTGCCAGGAAAACCCCAAATGGGGTCATGAAGAGTCAGACATGACTAAATAACAACATTACAGGGATAATAATTGCCAGAATCAAATTAGATAATAATTGTAAAGCACTTTGCAAATCTTAAAGCTGTATATAAATGCTCTCTAATAGTCTATAGCTATATACAAAATGAATACAAGGTAATGTGGTCAGGGAGGCCCTAGAGAATCCAAGAAAAGTCTTATATAGAAGGTGGCACCTGGATCGAGCTTTGAAGGAAACTAGAAACTAAGAGGCAGAGTTGAAAAAAGAATAAGTACATTTGAGCCATGGGCAACAGCCAAGGCAAAAGTGCAGAGATGCGAGATGAGACTTTTGGGAGGGAAAGCAGGAAGATCAATTAAACTGGTCTGTGTAATGAGTAAAGGGCAATACTACATAACAAGGCCAGAGAGATGGTCTGGAGCCAGATGATAAAGGGTGTTAAGTGCCAGAGTTTATATTTGATCCCAGAGGAAAGGGGGAGCCACTGGAGCCAGTGGATGACATGGCTGGGCCTGTGCTTTAGGAAAATCACTTTGGGTGCTGAGTGGAGGATGGGCTAGGGAAAGGAGAGACTTGAGTTGACACCCTCCCCCCCACCAAGGTCCCTTCCAGTGCATAATTCTATTAACAGATCTCCAAAGATGGCATTTCAAACACCGTGACTGAGCTTGGGCAGATGGTCAGGCACTGCCCATTGCTCCAAAATGACATTCATGCGACAAACCTTTATGAGCCCTGAAGGAAGCCTGTGGGGCTGCCACCAAGGAGCTTACAATCCAATAGAAGATGTAAGATCTACCATTTGTCTTTTCCATAAATAAGTTAGCCCATGATAACTGCCACCAGAAAGGGACAAACAAGGTGTTCTTTTGAAAAAAGAGTTATTTACTTTAGGCTGAGTAGAGAAAGGCCAAGGAAGGCCTTGTGAAAGAGGTGATATTTAAGCCGGGCCTTGGAGGAGGGATTGGACTCTGACAGGCAAAGACCTGGAGAAGGACAATAGAGTAAGCAAAGGCATGGGGGCAGGAAAGTACAGGGTATGCTTGGGGAACTCTGAATAATCCCTCAGAGCAATGAGAGATAATTCAATTCAGAGAGCATTAATTAGGTGCCTACTGTATGCCAGATGGTAGGCAAGGCACAAAAACAAAAATGAAGTTGTCCCTGCCCCCAGGAAGCTTATATTCACTCAAGGGATGGGGAAGAAATAGGAAACCACTAGAATTTTGTGAGTAGGAGAGTAAGGCATCATTCCTCTCTGGTCCTCACCCCTTACTCTCCAGGCTTACTCCACCATGTGTCCCTTCCCAGCTACCTTTTGCGTATTGTCTTTTCTCCATTAAATAAAGGCTCCTTGAGAGCAGAGACCGTCTTTCTGTCTCACTCGGTCTTAGTACAATGTGTGGCACACAGAAAGAGCTTGCTAAAAGGTTGCTAATTTGACTTAAAAGCCTGTCCTGCCTGAAGGCATACCACCTAACAAAAGTGGAGCCCAGAAGTGAGCTAGGGCAGGCAGGAGCCAGCCTGGGATGAAAGACATGTTACAGCTTACCTGCAGAAAAGCATTAATTACCAAGCTGAGCTGGAAAAGTTGGGGGAGCAGCAGATTTGGCTATACCATGACTTACCTGGGCATACTGCTCCTTGAGGGGTCCAGAGAGCCGAAGCACAGCACACACATGCGTCCCCAGCCTGCAGGAAGGGAAGATACCCCCCCAAGGCCAGAATTGGGTTAGCTCACTTAGACCTGTATCTCCCCACCCAGTATTCTGCTCACCTTTCAAGTCAACACTTGTATAATCAGGACTGCCCAGCACCTACCACTCCCCTCTGGTAGGACTGAGTTACCCTTGCAAGAGACACTCATTAGACTTTTCCCACAACCTGAAGAGCCTGTGACTCCACCAGCTACCTCAGCAGCACAAGGAATTCAGGCTGGAGAAAAGGAAAAATGTCCTGCTGGTGAGAGCTGTTCAAAATAAGTCACCATGGGAAGCTACGAAATATGTTTTTCTAAGAATTCACTCATCAAAACAGGGGGCTCCCTGCCTCAAAGAGATGACCTGTATGTACCTAGTGTACTGGATAGGGAAGGAGGGGTTCTGAGGCCACCCTAGGGCAGGGCCTCCTTGCCTCATGCCTGGACTTCGCAATAGTCTTGCTGGCAGGGCTGCCCCCGTCAAATCCTTCCTCACTCCAATCCAGCAACAAAGTCATTTTCCTAAACGGCAGGTCTTATCACGTCATCCCCTCTTACTCAAGAAACACTAGTGGCTCCCTCTCACCTCCAAAATCAAAGACAAAAGCCTCTTTCGGTGTGCTCAAAGCCCTTCCTAACCTCTTCCCCACCGCCACCCCAACCCCCGCCCTTCTAGTCTTCTGACTCTCCAAGCACTCCGCGATCCAGTGACCGCGGCCCGCGGCCTCCTAGCTGCTCCACGAACAAGCCACTCCGTCTCTCTGCTCCCACTCCATACCTGAAATGTTCTTCCTCATCTCAGCCCCCAAGTGTCCTTCAAATCCCACCTTCTACAGGAATCCTCTCCCAAATCCTCTGTTAATCAATTCCAATTTATCTTCTAATTTGCGGTCTCCCCATTAGAGTGTGAGCTCCTCCATTTGCCTTTCTTTGGATCCCCAGTATTCAGCAGAGCCTGGCACACAGAAGGCACTTAATAAATGCTTACTGTGGAATGACTGAGCAACCTACTTTCCCTTCCATTTTCTCCTCTAAAAAATAAAGAGGGCTGGCTTAGATGACTTAGATCCCTTTCAACTGGGACATTCTCTGAAACTTCTTAGGATCTCTTTCAGCCTCAAAAGTCTGTGACTTTTAAGACTGATGCTTACATTGAAACAGACCTTAGATCTGTAAAACAGGATCTCAGACCTGCTTAAATCAAAGATATAAGAAGAGAAGCCTGGAAGGGGGGGTGAAATCCTGGAATCCCAGAGGTGGAAAAGACTGCCTAATCCACCTAGTCCAACTCCTTTGTTGTTGTTATTGAATCATCTCAGTCATTTCTGACTCTCTATGACCCCGTTTGGGGTTTTCTTGGCAAAGACACTGGCGTGGTTTGCCATTTCCTTCTCCAGCTCATTTTACAGATGGGGAAACTGAGGTAAACAATGCCAAGTGACTTGCCCAGGGTCATACAGCAAGTAAGTGTCTGAGGCAGCTTTGAACTCAGGTCCTTCTGATTGGCCTGGGCTGGTGCCTCCAACCACTGCACCACTTAGCTGCTCTATTACAGTCCTAACCAAAGCATGAATCTTTCCTTCAACAACTCCAAAAGGAATCAAGGAATCAAGAAACACTTTAAGAATGAGTGACCCATGGCAGTGTGTATCTAAAGGGCTTCCAAAGGAGTCAGGAAGATCTACCAAGTCCTACCAGGGAAACATATTCCCTGGGTGACCAGAGGTAAATCCCTTAATGACTCAGTGCCCCAGGCAACACACTAATAAAGAATTTGAGTTACAGATATGCATGAGATATGCATGGATGGAGGAAGTTTCCATACCAGAAGTTTCCCAGGTAGATGGTAATCACAGATTCAACTGTACCTATCTATCTATAGCTACATCACATATATATATACATGTACATACTATATTTATATAGTTATACATAAAATATTTGTATATATGTGTATATATGTATGTATATGTGTGTATACATGCATGCACACACACACACACACCCTCTGCACACAGGGATGAGAAGTCATTTCAATTCATGGAGCATTTATTATTGTTCTTTGGGCACCAGACTAAAAAGAAATAGGTCCCTGCCCAACAAGAAGCATGGTTGTGGAGCTCAGTGATTTTATGGCTGAGAATGCTCTGGCTAGAGGAAAGTTGAGAGTGTGCCATGGGAGGGGCTGAACATTGAGTTACAGAGCGCTAACCATGGCTCTCCCCAAAACCCAAATCCCTTCAGCATTAAGCAGTCCACCTAAGGCATTTCCACCAACCCTGCCTTTCAAAAAGACATCCTGTCTCCTGTCCCTGTAGCCCTGAACCTATTCCCCAGGTTCCTATTCCTCAGCTCTAATAGGTATACCCTTCTTAAAAGTTAATCAAGATGTTTAAAATAATAACTCTAATGGCACTGATTTTCCATTTTAAGTTTGCAAAGTACCTTACATATATTATGGCATTTGATACTCACAACAACCTATGAAGTAGGTACTATTATCCCCATTTTACAGATGAGGAAACTGAGCATAGAAGTTAAATGACTTGTCCAGCATCATCATATAGCTACTTAAGTGTCTGAGGCAGGATTTGAACACATATCTTCCAGGTCAAGCACTCTATTAAATTGCATCACCCAGCAGGCTTCAAGAAAAAGGGGGAGAAGTGGGAGAAGATGCTAGTGTTGTATGGATGCTGATATCAAACTTGAAGCCCAACACTAACAACTGCTGCCTCAATCAAATTAAAATGTAATTGGAAAATATTCAACAAAATAAATAAAAATACAATAAAACATAGATTACATTACATTTTAAAACTGAGTCAGTATGTACCCCACAGGGATCCTTACATAAAGATTAATGTCAACTTTCTTTCAACTCTGACATGGCTGGTATAGAGCAAAGAACCTAGCTGAATTTGGAGTCAGAAGCCCTAGGTTCTAATCCCAGCTCTGCCACTCAATCCCAGTGTGATACTAAGCAAGTCACTCCATTTAAATGGGCCTAGATTTCTCAATAAGTTACAAAGAGAAGAGTAAATGAGGCATTGATCTCTATGGTCCCTTCCAGCTCTAAATCCTATGATCCAAAAAGACTAAACCCTTTGTCTGTTTAGGGTAACTCCACTTCAAACTCATTTCTTTGGGGCCTACAGCCTGATTTCATTCAATTCAATAAGCACTGATTAAGAAAGATTTCAAAGACTGGTTCCAGGTGCCAACAATAACGCACACTAACTTCTGATCTGTAGAGAGGTTGTGGACTACATGTGCAGAACGGTGCATACGCTGTCAGATACAATGGCAGTAGTGGTTTGCTTCATCTCACTGTCGTTATTTTATGGGAGGTTTCTCTGGTGGTCAGATAGAGGGGCTGAGGGCATAGGAACTGACAGTGGCAACAGTAAGAAAAACAAAAAAGGCTCAACCAACAAAGGAATTTATTTGAAGCAAGCATTGATTATAAGACCCTACTATGTGCAAGTCACAACGTGCTGGAGATCCGGAGACCAAAAAATAAAAAAACAAAAACAAAAAACGCATTCCTGCCCGCAAGGAACTTATGTATAAGAGAGACGGTCTCTGACAAACAAAGCATTACTTACTTGGCAATGAACCCTCAACCCACCTCCACCGACCCAGCAAGAGACACCAAGAATCCCCTCCCCAAGTAGACCCTGCACCTGTCCTAAATTTGACACCTCTTCCACCCACCCCTGCTGACTACCTGTTCCGCAATTCATCCGTCACGAAGTCCTTCCCGGACTTCCTCTTGCCGCTAAACAGGAGCACCAGCCGCGGGGTTTCGACCCTTGGAACCATGGCAACCCCCAGTCCCTAACCAGCCCAGGACCAGGTAGACTGTCCAGACCCGCCTACCCCAGGTTCAGAACACGTGGGGAGAAAGAGACGCAACCAATCGGCGAGGGGGAAGGAATAAAGGAGAGATTCCTTTCTCTTTTTGTCTGAAACTGCATAGGCTCCTAGGCTCCCAAACGTATATATTCACTAAACAGAGAAAATAGAATTAGTTCATGAGGAAGCGAAAGATATTATCACCGCCGAAAGCCTTCTCCTCAAAATACTCCCCCCACCCTTTCTCCCTTGGGCCAATCCAACCCCGCCCTGGAACACTCCACTTCCCCGACTCCGCCTCCTTTGTCGGAAGAGGGGCGGATGAGCATTCTCATTTGATCCGAAGGGAAGTATATAAAAACTTCCGGAAGTGAATTTTAATTTGCCCCTCTTTAAAGTTCTATATATACCTTAAAAATATTGAATTATAATGACAACTTGAGGTGTTTTTTTAGAAACTTTGTCATTATTGGAGTCTTAACACCAAAATACTGAGACAAAGTTAAATCTCCCCTATAAAATAAATGGTTCATTCCAGAGAGGATACTGATTTACCAAAGAGGCGGATGGAGGGAGGAGCGTATATACTCTAAACATCAGGTTTGGGGAGGGATTTTGTCTGTTCTGTGCTATTGGATGGTAAACAGACTCTCCAAAAATACGGGACCTTAGGAACAAACTAAGGTTTGGAAAGCGCTTTCCTTGACTCTGGGAACACTGAATAATAATTCAAGCATTATTATGTCTGTTGGACAGAGTGGGGAACTGAGGCCAAGTGACTTGTCTACGGTCACACTGCTAGCCTGTGGATTAGCCAAAGAGCCTTTTTTGAACCTCACACACCTGACCTATTTCATGGACGTAAAAAGTCAAAAGTCACTCCGTGAAAGGGGAAATAAGCGTTCTAGGGAACTCAATTCAACATGTCATTCATTCCTAAAGCATTTGAAATGGGATAGAAATAGGATGCTAGGGACATGAGAAAACCTATCCTTACTCCGGTATCTTAAATTGCTCAACCCAAACCAAAAACGACGCCCTGTTCAGGAGTCATTTTAGTTTTTATCCACACAGAGCACCTTCAGGAGACAGACAAGATCTAACTCTCCCAGAGAACTGGCCTTCCAGAACGAGGTTGGGAGACCTTTCCTAATGTTCCAATCAGGCCACCCTGATTGGACCCTCTTTAACTCCCCAGCAGAGAGTAGGAGATTCGTCAGCCTGGGGCTTAGGAGATGATGACAAGCAAGGGAATAGTAGGCTTATCCAGCTTCCCTTCCCCTCTGCCTGGACCTCTACCTTTCTGCTTCCTCTGCTATACCTGAAAGAAGGCACTGGAATGGTTCACTAGGGCACAGAAAATGCCCCCGGATCCAACTTTTCACTTACCTGTACTGATATCAACATGTATCCTCTCCTGTTTGCCAGGCTCATCCCAGAGAGCTGTCTGTGGCTGTAATGTCCAGGAAACCAAGGTTTTTGTGTCAGCTGGGGAGGAGAATTTTCCTAACCAGACATTCTGTGCTGTCTGCCTTTTCTCCCCAATATACCACTACCCACATTCTGCACATACAAGGACTCCTTCAGCAGCCCCTGGCCACCTCTGGACTCTGTGACTCCCCAGGTGCCCAGGGGAAACCTTTGCTAAGGAAATGAATGTGATCAGAAGGAAAAAAAATTAACAAGGATTAAGTACAATTTTTTAAAGTAGTCCCCAGCCTCAAGGAGTGTTTATTCTATTGGAATAAGTGCTCAAGATTTTTCTACTGTCTTCCTTCTTATAGGGTCCTTTTAAGGTAAAGGAAGTGAGGAAGAGATAGGATAGTTGTGTAAATTCTCTTTGTAATTTCCAACTGTCACTCCTATTTCTTCCTCTGGGGGCCAAGTTAAATCCCTCTTGTGAGGGTGGTACAATGAAAAGAACTCCCTAGGTTCAATTTCTGTCTTCACCATTCACTAGCTATGTGATCATGGACCAGTCACTTACCTAAGCCTCACTTTCCTCATCAGTAAAATGGGTATGACACTGGCTTTAGGCTGGATGAGCACTTGGTAGTTATCCAGGTTACAAGACATACTGCAGCAGCAGCCCACACAAACCCACAAGACAACAGTGTCACTTTACAATTAATTTGCCAACAAAAGAGTATATAATAAATAAAATAGCTAAGTCATGTCATGAATAGAATGGAGGGCCTGGAGTCAGGAAGACCTGAGGTCAAATCCAGCCAACACTTTCTAGCTGTATGACACTGGGCAAGTCACTTAACCTCTGTTTGCTTCAGTGTCCTCAACTATAAAATGGGGAGAATAACAACCATCTCACAGGAACTTTGTGAGGATTCCAATGACATAAAATTTGTAAAGTTCATAGTTCTTAGCACATAGTAGATAACAAATACTTATTCCCTTACTCTAATTAATATATTATGTATATGTGTATGTTCATATATATACATATGTATATGTGTATGTATGTATATATATATATATGTGTATATGTGTATGTATAGATAGTTCTCTCCACCAGGTAGACACTATACACAAGCAAAGAGGCCAGTGGTCCTGTCTCATTGAGATTTCAGCTTTTCCTGTCAAGAAAAAATTCTTACTGGTTTTTTTTTCAATTCCAGCCTATTACTCAGGATCATAAAAATAGTAATATTTATACATCCAGAGCCCCCACTCTGCTTCTGGGAAATGTCCTAACTCAACCTTGACCTTCTATCTTTATAATATATAGGCAATCAACATTCTATAGCCACACAGTATATTCAACAGGGAAATTACAAAGAAGATATATTAAAAATTTCCCTTCACCAATGCTTCACCCAACTATGTTTCCAAACCTCTCAATGTCCCCTCCTAGAGTGACAACAGGATGGTCCTGAAGCATTTGTCAATCTTTACCCCACCCCAAAGGTCATGGGAAAGATCAAGGGAAGAGATTGTGTGTCTGCTACAGGCAGCAGGGGTCAGCTCTGCTAGCAAGGAAGAAATACAAAAAGGAATCCCAGGGTCAGCTTCTTTCTTGAATCCATAGCTAACATTCTTCACCATCACAAGGGGCCATTCCCTGAAGCTTCTTCCTTCCAATAACTGTATCAACTATATTTTTTTAGCTATGTCAATGTATCTCTGCTCCTTGCTTGGATGTATTGTCTCCTTTGCTCTGATGACATGGGGAGAGGGGGAGGAGGGGGATGACTACAGCGGGCTGGGGAATGGGGGGGGACTGGGATCCCCCTTCTGCTCTTCTCTTTTGTAGAAGCCAACAAGTACACCATATCAAGAGCTCCCAAGCCTGGAATGCTGAACTCCCACACTGCTGAATGAATTGCTGTTTGTGGATTTTGTTGTAAAATATAGACCCAGGAGATTTGACCAGTTCTTTCAATTACACGGTTTCCTTCTTGACACAATTGGAAAAGAATTTTTACCCGTTACAGTGGTGAGGCCTAGATTAATTTTGTTTACACATTAAAACCTAATTGTTGTGGCCTTGTAGGAAAATTCTTTAGCACATACTTGATACTTTGGGACCATATTCTGGGCAGAGGCCAGATGTAATGTAATGTGATTACATTAATTAGGGTGGGAGTGGAATCTCTTCCCTTATACACGTAGTCAGTGCAATTCCAATGAGAGAGACAACTGGAGCAGAACGTGTGAGATGATCACCATCAAAAACAAAACTTCACCTAATATTTTATGGGACACAAAGAGAGGGCAGGGAAACTGGATGGTCTCTGGCAACAAGCCTCGAGAGAAGACAGGAAAGTGGGAAGGCATGTACTCATGCAATAGATGAAGGGACCTTTTTCCAACTGTTTACCCTGTGGAGAGTTGGGGTGTCCCAGGCACTGACTGCACTGAGATGTTGAGATTGGAAATGGGAGGTTTGACAGCCTGAGAGTCTAGAGGAGAAAAAAGCCAGACTGTGACCATCTATCCCCTAAATCAGAAGAACATAGAGCCCCATCAGGAGCAAAAATAAGGTGAGGACCGGCAGGGATTGACAATCTCATGAGCTGGTGAACTGGAGGGACTGACTATTCTTTCCCACATTGCTTCTCTTCCTTAGAGTCCCTAACCCAGAGATGGAGTCCCAGACATGAAAACTCTTTCCTTAATCCTGCCCATGATCTGTGTGGGTACAGATGGTTTGAGACTGTCTCCTGGAACCCCAAAGATCTTAGAGTGTTATCAAATTGTTTAGAGAAATAGATAAAGGCAAATAACTCCATGTAGGAAAATGTTTAAACTTTGTTTCTTTCCATTTTCACTATGTTCAGGAAACTCTGTGGCCACAGCATATTGAGTGACCGGATCCTGTGATTATGGGTTTCTGTGACAGAGGAAATTCCAGATGCAGGGTAGGGGTGCTAGAATGATGTATGAGCTGTAGATTTCACATTGTTTTTATTTTAAGCAAAATTCCATAGCGTCCCCTTCCAAATCTCTCTTGTTACTTGAAGACAGGTGAAGTTAGTCAGGGATGGGAGGATGAGGAGGGTGGTCTAAGCATCTGTAAGTTTAGCACCTACTGCTCACTGGTGGGGATACCAAAACCATTTTAAGGGGGCTATATTACACATGCTGAGAGAAATGGAGAAGAATTGGAATGGCTAATGGAATGATGGCTCCTGGAAAGTATTACCTGGTAGACAATGTAAAGCTCCCTAGCTGGATAATTAATACAGGGACATAATACCTTTCTATAGACAACATACAAGTAAATTTGGAATATTGCCACTCTTCTAGTGGGGTGTACTTATCTTACTTGCTTCACTGAATTATTATGAGGAAAGTATTTTGCAAAATATAAAATGCTATGTAAATGAGAGCCATTATTCTAAAATAGTGGAGAAGAGGCAAGGTAGTTCTCTAGTTGATAATTGAGAGTTAGGGCTGGGTAGGCAACTTTACCTTCACTTCAGCTGCCTGACTGAGATAAAGAGAAGGGAAGTAGGCAGAATTATGAGCAGGGGAGACTCTCAGAGGGGATTTTGAAGAGCTGTCAAGAGCTCTCCATTCTATTGATCATCTTTCTCCCAGCTGTCCCTATCTTTATCCTCACACAATCACCATCCTAGCTCACCTCTCATCTGGATTATTGGACTAGCCTCCTAAGGGATCTCCCTACCCCCATCTGTCCCAATCTAACAAGCATTTATTAAGAGCTTACTGTGTGTAAGTCACTAGTGCTAGGACCTAGGGATGCAACAACCAAACAAAAAAGTCCCTGACCTAACAAAAGTGATGTTCATTTACAACATTCATCCTTGACACAGTTGACCCAAAATAATCTGACCATAACACTCAAAAACCTGTTCAGGGGTTGGCTAGGTGGCACAGTGAGTAAAGCACCGGCTGAGTAAGGAGCGGGCCATGGAGTCAGGAGGACCCCTGAGTTCGGTTCTGGCCTCAGACAATACACACATACAAAAAAAACTAGCCATGTAACCTTGGGCAAGTTACTTAACCCCAGTTGCTCTCCAAAAGGAAAAAAAAAAAACTGTTCAAAAAACTCTCCATCTCTACTAACCTGACATTCAGTACCTTCCACTGTCTGGATCCAACCTGACTTTCCTGCTTATTTCACATTATTCCTGTTGGGGTCTGTTGCTGGGACGAAATGGGACTTCACAGAAGAATTAGATAATGAAAGCAGTAGGTCCTTTTATTAGGAACATTTAAAGGAAAAAACTGAGGAAAAGTAGGAGGCAGGGTCAAGTGAAGGGTCTAAAGGCAACTGATTATTCCCTACACTGGAACTAAGTCTAGAACTGACACCTCAAAACTAGCAAATCCCTTATGTTAGGCCAAAGTTGACACCTCCAAGTAGGCCTGGGGAGGAATATAGTCAGCAAGTTGTCAGGGATCCTTGGCAATGCTGGTCTTTGGGCCATGGCAGAGGGAAGGGGTCTGGTATGGTACCGGAGTGACTGTCTCCAGGATTTGGCACACCATAACACAAAGCTCTTCAAGGGACTCCTGAGTCCATCTTCACCCTATGCATCTGGGAAGCTCTAAGTCCTACTTGGGTAGGTCTGATTGGTTTTCCGATTCTGGAATTATAGCAGGGAGACTGCCAATCAACCAGGATATTGGCAGTTTCTACCCTGGAAGTTCCCAGAGATAGATAATACAGACAGATGCAGAGGGAGGGAGATGCTTTCCAGAAAAGAGCCAAGAGGTACCAAGCAGGAAGAGGTAGCTTAACTGTAAGATCCTAGGACACAGAGACTGGAGTCATTGTTGTTGTTTGTCTGTTTTTGCCTTTCTTTGAATCCTCAATGTTTAGCATAATGCCTGGTATAAGTACTTAAGAAATGCTTGTTGATGGGGTGGCTAGGTAGCATAGTGAATAGAGCACTGGCCCTGGAGTCAGGAGGACCTGAGTTCAAATCTGACCTCAGACACTTAACACTTACTAGCCATGTGACCTTGGATTAGTCACTTAAACTCAATTGCCCTGCCTTCCCCCCTCCAAAAATGGGGGGGGGGGGAATGATTGTTGACCTGTTAAAAGGAAAAAGACTATGTCTAACAAAAAGAGGGGTTTACTATGCTTTCATTTATATTAGTATACATTGTAGCTAAACATGACCACTAGGCAACTAGAAAACACAGTGGATAAAATGCTGGACCTATAGTAAGGAAGAGTTGGGTTCATATACAACCTCAGACAACTGTTAGCTGTGTGATCCTGGGCAAGTCACTTAAATCTGTTTGCCTAAGTTTCCTCAATTGTAAAATGGTGTAATAATAGACACCTCCCAGAGTTGTTAGGTTCAAATGAGATAATAATTGTAAAGTGCTCACTTAGCAGAGTGCCTGGAATGGAGTAGGCACCATGTGAATGCTAGCTAGCATCATTATCATCCTAATCATTATTATTAATATTGCAATTTGAATTTACTCTTTCCTTCCTCTGGGCATTCATATAGGCCATTTCCAATTCCTGTGATATGATGGCCAGCCATCCCATAGAGCATAATCAGAGTTGCCATTCCTGCTTCCTGACAACCACATGAAAGCTAGATGCCCACTTCCAGCCATGTGTGACTCATCACTGAAGGGCTTGAATTTAGAGATCATGAGGAGTCCCCTTAATGGCTGCAGAGCCAGAGAATCCAATGACACTGTGGTTATGCAAAAGGAAACAGCTCTCAGTTCCGCTCCCCCCCCCCCACACACACACCCTGACTTCTCTCTCTCTCCCTTTCCAGCAGTAAATGCTTCTGAGAACTGTCTTCAGCTGCTTCCTGGGATTCTGGTTGGGGAGAGAGGTTGGGGCCAGAGCCCCATTTGTCACCCCTGCCTCCATGGGGCCATGAATACATGGCAACTAAAAAGCCCATGTCCTGTTTGGACAAGTCTGAACATTGAGCTCTTTTTTGTGTCCAGTATTTCTTTATCTTGGGTAAACACAAGATCCTGGCTCTCATCTGATCAGAGCTGAATGGCAACAGGGAAAGATTCTCCAGAAACTACTTCAGCATTCTTGGAGGGAGTTGCCACAAGAGAATTAGGCCAAACTTGGCTACTTTATCAGCAAAAAAAAAAAAAACAAAAATCCTCAGAATTGAGTTATGGGGTCATTGCAGAGCTATAGTGAAGTGCAAAATGCACAACTAGAAATCCTGCAAACTGGTTTATATGCAATGAGGTATCAGTCTCTCAGTAGATTGTAACAGTAGTTACAAGATAGGTTACTACTGTTATTTTTTAAGTTTGTTTTTGTAAAATGCCCCCTTGTGAGTGTCCCATGTTTAGCATTCCTTTTGAGTATAGGAATAAATCAGCGTCTGACACCCGAGTAATACATTGTATCACAGTATACATTGAATACTATTTTTACTCTCTCCTTTTAGGGAAACTCTAGATGTGAGCCATAAATAAAACCATCTTCCATTTCCAGGTAGAGGCAGTCAAATGGTAGAGTGGACAGAGTACTGGGTCAGAAGCCCTGAGTTCAAATCCAACCTCTGACTCTTACTAGCCATGTGACCCTGGGTGAGTTAACTTAACCTCAGTTTCCTCAGTTGTACAATAAGGATAACAATACCACCTACCTCAAAGGGTTGTTGTAAAGATCAAATGAGATAATATTTGTAAAGTGCTGCACCGTGCCCAGCACATAGAAGGCGATAAAAAGACATTCCTCCCCTCCCCCATCTCTACCTGATAAATTCCTTCCCTTATTTCAAGGTCCAGAGCAGGTACTATGTTCCCTGTGAAGCCTTGAAAGAACTGAGCATATGTGTAATGAATATACTAATATTTTTCAGAATTGTTTCTCTTGTGAGTCAGACTCACAATGCAGCTTGAAGTGATCAATCAAACTTTGACAAGGCTCACAATTACTGGCATCCTTCTGCTTGTGTACCTGAAGTGAAGCAAATCAAAGATGGTAGAACCTGTTCCTGTCACAGAACTCTGGTCCTGTGACCCACCAACTAATGTCCCCCAAGGACTTGAGCGATATTGCTGCTCCAGGACTCCAGAATTGTTGTATTATCTTCCATTTGGGGGTTTGTCATGGGAAACTGCTCAAGCCTGGGAAAACATTGTTCATAATCCACCTTCCCCCCTCTTCCCACTTGTGATTTATATATATAATCTCTGTCTTCACTTGAGCAAGTTGGAATTCTGATCAGGGGAATTCCTGATGTGCAAATCTGTTCCTCATAATGAAACTAATTAATTAAACGGCTACCTGATTACTGATACTTTTTTCTGGCCTTCTGTTTTGTCATTCTCAGGTTAGAGACTGGCTCAGTAAAATCCCATTAACACTCCTTGGGTCTCAACAAAGGAGAAGCTACTTTGATGAGTCTAATCTCCTGACAACAACCAGTCAGTCATCTTGAGAACAGTTCCGGTGACTGAAAACTAACCAGGAATTGTCTGTGACTCTTCAACAGGGTGTCTATGGGTGTGCCTACTATCTCTATAGGGTAGTGCCCATCAGATATCCCAAAGGCTTACCATGCAAGTTGATTAGGAAATTGCCTTGATCAATGTCGACATTGCTACTGGGGATTAATAGTACTTGAAATGGTGGTATATGAAAAAACACACTGCAAACATTCAAGCTGCACAGAAATGAGAGTTCTTGTCTTGTGGAAGAGATGGAATAGTTGCCCTTCTGGAAACTGGGACTAGGAAGTTAATTCTTCTTGAACAGGGGCTAAAAAAAGAATGAAGTCCCCAAAAGAAAAGTACCCAAAGAGACTATTGCCAACAGCCAGATATGAGAGGATCTGGCAGATTCTGGGATTTCAAGAAGGCCCAGTCCAGCTCAGAGGGTGTCTGGTGTCTCTGTGTTTATAGCTATCTGAGTCTGTGTCCCTCCAGAGACAATCATCACCCCAGTGCAAAGAACCAGAGTTTTTCCTCCAACAGATATGTCAAAAACATGGCAGCTGATTTTTGAGAAGGAAAGTGATTTTTCTCCTCCCTAACAGCTTCTAACTTGAGGGTAGATAGGAATTCACTTACCAGGAGGTGTAGTCTAGGCCATACTGAGGTTCTCTGAACCCACAGAAATTATAGTCCTTGTGTCAGAAAGTTTAGATCTTTTAATCCTAAAGCCTTCAATTTCTCCTATCGGTAGTAGTTGTTGTCCTTTCTCGGAGAGGATCAAATTGACATTATCATGCTGGGGTCATGGTGCAGTGTGTCCCAACTGTGACTGATCAGACCAATACAAGCTTGGAAGGCTCTACCACAGGTTGGGCACAAATAGTCCAATTGAACATTGGGAGTGGAAATGTCTCCAAATTTGCATGTCTTGCATTTCTTTTGAACTACTACAATTCTATGAGCTTTGCTCATAAAGCACAGTGCCTTCTTTGACATGGGCATACCATACTGGACAGACTTGTGCCAGTGCTCTCATGTTTCCCAATCAGTTCCAATGTTCTGCAGGGAGACCTTGAAAATGTCCTTGTATTTCTTCTTCTGACCTCCATGTGAGCATTTGCCTTGTGTGAGTTCTCTGTAAAAGAGTCTTTTAGGCAAACATACACTTAGCATTTGAATAATCAGAGTTGTGCTCTCTGCAGTAGAGTCTGAATGCTTGGCAGTTCAACTCAAGAAAGGACGTCACTGTCAGGGACCTTATCTTGCCAGGTGATCTTCAGAATCTTTCTAAGACAAATGAAATGGAAGCAATTCAGTTTCCTGGCATGGCACCAATACACCATCCATGTTTCACAGGTATACAACAATGAGGTCAGCACAATGGCTCCATTGATCTTCAGTTTGGTAGGCAGGCTAATAACCTCTCCCACACTTTCCTTCAGAGCCTTCCAAATCTTGATCGAACTCTGGTAATAACACGTCTCCTAGGGATACTTCCCCACTTCCATTCAATGGCTCCTCAGGCTTCTCCTATCAAGGTTCTGGAGGTAACCCAAGGGGTTAGGGGGTAGTTTTCTAGTATTCTAGCTCATGAGCCCCTATTATAGTATGCTTCTCATTAATTATCAACTAGCCAGACAATTATAGTAGGAACAATTGGTACAAAAACATACCCCCCCCCCCCCGGGGGCAGGTAGGTGGCACAGTGAGTAAAGTGGCGGGCCCCAGAGTTGGGAGGACCGGAGTTTGGTTCTGACCTCAAACACTTAACACCCACACAAAACTAGCCATGTAACCTTGGGCAAGTTACTTAAACCCAATTGCCCTCCAAAAGGCAAAAAAAAAAATTCCCCCCCAAAAAAGTCTGAGATACTTTCTCCCACAAGTACATATGAAATCCAGAGGAAAGTGGGCTTAATCTTAGAGAACATATTGTAACAAAAGAGATACCTCATAGTTCTTAGTTGGATGGAAGTCCTTTTTTCCCATCATAAAGTTCTTCTTGGGTAGATGTAATTCACTGCTGGAGTCTGAATGTAGGGGCCCTGAAACTTCATTCCAGATGGATGCATTATTTGTTACTGGGACCATCTTTCTGGTGACATAGTTAAGGGATGGACATGGGGAAACATTCCTTCAGAACTTATCTTCCCCCTTCACATCTTGCTGCTCTCTGGTTCCAGCTCCTCAAAGAGATCCCAAAATTGAACTCTCAAGATTATTGCTGGAATGATCCCACTGGCATCTCCTTCTCTGCTATACATAGGTCTGGATCAGTGTCTAATTCTTTCAGCTAATTCCAATACATTTTGTCATCTGATTTTTATGGAATGACTTTTTTAATCCATTCCACTCTTTGTACCTAGTTTATACCTCTGATTGATTGATTCAATAGAAATGTCTAGGAATCCTTTCTAGCACAGTGCCTACACATAATAGGTGCTGAACAAATGTTTATTGAATTGAATTTATTGATTGATTCTATAACTTAGTCAGGAAGGATTCTTACTTGTTCTGCTACTGGTTGAGGTTAGGTTGTAATTATCCTGAAAGTTTGGAAGCCTTCTTAGCTAAGAAAGGAGGCAGAGTAGGAAGGCCACTGTTTGAACCATGGCAATGGTCTCCTAACTGGCGCTTCCGGCTCAAGTCTCTCTCTCTCCCCCCCCCCCCCCCCCCCATTCCATCCTCCACATGGCTGGCAAAGTGATCTTCCTAAAGCCAAGGTCTAATCATGTGATGCCTTCACTCAATAAACTCCCATGGCTCCCTCTTGCCCCCAGGATCAAATATTATTTCATCTTTGTCTCAAGATTGTTCCTTATTGTAATTTTTTATGTACATAAGTTTTAGTGGTGTTGAATATGTATATAACTTATAAATAAGTAAATATATACATGTATGGATTATTCTTTTTTTTTAACTGATGGGGTATGTGATAAAAAAGTTTAGAGATCTGGAGTGGCTAGGTGGTGCAGTGAGTAAAGCACCAGCCCCAGAGTCAGGAGGACCTGAGTTTGGTTCTGGCCTCAGACACTTAACACCCACACACAAAAAACTAGCTGTGTAACCTTGGGTAAGTTACTTAACCCCAATTGCCCTCCAAAAGGCAAAAAAGAAAGTTTAGGGATCATGAATTCCCATAGGGAAGCAAGGGGCTAAATCTAGGACCACAAATCCCACCTACTTTGCCCATGGCTGCTAATTAGTGTAAATTCAGAGTGCTGAAGAAAGCATTTTTTAAAGGGTCTTCTTACCTCCTACTAATTACCAAGTTAATTAAAGGAAGTTAGATGGTACACTGGATAGAGTACTAGACCTGGAGTCAGGAAAGCCTAAATTTAACTCCAGTCATAGACAAACATCTATGTAAATACTAGTTGTATAAGCCAGGGCAAGTCACCCCCCCCCAAAAAAAAATACACATCAGTTTCCCCATATGTAAAATGGGGATAATAATAGCACCCATCGCCTAAAGTTGTTGTGAGGATCAAGTAAGATAATATTTGTAAATTGCCTAGCATGGTACTATATAAATGTTTATTCCCTTCCCCCTAAATGAGTCTTCAGCTCAGAGGATCCTATGTTCTTGGTGATATCATAAGAGCTGACATTAATATACTGTATTTAAGGTTTGCAAGTATGGTGCAACTCCTTTAGTTTGATGCTCACAACAATCCCTGTGAGGTTATTACCTCTGTCATTCTCATTCTAATTGTCATTATCATCCCTATTTTACATATGTGGCTCCTCAAAGATGACTTACCTATGGTCACACAGCTAATATTCTCTCCACGGCAATTCATTGGCTCTCTGTATAATTGATATTTATATTGTTGTAGTTCAGTTGTGTCCAACTCTTTGTGACTCCATTTGGGGTTTTCTTGGCAAAGATACTGGTGTGGTTTGCCATTTGCTTCTCCAGTTCATTTTACAGATGAGGAAATTGAGGCAAACAGGGTTAAGTGACTTGCCCAGGGTCACACAGCTAGCAAGTGTCTGAGGTTAGATTTGAACTCAGGTTCTCAACTCCAGGTCCACTGCTCTATCCACCACCTAACTTAGAATAATAAGATTTGCAAGGTTCTTGAGGGACATTATTTCATTTGACCCTCTTACTAACCTTCTCCACACCCTCTAGGTAGGATCTGAGTTAAGTCAAAGGGAATTTTCCCTGGGATTCAACATGGAAGGGAAAAGTGACCTCAAAACTTGATTCTTCAATTCAAGGGACTACCATCCCCAAGGTCCCATTAGCCATGCTGCAAAAGAGCGACAATGAAGGGGGCAAGGGGATAGAGGAGAGGTCCACAGGAGAAAGTAAGAAAGCACCAGTTCTCACCTGAGTTGGTGACTACATCTACCTGTTAACTATCTCCCTCCATGTTGGCTTCACCCCTAGCCCTGAGTTCCTAGCCCTTCACACATAGTATCATTGGCATCTCTAAGGGATGAGTACATCTTTAGGAAAGGAGGAAGGAGAGGAGGTTGCAGATGGGGAAAAGTAAGGAGAGAGAAAGGTCTTTGTGGGAGAAATTTAATCTGATTTTGTAGAAAGACTTTCTCCAAACATGGGGAGGGGAGTTGGGATTCAACCCTCCTTTTTATCTTGACCCTCAAGCCCAAGGAGTGGCTAAAGAAAATCAATTAGCCAACAAACATTTATTAAGCAGTATCTATGTACCAAGGACTGTGATAAGGCCTGGCAATAGAAAGACAAAAGCTTACATACCAAATGTCGAAGAAAACATGTACTCTATGCTAGACCTTTACAAATAAAATGCAAGGTAACCATGACACAAGGAAGGTGTTAACCCTTAGAGGGATCAAGAAAGGCCAAGAGGGACGGCCAGGTGGCTCATCAAGTAAGAGCACCAGCCCCAGCATCAGGATGACCTGGGGATTGATTCCAGGCTCAGATACTTAGCACCACACCCAGAAATAACTGGCCATGTAACCTTGAGCAAGTTACTTAACCCCAATTGCTTTAAAAAAAAAGGCCGAGTGGAAAGCCATGATTTTTCTAAATCATTCTCATTTTTCTCTCCTTTTACAAAACAGAAGGGCAAAGTTCAGCAGTATCCCAACCCAACCCCACAAATCCACATGAATACCAGTAGCAAACAGTCTCCGGCCCCTCTAAATCCCATGTCTCTGTGAATAGGCATCAGGTATTTTCTTCTCTCTGAGAAGTCATTCCTTTCTGGAGGTTCCTGTAAGATTCCCAGTCAGTCAACAGCAACAAGCATTTTATTAGGCACCTACTGTGTGAAGGCATTGTGTTATTTGGTGAGGAAATGAAATAAGGCAGAAGACAGTGCCCTCCCTCAAGAAGTTCACCTCCTAATGCTTCTATGAGCCTGTCAAACCAAAAAAACCCAAATACCTATCTTAAAGCAGTGCTGGTTTTCAGACTCAAATTACACCCTTCACTTGGGTCCCTACACATTGTGTCAGCTAGCACAAATCTTCTTATGCCCCAGGGGAAAGGGCAGAGCACCAGAGCAAGCAGAAGAGAGTGCCGAGACCCTGTTCTGAATCCATTGAGAAAAGCAGGCATCAGAGAAAGTGGCGATGTGAAGCCTAGTCATTATCAGAGGATTTGTCAGATGGAAAGCCTGGGGAGCAAAAGGGACCCTTTTCTGTTTTGTTTTGGGTTTTTTTTTGCCTTGATGACACATCATGGGATCCATCCACCTACACAGTAAGATATCAAAACCAACACTTCCATCTGAAGAAAGGTTATAATGTCCTGGTTTGCCTCGGCATCAGTCAAGGGAGCATTCAAAGGGGATGGTGTTCTAGGCCCATCAGGTAAAGCCCCACCTCTAGATGTCTCTGTTTCAATCTAGTTGGTTGATGAAACACAAAAGGTCCTCCAAGCCCCTGTTGCTAGCAGGGCATCCAAGAGGAGAACCTCACTCACAAAGCAGACTGACCATGACTGAACCCAGGGCCTCTCATACTTCCCTCTTATAGTTCTAGAAGGCATCATAAGCTTGGCTAATACTCTGTTCCTTCACCACCCAAATCTGGCATTTGGTCTCTGTGATTAGCTGGGCATCCTAACTGATGACAATTTCAGAATCCTCCTACCTTGCCTGGTTTCCTTCAGGTTCTAGTTAAAATTTCACCTTCTAGGAGGAACCTTTGCTGATTTTCCTTAATGCTCATGCTTTTCCTCTACTGGCGATCCTAAAAACCAGGGGGAGAAGTGGGGAAGAAATGAAGGTACCTCTGGGATGGGAGGAGGAAGAGATGTGAGGGGCAGGAGTTATAGAGAAATTCTGGAGAATCAGAACTATAGCCTAGAAAGGAATGACAATATAGCTGTCCTGGGTCTCTTCCTTAAAATGGAGAGTCTGAGATGAACTAGCCAATCAAAGGAAGAGGCTTGAAGGGATTGATGGGGCTGTCACTGTGTCAAGTCCAGGCAGTAAAATGAGCTTCCAGGATGATGAGATTTCTGGGGCATTGTAGAGAAATTCTGGGAGAGTCAGGAGTGCAGCCTAGAATCACTCTCACCAGTGGCTTCCAGAAATTGTAGCAGGTGTAGCAGCACCCCATAAAACCATCTCAGCTAAACCAGGTTGAGAGTCACCAACCAGCCTCAGACACCCTGGTGAGTTAGAGGGTGTCTACACCAAGCATGGGAAGACTTCTCCCAGCAGGCAGAATGTGCAGATGAAAACAATCTGTTCTGAAGGCCACAAAGGCAGCTGAAAGCAGGCACTGTGGAACACTTAGAGCTTGGTCAGACACTGAGGACCCCAAAGTCATCCACGGCTCAGCCATCTTTAGTCAGCTTGACTTTTGTCTTGCCACTGGATTTCAATAACTCTGGAAGAGAGTATCTGATTCTTTCAGCCAGTCACAAAATATTTTCAGTGAAGGATCAGGTCTTTCGGGTCAAAGCCCTTTATTCCTCTCAAATTGTTTAAGGACTTAGTCCCACCTAGTTTGTTTGATGGATTAATTAATCGACTAATTGATTCAATCAGAGTTGTCTGGGCCTTCTGTGATTACATTAATTGGGGTGAGGATTTCTACCCTCAGTTCCTGATTGGTTTTCATTAGCTGGAGCTGCCTCCAAGGTGATTAGCAGGTTGTTGTCAATATCCTGAGTCCTGGGCAGCTCTGGGTTCCCAAGGGGCAGGAGGGTGGGGGCAAGGAAGACAAAGAGAATCAAACAAGGGTGGGGCACAGGGAATTAAGGATAGATGGGCAAAAGCATAAGTATTGCTTTTAAGTTCAAAGTCAGTTCTGTGGTGAGCTCTGGTCTAACACTTGGCTCATGATGAAAGTCTCTCAAGGTGTCGTAGGAGGAAGGAGCAGGAGACCCAAGGCTCAGACAAGAACCCAAACTGCTGGTTACCAACAGGGTAAGAAGTCCAGGTCAGAGGCTGGATTCAGAACAACTGACACTTGAAAACCTGTTTTGTGCCCCTCCAGGTCCCTGAGTATGGCAAAGGAGTGAAGATAGAAACTTCTGAGATTCTGAAAGACCCCTGAGTCTGAATGAATGTTGTATCATGTGCTGTACTGGGTCAGTCCCAGAGAGCCTTGACAGGTTCCCATGGCAACACTTAGACCTGATGTAGCTTCTGTCCTTGGGGGCCACAGCAGGTGGGCCAGGGTGAAGAAGGAAGGAGCTAACCAAAAATAAGAACTTTATGTCCACAAATGTTAATGAGAAAGTGTCATGTTACCAGAAGGGAAAATAGAAACTGTGGAGTCCTAAGTGGAAAATGAATGCCAGTCCCTGGGCGGGGCCAGTCAGGGAGAATAAGAAAAGGAGGGGAGAATTCCTTCCTCCCACCCTGTCTTGGGAACAGCTCTAGGCTCGGCTTTGGCATGAATAACACATATTTTGCAAAACTCTGTGCTAAAGACAAAGATGGACAAAACATGGCCCCTACCATCAAGCAGACTGCCAATTATAGAAGGATGAGACATGTAAATGGAGACCAAATGGGTAACCAAAATAGAGAGAGAATGTGATAGGGGAACAGTAGAGAGAAGTCATAGGGAGAGGATGGAGATTTCCAGGAGGGGGCATGGTGGAGAGCTTAAGTGAAGAGCTTAAGTGAAGATGTGGTATCCAAGATGGACCTTGTAAGAGAAGGGAGAGTTGACTAAATGGGGGACAGGGGAGTGTCAGTTCCAGGACTAGGGTTCTGTAGCAGCAAGCACCCCAAGCGCGTCCTCAGGGTGGCTGCCCATACAGGTTCTTGGATCTGCCTTGTTAAAGGAAAGCAACTCAAAATGGGTTAACAAGCTTACTTTAATCAGTCAGACATATATCGTTTACCTTGTTCAGGGGAAAAGGTCAGCACCCCGAACTTCAAAGTATACAGGCAGAATTATCAAGACAGAAACAGATCAAGTAGACAGATTTCCAAACTGTCCAACCATTACATCCATACCCAG
>NW_027187398.1:8011860-8074364 GCF_028583685.1 Petaurus breviceps papuanus
CCCCCCCCCCCAGCTTTGAAAAACCTAGATTTGGAAACCCAGATGATGACTGGGTATGGATGTAATGGTTGGACAGTTTGGAAATCTGTCTACTTGATCTGTTTCTGTCTTGATAATTCTGCCTGTATACTTTGAAGTTCGGGGTGCTGACCTTTTCTCCTGAACAAGGTAAACGATATATGTCTGACTGATTAAAGTAAGCTTGTTAACCCATTTTGAGTTGCTTTCCTTTAACAAAGCAGATCCAAGAACCTGTATGGGCAGCAAACCCTGAGGACGCGCTTGGGGTGCTTGCTGCTACAGGTTCCCTACTTTCTTACTAGAATTCATAGAGGCTAGATAATGCCAGAGAACAATGAGGAGGCCCATTTTGCATCATGGATGAAGGGGTGTAGTGGGAAACAAGATTGGAGATAGCCCCTTCTGCCTTGTTGATACTGCAGGATTCTGGATTAGAGACAAACCCTAAGAAGTACATGGGCCTGAAAAACACTTTAGAAGAGGGAAAGAGGCTGGGTGAACACTGAGGAGGAATGGGAACTAGAAAACAATAGAGAAGAGGGAAAGGAGAAGGAAATAAGTGTACAGTTCCTACAATGTGCCAAGCACTGTGCTAAGGGCTATACAAATATCTCATTTGATCCTCACAACAATCTTGGGAGGTAGAGGCTATTATCCCATTTCATAGCCAAGGAAACTGAGGCAAATAAATGTTAAGTTGTCTAGGGTTAAACAGCTAGCTAGTAAGTATGTGAGGCTGGATTTAAACTCAGGTCTTCCTGACTCTACACCCTAACCACTGTACTACCTAGCATCCTGTAAGGAAGGAGGCTGGAGATCACTGAAGAAGAGGGGCAGGGAGACATTCTTTGGGGAAAGGATAGTGTATTGAGAGAGTGGGAGAACTAAATGGAGGGTGGGGCAGCTAGGTGGTGCAGTGAACAGAGCACTGGCCCTGGAGTCAGGAGGACCTGAGTTCAAATGTGGCCTCAGACAGGTAACACCTATTAGCTGTGTGACCTTGGGTAAGTCTCTTAGCCCCAATTGCCCTGCCCTCCCCCCTCCAAAAAAAGAGAACTAACTGGAGGGGAGAATTCCGATTAGTGACCCAGGCCTGGGTATAGTACTAGGAAATTAGTTATGAGTACTAATTAAATGTCCTGTTTACCTCATTTTTCCCATCTGTAAAATGAGCTGGAGATGGAAATGGCAAACCACTCCATTCTCTTTGCTAAGAAAACCTCAGACAGGGTCACGAAGAATAGGACATGACTAAAACAATTGAACAACAAAACTGGTTAAATGTACTAAAATTCTTCAGTTTGGAAAAGGAAAGATCATAAGGCAAAGAAGAAATGAGGAGAATCCCCAAGGCCTGTCATTCTGAGCAGGGGGGCTTATTCCTTTTTAACTCCATTAAGAACAGAGAGACTGATTCTGTATCATGAGGGAAAGAATTGAGGTTTCCAGTGAATGGGGAGCCCAGGCAGGGTCTAAGATAGGGGTGGGGGACCTTCGGCCTCTAGGCCACATGTGGGTTCCCTTCCCCTGGCATAAGACCTTTTCCCCTACGGCTGTTTCTAACGTGGGCCAGATGTATTTGGGTACAAGCCAGCACTGTAGCAGATCTGGTCTATTGGCCCAGTGACCAGTCCTCTCCTCTAGTGAGTTTGGGAATGAAGGGGAGAGGAAAGAGGAAGAAGTTGGGGCAGAAAAGAACAAAGGAATTTAAGAGACAATTTGAGGTCTGATTGAATTAAAAGAGCACAGAGCCATGAAGAGTTTATACAAATCTGTCCAAAGCAAAGACTCCCCATTATAAAACCCATGGAGATCAGTGCAAGAACCCAAGTTCTTTGAAGAGAATTTCTTTGGGCATGGTAGGATCCTCCAGGAGTCCCTGTTAATAGCAGACACTGCACTGCCTTTGCCCACTCCCCTCAAGACTGCAGCCACCCTTAGCCAGGGATGGGCATGATTCCAGAGGTTTTCTATTTCCATCACCCTCAAGCCATATTTTAGACAACCCATGTGGACCTATATGCCTTACAGTGTTGTGTCCAAACCCAAATCACCCATCTCCTGATTTGAAGCCCACCATTAAGCCCCTTTATATATTTGTCTTTGTCTCTATCCTATACCCTGTAATAGCTTGAAACAGCTTAAGGCATAGTCTTGGGTACTGCCCAAGGCATAGTCCTGGGTTTATGGCACGAATTATCTTAAGAAAAGACCACCCTATTCTGTTCTGCTGACCAAGCAGGGTCCCCACACCCTTTACCCAGAACACACGAACCCTAGCCTGTCTCCATTACCCAATGATCCTCCACCCTGTATCCTCCACCCTGTTCTGGGAGGGACCTCCTTCCAGGAGAAGTTGCACCCTTTTATCCTTGCACCATCCTCCCAAATTAGCCCTGAGCTATAGATCTAACCAATGGCAATTCTTGGCTTCTGTACGTCATTACTCATGCTAGCTCCCCTCCCCAATTCTGGTTTTTGTGGTTTTAGCCTTTATAAGCACTGTGTGTACCCCAATTTGGGGCTGCCTGATTTGAGTTTATACTCCATGCAGTCTTGAGCTTAATTAATAAATCCACACCTAAATTTACCTTGAACCCAGGTCTTGCCTTGCTCTTATTCTCTGCATAACATTTTTGGAATATTCACACAATCTTACACAGTTACGTGGTACTCCAGGGTTGACAAAGCACCTTTCCCACAACAACCCTGGGAAGCATGTAAGACAAGCATTAGTCTTTATTTTATAGATAAGGAAGTCAAGGCTCAGACAGGCTGTCTGCACAGGTACTGAATGTCACAACTAGAATTCAAACCCAAATCTTCTGACTCCAAAGCCATCGTCTGCACTTTGTCATGCTGGCTTTCATTGAAGTGATAAGCTCTGAAGACAGGTTCTCATGACAAGAGCCTTGATGGGTGTGAGGTCTTTGTTCTTGGGTCCAGAGCCCTTCTCCACCCCCACCAGGAGCCCCCGTGGGGAGGGAAGGAGGATATCAGGATCCTTCATATTCTCTTTTCCTTCTGACTTGGATCTCCACTTCATTCCCCCAATCTTTGCATGGAGTGAGGCTCCTGCATGACATAGGGGGCTCACACACCAAAGCTGGTCAGAATCACAGGCAGGCAGTTGACTCTCAAAGTAACTTGAGCATCTCATATTCTGCCCAGTCCCTCCTCTATTCTCCCACATGTCTTTCCTCCAGGGTCTACTACAACCAATAACTCCCATGTACTAGCACCCCACCCTAACCCAATCTTTCCTAGAAGGAAGGATGGGGAAAGAGAGAAGCAGACATCCCCAGGGCAGCCTGGAGAGGAACAATGCAGGGATCCCCAAGCATCTCCGCCCCCCCATCTCCTGAAGTAGTAGGAAAAAAAATGGAACACCTATCTGCTCAAATGAGGAAGGCAGACTAGATGGCTGAAGTCTAGCAACCCCTTCTCAGAATTATGTTTGTAAATGCATAAAATAAAACACATAGGATAGCAAAGGAAACCAATTCTATTGAAATATAGTCATCCATGATAGAAGATACTCCCAACCCAGCCCTTTGCAGAGGTGGGAGGTCCCTAAGTGTTGCACATTGAAGATAGATAGATAGATAGATAGATAGATAGATAGATAGATAGATAGATAGATAATGTATAGGTGTGTGTATATGTAATACATATATGTATGTGAGTGTTTATGTATATGTGTGTATATATACATATATATACACACAGAGAGAGACCTTTTTTTTGACATACTATTCCCTTATACTGATTTTTTTCCTCTTTTCCTTTTTTTTATTTAAAAAATACTGTTTATTATATAGGAATGTTTTCTAGGAGGAAGATAGAGAGGCATACTGGGGGAAACTATGGTGATGTAAAAAATGAAAGAAATCAATAAAACTGATTCAAAAAAAAGAAATATAATTATCAAAAAAAATTTTGGGGGGCAGCCAGGTAGCACAGCAAGTGGGAGCACCGGCTCCAGTGTTGAGAAGACCTGGAGATCGAATCCCGGGCTCAGACACTTAGCACCCACCCAGAAACACCTGGGTGTAACCTTGAGCAAGTTACTTAACCCCAATTGCTTAGGGGCAGCCAGGTGGCTCAGGGAGTAAGAGCGTTGGCTCCAGTGTCGGGATGACCTGGATCAAATCCGGGCTCAGATACTCAGCACCACACCCAGAAATAACTGGCCGTGTAACCTTGAGCAAGTTACTTAACCCCGATTGCTTTAAAAAAAAATTTTTTTTTTAATTACCAGACTCTAGGCTAAGAACTCCCAGATAGAGGAAAGAATACTGGATTCAGACTGGTGGTACATATCTATAATTCTAATGAGATGGTCCAAGTGGATAGATTATTGGGTCCAGTATCATGAAGACTTGAGTTCAAATCCAGCCTCAGAAGCTTCCTAGCTCTATCTGCCTCAGTTATCTCATCTGTGAGATGGGGATAACACCTCAAAGGGTTATTGTGAGGATCAAATGAGTTGACATTTGTAAAGCTCGTTGTGTGGTACCTGGCACATAGCAGGACTCTTGATAAAATGCTTGTCCCTTTCCCTAGGGGAGGCTAAGGTGCTAGGTCACTTGAGTTCAGGAGTCTGAGATGTAGCAGAACTAAAGTGACTAGGTTCCTGCATTGTCTGGCACCAGGATATGGTAGTGGGGGTGCCACCAGGCTAGCTAAGAAGGGGCAAACTGACCCAGGTAGAAACAGAGCAGGTCAAAGCTTCTATGCTCATCCACAGGGGGATTAGCCAGTGAGGGGCCACTGAAAGAGAAAGAGAAATCTAGTCTCCAAAAATAAAGGGGGGGCAGCTTGTGGCACAGTGGTTAGAACCCTGGTTCTGGAATCAGGAGGACCTGAGTCCAAATGTGGCTTCAGACACTTACTAGCTGTATGACCCTGGACAAGTCACTTAAACCCAATTGCAAAAAAAATAAAATAAATTTTAAGAGTTAAATTTTTTTTAATTAATATACTTTAGGTTAAGAACCCATGGACAAGATAGAGATGATCTCTGAGATCCTTTTTGTCTCTAAATCCCATGATTCCCCAGGACAGAGAGGGGAAACTGAGGCCTAGAGAGGGGCATTGATTGGGGGACAGAGCACACCTCTTTTTTTTATTTGACCTAGCAACTTCAAAAACCTCTAACTCATCATGTCTGTTTCCTGAGGGGTAGAGGAACTGGGGGAACCTCCTAGCCACCCCCAGAGTTCATTATGCAAATGAGAGAAGCCTGAGAATTGAAACTTTTTAAAGGCTTAAAAACCAGGTCCAAAACTACAAAGTCAGCACCCTGTGAGACCCTGGAAGGGCAGGCCAGCCTTCTCCCTGTCCCCGGGTCTATCCTGGGCTGCTGTGCTTTGTAGCTCTGAGAAGACTCCAGGACAACCTGGACCCCCTGTCCACAGCAGGCTCCTGAATTCTGGGATTCAAATTCTGCTCCTGTCATTTTTTATTACTTAACTCTTCCCCTTTCTAGGCCTGTTTCCTTCATTTAGCAAACATTTCTTAATCACATGCTTTGTGCAAGGGACTGCCCTTGGTGCTAGGAAAATAGATGGAAATGAAATCATCCCTGCCCTCAGGGAGAGTAATGATATTCACCAGTAAAATGAAGGTGATTCAGGAGATGATGTAAAATTCTAGAATCCTTCTTGCTAAAGTTTAAATACAGTCAGTTAACCTATCTGCCAACCAGCTGCGTGCTGGGCCTGAAGAGAGTACAAGAGATGTAGAAATTATAGTCTCTGCCTGGATAAGGCAAAGCTAAAGTCCCTTCTGTTTGACCTGCCCTTCTTTTCTCTATCTCTTCCTTGGCAGCTAGGTCATCCAGTGGATAGTGTTAAACTTGGAGTCAGGATAGACCCAAGTTCAAATCCAACCTCAGACACCGGCTATGTGACCCTGGGCAAGTCACTTAAACCCTTTTGCCTCAGTTTCTTCAACTATAAAATGGGAATAACAGCTACTTTGCAGGGTTGTACCGTGCCTGGTACATAATTGTATAATTTGGTACATAATTGTATAATTAAAATATACTTCGTCTTGGGGCGGCCAGGTGGCTCAGCGAGTAAGAGCACTGGCTCCAGTGTCAGGATGACCTGGGGTTCAAATCTGGGCTTGAATACTTGGCACCACACGCAGAAATAACTGGCTGTGTAACCTTGAGCAAGTTACTTATCCCTACTTCATCTTTTGTACCCAGTCATTTTACTTCCCTCTAAATTCCTCCTCCCTCTCTGGGAATTACAGTTCACACTAGTTAAGATACAAACTCTTCCACTAAGTCCTTGGGTATCCCTTTCCTCCTCTGGGTCTGTTTCCTCAGCTGTAAAAATGAGGGAGTTAGACAAATTGACCAATTAATTAATTAAGTCCCTTAATTTTAAATCCTTTGATTCTATGAAGCCAAAAATAAGCTCCCAGCTCTGCCTTCTTCCTCCCTCTTCCTGGCATTCAGGTTCTGGAAAGAACATTAAATGAGGAGCTAGAAGATGGAGCTACATCTGCTTAAGGCATTCAGTAACCTTGGCCAGTCCCCTTTCTGAGCCTCAGGTGTCTAATCTGTAAAATGAGATGTTGGACCAGATGAGCTCTAAGGTTCTAACTCTTCCAGCTCTGAAGTCCTAATTCATTACAGTGACTAAATCAGTAAATTAAGGGCACAGGGAGGAAGCATGGAGAGATTGGAAGCTCCTGCTTTTAGCACATTGAAATCTCCAAGAACAGGTGCCCCACACACACCATTCAGTGATGTCCAGGAATCCTAAAAGGTGAGCCCAGGGACAAAAGGACTATCAAAAAGGGGGGAGGGGACTTTTGCAGCTCCTGTTTCAGGGGGCTCCTTCCTAAAGGCCCTCCCCTCCTGAAAAGGTTCCTTCTTCACCTGTTCTCCGTCATCTGTTCCATTTTCTAACACTCTTATGGCTGTACTCTCCCCGAGGTCTAAACCTGGTGTCTTTTTGTACTGACCTACACTGCCACTGCCTTTTGGCTCCTGGCAGCATAGCCTCCCCAGCTGTGTCTCATTCCTGTATTTCTTGGGCTCCACTTGTCTCACTCATCTCCCTGAGAGTCTTTGTCTCCAACCTCCCCTCCTCCGAGCCCCTGGGGGGACTCCAGGCCCTCTTGTGCCCAGGTAATGGCATCAGCCTCTTCGGGACCTTTCAGCTCTTCCCTCCCCACCCCCATCCCCAGGAATCAGATTCAGCCACCCAGAAATACCATTCTGCCCTTCAGCTTAGGCTGAAGGTTGGGAGGTTTTCTGAGAGGAAAGAGTCCAGAGGACTCATCCTGAACCCAGGATGGGGTTCAGACCTCAGGAAGGACTTCATGTGAGGTGACCAAGTAAAAGTACAGGGACTCTCCTTCCCTAAAGAGATTCAGAAATAGAACTGCCAGCTAGACTTGACTAAGAGACAGAGGATCACAGGGACCTTTGGCTTCTTTGCCTATTAAAAAAATGTGATAAAATTGACAAAAATGTGAAGCCAGTGCGCCACCTAGTGCCCCTTCCACCCCCACCCCCACCCAGTATCCAGAGATGCCAGGGAGCCTGGGGAACAAACTTTGGGGTTGTGCCAAGAAGGCTGCTGTGTTGGGAGTGGAAGGGAGCCGTCAGGGTTGACAACTGAATACAGGGAATGGGATTGAGCGCTTGGGTCAAGTCTAAATGTTGGAGATGAGGGTAGAATATCAGGGATGGGAGCTGAACAGGTCATCTCTGTAGCTTCTCCTAACCCCTGTTGTCTGTGAGCACAGGTGGGACAGTTTTGGGGTCTGTGATCCCCAGTGAGACAGCCCTCCCCCTAGCAGGGAACACTCCTGCCATTCCATCCTTCTACCCATCTAAACACAGCCCCACAGTCACATTGCTAACAAAGGCACTTTATTGAATTCGGTGTTGACCAAGTGTCCAAGTCAATAGCCTGGAAGCAAGGGAGTAAACCTCCCAACTTTGTACCTACAGACAAATCTAAGTGGCCACTAGGGCCTCAGGCCCCAGGCCCCCATCTCACACTGACCAAACCATGGCTGGAGAGGAGTGGGGAGTGTTCCTGAGAGCCATCTCAGGTATCCCTGCTATCGTCTCCCTCACACATACACAAAAAGGGGTGAAGGGAGCATTTATCCTGCCTCTCGATCAAAGAAGCCTCACTTCAGCTCCTTTCTGCCCCACACTCTGCCCTCAGTGCCATACCCCCCCCACACACACACACAAGCACACACACCCTCACACACAGAGGAACAGCCCACTTTGGCACAACCTGCTTGGGCCCAGAGCCAACAAGGTCTCCATCCAGTAACCTGAGAGGGTAAAGAGAGCCCAACTATTTACACACATAAATAAGAACAAGCAGTGTCAGAGCATTTTCAAGCTAAAGTGGTGTCTCCTGAGCAAGCTGAGGTTTGAGCTTTTCTGCTCCTGCTCAGTGACCCCCACCCTGGACCTACCTAATCCAGGGAGTGGAGGCAATGACAGAGGGAGATCCTACTTTAATGCCCCCCAACTTGTGTCACAGACCTCCCCAAATACACCACACACATGCAGTGATAAATAAAACCAAAGGAGGCTAGGGCCCCCCAATGTCTCTGATGGTTGGGCAGAGCAGTGGGCAAACCCTGGGCACTGAGCCTCTCCAGCCCTCTGCCTCAGCCCTCCCGGTAGTGTCTGGGCCTCTCCTTGGGTCCTGAGCTTCTGGGGCCCTTCTGATACTTGTCCTTCTTCCCAGACCTGCAAGGCACAGAAGAGTGGGGTGGGGAGGAGGGGAGAGATGGGGAGAAAATTTGGAACTCAAAATCTTGTGGAAATGAATGTTGAAAACAAAAAATAAATAAATAATAAGAAAAATTTTGTTTTCCTTTTTGGAGGGCAATTGGGGTTAAATGACTTGCCTAAGGTCACACAGCTAGTTTTTGTGTTAAGTGTCCGAAGCCAGATTTGAACTCATGTCCTCCTGACTCCAGGGCTGGTGCTCTATTCACTGCACCACCTTGCCGCCCCGAAAATTTTTTAAAAAGACCCATGGCCCATTGGAGTTACTTCCACTGATGAATAATCACTGGTCCCTCAGCTAGTCTATAGCTTTGGTCTCCTCTTTCGTCCTGGAAGGCATCAGCCCAAACTGCTGAGGATGGTATGCCCTAAGAGTGATGGGGAAGGCAAGTCTCACCACAGACCAGGGAGAAAAGTCAGAGGCAGCCAAACTTTTCCAACCTTGACTCATTTTCAGAGGAAGTTTGCTGGAGTCAAACCCCAAACTAGGCCTTCAATCCTCTTCTAACTCCTCCAGTCCCTCCTTGGTTCTTCAGTGGACCAAGAATTTCCTCAACCAGCTCTAATGCACTGAGCCTACTTTCTGTTCCACTGAACCTCGCCCTTCCCACAGGCCCACATTTTTTCCTCCCGGGGCTGCCACACCTCTTTCTCTGTGCCTTGTCACCGAAGAAATGGCCAAAGATGAAATCCTCAAAGTCATCGACTTCATCATCGTCTCCCGTCTCTCTGACTGCAGCCTCCTCCAGGCTGTCCTCCAGGGCCTCCACAAAGTCCCAGAAGTGAAGGCGGTCATGGCGGAAGATGTCATCATCACCAAAGTAGGTTGATAGGAAGGACAGTGGTTCCGGAAGCCGTTGGGCCCAGGGCAGCCGAGACAAGTATTTCTGCAGCAGCGATGCCAGTTCCTGCTTCTGAACTGGTGGTAACACCACACCAAACATGGCCAGCCCCTCCTGGCGGGCACACTCAGTTACGCCTGAGCAGCCTTGAGGCACCCGGTACTTGCGGCCCAGCACCTTCTTCCATGCCAGCTGGGGATCAGGATGGCCAGGGCCCCTCCCCTTAGCCCTGTCCCTTTGTGCTGGGTGCTTCTGGCCCTCCCAAGATAGGTGGGGCCCCTCTCTCCCTCTTGCACCGTCCCAGCTCTTCTTGGGATGCTCCTTCACACCTCTCCATTCCCTGCCATTCTTGCCCCCCAATTCTGCTGTGCCTGGCTTCTCAGCCTTCCACCTCTCTACCGACTCCCCATCTCCTTTGCCCCTGAAGCTCTTCTTCCCCTCCCCAACAGATCCTTCCTTCTTGTATTTCCACTTCTCTGCCTTGTGGTCCCCTTGCCTGTCCTTCCATTTCTCCTTCTGACCAGGCTCCCTGGGGCTAGTGAAGTGGGCTCCTCCTTGCCCCCAGGCCTCAGATGCATTGGCTGGGCCCTTTCTGGGGCCCCAGCTCTCTGCTCCCTGAAGCTCCGCAGCCAGCTTCCGACCCAACTCAGCCAGATCTGCTTGGTCCCTGTCCCCCAGCCCTGACTCATGGAGGCTCCTCTCCAGGTCCCTCTGCACTGAGCTGAGCAGCAGCCTCTGCTTCTCTAGCTCCCTGCGCAGCATCTGGGCCTCAGCCTCCAACAGTTCCTTCTGCTGCAGAAAGCCTTGGGGTTCCTGCAGCCCAGGGGCAGCCTCCTGTTGGGGCTCCCCTGCACTCTGGCTGTTGCAGGTCCCACCCACCCCCTTAGAGTAAGTCTCCTCTAGCTCCCCCAGGCGGCTTCGGAGCTCTTGCATCTCAGATTCTAGCACCCGCTGGGATGTTTCTCGCTGCTGCAGGGCCCCCCGGAGTCTCTCATTTTCCTCCTCCAGCCCTGGGTGTCTGTGTAGCAAGTTCTGGAGTTCTTCCTTCTGAATCTGTCAGGGAGAAAGAAGAAGGAGGAGGGAGCATGTTAACAGTCATGGCCTAATGGGGAAAGAAACTCACACAGAGACAAGAACACTGGGGGGGGGGTAACCATGCCTAAAAAAATGACAACTCTGTCCACCTCCAATTGCGTCTATTCACAAGATACAGGCTGTGCCTGTCAGAGGGAGGACCCTGCCCCATCAGCCAAGCCCCAGATTCCCACACAGGAAGTTCTCTTGACTCAGAATTTCAGAACTGGAAGGGACCACAGAGATAAATTAATCCACAGACGATAGGGGGTGAGTGACTTACCTAAGCCTGCAGGGATAGCAAGTGTCAGAGCCGGGCTCCCCTACCACAAGGCTGAGACTTTTCCCACTATCCTCCTTATCCTCGCCATCACCACTAATCCTAGCAGCATCCTAGGAGCTAACTCCCCTTAACAAGCAATCTACTCTACCTGCAGCTGGGCCTGAAGGAGCCGTATATCTTGGTTCTCCTTGGCCAGCTTGTCCAGCAGGAGGCTCATGGACTGGAGGCTTGGGAGACTGCCAGGGGGGGAATAGGCCTGTTGTTGTAGCCTCAGTCCATCCTTGGGGACAGGAAAGCCAGGGGTCACATACACAGAACCAGAACCAGTCCTTTGTATGCCTCTACACAAGTGTATACACATGAGAGAGAGCACCCAGATATATGAAGACACACAAACACAACCTGGATATCCTCAATATCCTGAGACTCAGACTCTGGGGTCACTTGTGGCTCCAAGTTCTCCACTGGCCCTAACAAAGAAAGAGAGACAGTGTGGGAGGCTAGCCACTCACTAGCTTGCCAACCTCCACCTAGCCAAATCCTACAAAACAATGAATGATCCAAAACTATCTCAGTATAGTTTTACAGTATGGGTAGAGGGCCACAAACGCACATACTCACTTCTCCCTCTCCCTCCCTCCTTCTTCCTCTCCCTCCCTCCTTCCTCCCAGCTCCTCAAGGTCCTGTAGCCTAGTCACTCTGGCTTGGGGTTATCCTTGAACATATTTTACATACTGGAAAAGAAAGAGCTAATCATTCATTCTCCCTTCAACACCCAGTCCCCAGACATTCAGTCAGGGGAAGAGATTACAAACACATTCTCCTCCCCCTGATAACTAAGATGCTCCCACTCACCTGCCTCAAGGTCAGAGAAACCACCTGGAGACAGACAGAGAGGAGTATGGGTGAGTCCCCTCTGGCATCAGTGGGGGTAAGGGGACAGGGAAAGGAAAAGCAGAATCAGAATAATGGCAGGAGAGAGTAGACAAGAGAAGAGCAAGGTTTGGAGAGGAGAAGGGAGGCACAGAAAGGCAGGAAGGGTTCCAGTTGTTTACCAGAGAAGAAGAGGAAGCCGAGCCCCACAAGGACCAGAGCTCCAAGGAGACAAGTGTTCAGGGTTAGCCCGAGCTCCCCACTTCCTCCCTCGCTGCTGGCCTGATCGTGCACACCCAAGGAGGCTGGAGAACGGAGTGGGCTGGACTCCCGGCCCCGACGTCTCCTCAGGCCCTCCACATCGAGGTCATCCTCACTACTTGAGCAGCTGAATTCCTCACCAACCTGATCTGGAAGTGAGGAAGGGGAGAAGAGGAGAGTTAAATACTGAGTTCAGGGGCCCACGGTCTGAGGCAGAGAAGAACATGAAGCTGCAAAGATATGTCCCAAAAAAGGGTGGAGAAAGAGAGATAACAGTGGCTGAAGCCCCCCATTGAACAGGAATCAGCGCCAACATTCACTAGCTATGTAACACTGAGGCTCAGTTTCCACATCTGCAACATGAAGATAATAACTGCCCTGCCCATCTAACAGAGTTGTTGTGAGGCTCAAAGATGAAAGCACTTTGAAAACTGGAAGAATTAAAGGTTAAGTGACTGGTCCAAGGTCACATGTGCAGTAAGGGACAGCGCTCGGCTCAGAGCTCAGGTCCTCTGTCCTCCGCCCTCCACGGAGGCCACCCCACAAGTAAGAGGAGGTCACAGACTGGAGCTGTGGGGAGGGGCTGGAGGGAGAGATGGAAGGCACTACAATGGCCATTGGGTGGACAAGGAGGGACAGGGAAGAGATGGAGGCAGGATTCTTACCTGCTTTAGAGGGCCAAGGGCCATTCTTTGGAGGGCTTTGGTCCCCGGGATCCATGATGTCTGACTCTAGCTCTGCCCTCTCTGTGGCCTCTGGCTGCTCAACCTTTTTTTGTTCTTCATCTGGATGTGGGTGGTCCAAGCTATAGCTGTTGCTTTCCAGGGAAACCTGATGCAGGGTAAGAGCCCTGAGCATGGCTTTTGCTCCTCGGCCCCATTTTACAGAGGAGATAGAGTCTCAGAGTCACAAGAAATCACTTCAGTGACCTCCCCAAGATGGCATGCAATCTGATATAGGCTGTGCAGTACCCCAGTGCCCAATCCTTTTAGCCACCTTGCCTTCTCTTGTGAGGGGCCTACCTTGATGTCTGTCTCCTCTGTCGAACAGGCACCAGGCTGGACAGGAGGGTCCTTGTCAACAGTAGGTGCTGCAGGCGGGAGTCAGGAGAAAGGCTCAGAGAACACTCTCCAAATTCTTCCTCAGCCTCCTCCACAAATCCTGGCCCCCCATATACCCAGCAAGTCTCTCCCACCCCAGTGTGGAGTGAGGAAAGGGCAAGAACAAGATTACCAGGGAAATTAACAGACACAGAGGGTAAGGAGAGTGTGAGGCTGAGGTGACAGGTGGTAAAATGGAACTCTCTTCCAATGGAATCCAGATGACAACAGCATACCTGTTCCCCCAGAAAACTTCCTAATTCCCTCCCAGGGCCTAATTACCCTCTCCATCCAAGGTTCCTGGAAGGTCATCCGCTGAGGTCTGTGGGGCTGCCTCAGATTCTGGACCCAGAGTCTCTACTGGCAAACAGCCCTGAAGAAAGAGTAAAGAGGAGACATTTCCTGCTGCTGGGAGCTGCTACCCATCCTCTCTAGTGGTTTATCTGGCACTCTGGCCTGGGACTGAGCCTAGCAAGTGCCCAACACCCAGGCCTCAGCCTCTCCCATCTCCATCTTCCTTGCCCAGCACCTCAGTCCTCCAGCTTGGTAGTGGCGTGGGAAGGACACTTGTGGCTCTCCCCTCAGCTCTGTCACGCTCACTGGTGTGACATGAGAGAAGTCATTTAACAAGCTCTTTTAGCTGCAAAGTGAGATGTCTAGACCAGATGATCTCTGAGGCCATCTCTGCACTTAGCACATTCAAATTCACATTCGTTATTTCTGTAAAAAGAGCTGGCCCCAGAGTCAGGAAGGCCTAGGTTCACAGCCCGCTGCTTACGAAGCCTACAGCTATCCCCCCAGGTAAGTCAATTAGCCTCTCCATCAGCCTAGTACCAGAAAGTTAGAGAACATGCAGGCCTACAGAGGCCAAGGGAATTTCCTTATTGGGGAGTTCCCTATACCAATGAAAGTCAGAGGTGCAGTCCCCCTCCCACTCTCTCTATTTGTACACATATCTTGTTTCCCCAGCTCAATTTTAAGATCCTTAAAAGCCAGAACTGTTTTAGTTCATCTCAGGATCTCCACAGCCTTGTGAGTAATAAATGTTTACTGAATTAAATGAAAACTAAGGCCCTCCAGAGTCTGTCCCCAAACTACCATTCTAGCCTTATCTCCTCCTTCTCTCTCCAGGTGAACCCTCCACTCTAATCCAACAAATGGATCTGGTCACCATCCCCTGAAAATACCTCAAATGTTCCTGTTTCCACCTGTCTGCTCCTGCTGTCCTTACAATCTAGAAAGAGCTTCCACTGTCCCAACTCATCTAAGTCCTCCTTTAGAGACCCTTTAAGGCCCAGCTAAAGCTCCACCCCCTCAGCAGAACAGTCACCAGCTGGCCCAGCCCACTGTGATCTCCAGAACCAGAGCTGAGAGGCAGTGAGCTGGAGCAGAGATATTGTTGGATTGGAATTCATAAGACTGGTTAAAAATGCCACTTTGCTGTGTGACCATGAACAAAGTCATTTACCTCTCTGAGTCTTAATTTCTACACATGTAAAACAGGTATAATAATAATAACACTCTAGGGCCTACTCCACAGGGCTATCACCAGGCTCAAGTGAGATCATGGATAAAGTGCTTTGCAAACTTTTGAGTATCATAAGAATGTCAATTACCAATCTTTCCCCAAAATCTTGTAACACTAATTGTCTATATCAGTCATTTGACCCTTATCATGTCCAAAGCAGCAGTACAGATCACCTGACCTTAGGATATAGGTTTTTCCACCTGAGATGGTTAGTCAAAAGGCATTTTACCAGATTAGCCACACCAGTGATGTGGGGGGAAGCAGAGCCTAACCACCACCCGGCCACAACTGCTGGGTCATTAAATCTAGAAGCAGAATCTCCAAGCTGCCTCAGGGGTCCTCTAGTGAGGGGAATGACAGGAATCCCTTCTGTAACATCCCTGACATTTGCCATCCAGGCCTTCCCTAAAGAGCTCCAGCAATTGTTACTGAAGCCAAAAATGGAAAGAGAGTTTGACTCAGAGCGGGGAGAGCCCTGGCTGAAATCCCACGCCCAGACTCCAAATACAACCTCTTCCCATAGCACTATCCTTCTCAGGGATGCTTGAGGAGAGTGCCTGGTAAACCTGAAAGCGTGCTGCCAGAACATGGCACTGGTATTATTATCAATCACAGAATTAATCTGGACACCGAACACATGGATTTCAGATCCTGTGGTCTAGTACTGACAAATTTTGCTCCTCCCCTGTCCTATTCTGTGCTACTTATGTGATGGCCTTTTTCTCTCTCTCTTTCAATCCTGTCTCTCCACCTTAGGCTGTGTGACCTGGAAGCAGACAAGCAGATCTATGCTGTGTTCACCTTGGTGTAGCCAGCAGCCTGGTGCTCCCCGCTTTAGCTAAAGAGGAGGTGCTCAGGATGTGGTACAACTGCTGACATCGGAGTGTCTGTCTACATATGGCTATTGTCTTTTCTTTTTTATCACCCGTGCAGTAACTTGTACATAGTAATAAGTGTCTGTAGTGTTGATCTGAATTGTCTCTGTCCTCAATGAGTCTGCTCCTTCCTCTGGCTGCCCTGTTACTTGGTGGTTCATAAGTATATAGTGGCCTCAGCTCTCCCTCTTTGCCACTTCCAACAGGGAACCTCCTGGCTGTTCCCCAGTCATTGTCCCTGCCATCCAAATCTACACCAAGGGAGCAGGGCAAAGAGTGGGTTCAGAACTTGTGTTTGGAGTTCCTTCCTGCCTCTTCCCCAAGATGTTCATGTTTCCTAAGACTCCTCTCCCTTCCCCCTTCCACTACCATCCTGACTTTACTCTGCCATCCAGGCAAACCTGTCCTGTTATTTCCACCTATGCCTCACCTACTCCCCCCAGAAGGGACCATTCCAACCCTCCAGACGCCTTCTAGTCTGCTCTCCTCACTATATTCTGCACTAGACTTCTCAAGGAAGCCTTTCCAGACTAATGCCTCTGGCTCCCTTCATTGTACCTGCTTCCCAATCTCAAGCATTGATAACTAGGTCTTCTCTCTGGCTTCCTTTATGTTTTTGTCCCTGGGTCTGGGTCAGCATCCTTGGGGATGGGAGTGGGGTACTAGAGAGTCTCCATCAAACTGAGAACTCTTAGTGGACAAGGACTGGGCTTCTTTCTTCTTCTGGCTCTCCCCCCACACCTACCCACCATAGCACCCAAGGATGCCCATGGAAGGACACTCAAAATTGAAGAGGGATAGACCGAATTAAAGTCTCTGGAAATCCCTTCTCCATCATGGACATATTTTGGCTCTCCCATGAAGTTCCCAATCTCTTCCCATCTTACCTCGGAGCCAGCAATCACCCAACTATTATCCGACTCCGGGCTGGAGGATTCCATAGCTGGTTGTATCCCTGGGGACCTCAACAGACACCACCTGCTGAGAAAAAAGCTTAGAAATGGGATCTTTTCTTAGAGATCACATCAGGAGGAAGGGGAGAAGACCTAGGGGGTAAGGGAAAAGAAGGGCAGCAGAATGCAGTGTCCAGCATCAAGGACCCTGCTCCAGTTTGGGTCCTTCTAAGGCCAAAACTACCAACTTGTGGGCAACATTTGACTTGCAAATGAGTAACTGCAAATGTTCACAAGAGAGTATGCCTCTCCTAGGGATTGGCTGGCCTGCAGGAATGGGGAATGACCTTGAAAGGACACAGAATTTCAAAGCTAGGATCATTTAGTTCAACTTGGCCTCATTTTTACTGTTGAAACTGTAGCCTAGGGAGACTGGGGGAGTGACTCACCGAGGGTCATGCTCAGTGACAGAGTTGGGATAAGAGCCCTGGTTTCCTGACTCCTGGGCAGTACTTTTCTCACTAAGCCAAATTTTCTCCCTTATCTCTCCTCCCCAGCTTCTCCTTGATCAGTGAGTAACATAATTAGGAGGAAAAGGCAACATGGTGCAGCAGAGAGGGCCCTGGCTTCACAGGCAGGGACCTGGGTTTGAATTCTGACTCTGCTACTTACTACTCTATGGCCTTGGAAGAATTACTGCCTCTCTGGCCTTGGCCTACTCATTTGTAAAGGGATGGGGTTAGCCTAAGAGACCTCTAAGGTCCTTCCCAGCTCCAAATCTTCTCTCCAACTAGTACCCCATGTTCTCATGCTATCTCTCCCAGTCACTACACTTACCCTTCCTTTTAACTGGGATCTCATGTAACCTACCCCAGACAGAGACTTCCCCCAGAAGGGAAAACTCAATTACCCCTACAGCATTGCTTCCTCCTCCAATCCCACCCCACTCTCCATCTCCTCAAAGCTGTGGGAATTGAGTGAAGCACACTGACTCCATCTTGTGACTCAATTCTGGAGCTAGCTCAGTTCCCTTCCTATTCAATTATGATCTAGTCCAACTTCTGTCTTGTGAGAAAACTTTATTCAGTTGTGGGGACTGTGAGAAAACCTTATTGCACTGTTTAAATCTAGTCCTGTATGGCTCTTTTTACCTGCCTCTTAGAGATCCTTAACCAAGGACCTAGGTTATGCTGACCAGAAACCCAGTCAGATCCAAAGATTGATGAAAGTTTTCTCACAATTACACATCTCGAGCAATCCATATGTTTTAACTAAAAACCAGCCTGTATTGGTTAATTGATCACCGTTTCCATGTTCCTTTGATTGAATATAGACACTTGGGGGGAGTGGGACACCTCTTTTTTCTGATTTCAGGGAACTGCATCTGTTCCCTCTCCCCTTCCCAACTCAGAAAGAGTTCATCCGGTCATGTGTCACTCTGATTACAAGACTCTTGATCTAGAACTAGAAGGAACCAGAGTTCATTGATTTAAACCCTCTCACTTTACAGATGAGAAACCTGGGCCCAGAAAGATAAAGAGACTTACCCAAGGCCTCACGCTGGGGTGGGGAAACTCTGGCCTCAAAGCCACCTGGGGCCCTCTAGGTCCTCAAGTTCGACCCTTTGACTGAATCCTAACTTCACAGAACAAATCCCCTTAATAAAAGAATTTGCTCTTAAAACTTGAACTCAGTCAAAAGGCAGCACCCAAGGACCAATAAGGCCTCCTTATTGTTACCTTTAAATGCATAAAAATCTGTCTCCCCCTGTATTGGAGGGTCCAAGCTGAGGAGACCTGGTCCTGATTTGTTATGCAATTAGCATGCACGGCTTAATAAACTGATAGGCTTGGAAGCTCAAACATCTATTTCCTCAATTATTTTATCTGTCAACTTCCACGGTGCCACAGACCAAAGTTTCACCCCATTCTCTCTGGCTATGCCAGCAATCAGTTCTTCAGTCCTCAATCTTGGGACCTCAGGGGAAATGTCTTTCCTTAAACTCCCACTCCTCCTAACTCCTGCTTTCTAACTTCACAAGGCATTCTTTCACTACCACCAAGGTAGAGCAGTGGGAAAAGGGCTAGATTTGTAAGGGAGAGTTCAAATCCTAGTTCTGCAAAAGCTGAGAGGCCCAGATGTACCTCTCTGAACTTCAGTTTCCTTAACTGAAAAGTGGGAATCAAGAGAAAAATGCTCTATCAACCATAAAATGCTATATATATGGGAGCTAATATTGTTGTTATTCAGCCATTTTCAGTCATGTCCAATTCTTTGTCACCCCATTTAGGGTTTTCTTGGCAAAGATGTTGGTGTGGTTTGCCATTTCTTTCTCCAACTCATTTGACAGATGAGTAAACTGAGGCAAACTGGGTTAAGTGACTTGCCCAGGTTCACAGAGCTAATAAGTGTCTGAGGCTGCACTTGAATTCAGGTCTTTCAGACTTCAGGTCCGGAGCTCAATCCACTGAGCCATCTAGCTGCCCAGTGAGCTAAATTGGGGGGTGGGGCAAATTCTGAACAAAATAGTTTTGTGCCCTAAGCAAGGTTTGAAAATTGTACTCCCTTTAGGCTACTACCTACCAGAGAATATGAACTTTTGCTGTAATATTTGTGGCTTAGAGTCATTTATCACTTAATTGGAAGAGATCTTAGAGACCACCTAAGTAGGCCCCTTGTTTTTTACAGATGAGGAAACTGAGGACCTCCAGAAATCTGCCTAAGATCTTAGAGGAAGAAAGGAGAAGACAAGGACCTAGATCTTCCAACTCCAAATCCAGTGCTTATCACAAAGTAAGTATCTGCAGGGCACAAAGCCAAGGACACAGTCTGGGGAATGGATGATATGACCTCCGGCAACATCAGTGGAAGAGAAATGACCATACTATTTAGGATTCCTGAAACTGTAACCCGAGAGACTAAAACCAGAGCCCCAGTCCCCCACCCCCCAAAATGACTTCGCTATGAAGAAACTTTAGACTAAAGGGAACAAAGGAAACATCAATTTCACCTTTAAAAGCAATAAATGCTTTCAACTCCACTGCCCCCATATCTGGAGCAGGTTTAGGACCTGTGTGGAGGCAGATGGATGGTTGCTAGAATTTCTCAGAATTTAGTCCAGATTCTCTAAACACCTACAGATCTGCCTTCAACTACATGTGCCTATATTCCCCCCCCCCTTCCCACTCCTCCTCTAGGTCCTCACTTAGTCAATTATGCCCTTTTTCCTGCATTTTCAATCTCTCCCTTCCTACTGACTCTTTCCCATGTGCCTACAAACATAATTAGATCCCCCTAAGCCTAAAAAGCCTTTGTTCAGTCTTTCAAACCCATCTAGCTACTATGTCATTTCTTTTGGATAGACCCACCCTTTCACTGCCAGAATTCCTGAAAAAGCCATTTACAACAGAGGCTTCTCCTGCCTCACATACTCTCTCTTCATCTCATCACTTCCTCTCAGGTCACCAGTGACCTCATTATCACCAAATCCAATGACCTTTTCAGTTCATAACCTTCTCGACTCTCTGCAATTTTTGAAACTGACCACTCCCTTGCTATTAAATACTCCTGCTTCTCTGTTTCAGACATTCCATACTTCTTTTTGTCTTCCTAACTTGATAACTCCTCCAATTCCATAGTGCTTCTGTCTTCATACCTCCCCTTGGAGGTGGGTGATCACTAACACTCAGGCCCCATTCCTCTTCTCTTTTTTCTCTACAGTGGCCATCAATCTCATTAGTTACCATGGTTTCGGCTATCAGGTCTGTAAAAATGACTCCCATATTTTTCCCCTGCTATCCCTGAGCTCTCTTCTGAGCTCCAGATCTATATCTCCAACTGTTTATGAGACCTAGCTGACCAACCATCAATCCACAAGCATTCTTAAGTTCTCCTCTGCTCAAGGCACAATCCTCCTATGGCATAGATCCAGTACTCTCACCATCCTGGTCACTCTCTTGGATGTCCATACTCCAGTGTGTCATGGTACCAGAAATGAACATTATGGTCCGATTGGGCAGAGTACAACAGGACTGTCACCTCCCTTGTATGAATACTACTGTTTCCATTAAGCCTGAATTCAGGTTGGGCGGCTAGGTGGCACAGTGGATAGAACACTAGACCTAGAGTCAGGAAGATCTGAGTTCAAATCTAGCCTCAGACACCCCCCCCTGCAAGTGACTTAACACTGTTTGCCTCGGTTTACTCATCTGCAAAAGAGCTGGAGAATGAAATGGCAAACCATACTAGTTTCTTTGCTAAGAAAAACCCAAATGGGGTCACTAAGAGTTAGGTACAACTGAATAAGGAAAACTAATTCAGATTAGATTTTTTTTTTTTGCCTGCCTCACACTGTTGACTTATATTGAGTTAATAGCCCTCTAAAATGATATTTGTAAAGTGATTAACATAGTGCCTGATCCTTGGTAGGGGCTGTATAAAAGCTTATTCCTTTCCTTCCCTTTTCCCTAAAATCCCCAGTTCATTTTCATGCTAATTAGGCAAACCTCTATCATGGTATACTTGTGCAGCTGATGTTTTTTAACCCAGGTAAGACTTAACATTTATCTACATCAAATTCCATCGTCATAGATTTAGCTTATCCTTCTAGTCTGTCCCAAACCTTTTGGATACTGATCCTGTCATCTGCATGCTTGCTGTCACTTCCCAGCCCTTCATTTGGAAACCATTTATGCCACTGTCCAAGTCACTGATAAAAAATGTTAAACAACATAACACAAAGCATGGATTGCTAGAGCACTTCACTGGAGACCACCTTCCAAATCTCAATCTTGCATGTTCAAAACTCAGGCTGTAATTTCGCTTCTCTGGCCCTCACTGCCTCCCCTCCCATAAACCCTACTGACTCTTCCTTCACAAAGTCTGTCCAGTCTATACCCTTCTTTTCATTCGCAATATCATCTCCTCAGCTGCAACAGCCTCCCAAGTGTTCCTGCTTCTCTATACTCTCTCCATTCTTCACACAGCTACCAGATTCATTTCCCTTATGCACAAATATTATGCCACTCCCTAGTTCAAAATTAAATTTCACTCTTTAATCTGGCCTTCAAAGGTATCTCATTAGTAGAATGCCAATTACTTAAGGGCAGGAGCTATCTAGTTTTTGTCTTTTCCATAAACTGTAGTGCACTGTATGTAATAGGTATTTAATAAATGTTAGCCAAACTGAAGACTGCAAAATATGGTATCTCATATCCCTCCTCCCCTTCACATGCTCCAAATTCTAAACTGAACTCTTCAGATCCTTTTCTTTCCTTCCTCCACAAAGATGCTCATTGAATGCTCTTTATGTCCCCAGTGCCATCACCCTTTCCTATCTCTGCCTATCTACTGAAACCCTACTCACTCCTTTAGGTCCAGCTCAAATGCCATCTCTTCCACAAAGTCCTCTCTAATGCCCCTCTTTCCTCCCACCTCCCCAGATTTCACATGGCAACTTACACAAGTACCATATTACAAAATAAAACATGTCATATGTCCTGTCCCCCTACTGATGGAAGGTAGGGGTTTCATCTGAACTTTGTATCTCTCCAGGACAACACAGTGTTTTGCACACAGTGATGTAGCATAAATATTTTGTGAAATGAATCCCTATCTCTTTTTTCCACCTCAAAGCTCTCTCTTTTATATCTGCCAGCCAGCTGCTACAGGCTTCTTAGTTACTAGGTAAGATTGTTGACAGGCAGTAACAGGAAGGAAGTGGAAGGCACCACTGGTAAAGTCTCTGTTTACTCCTCATTCTGGTACAACATACTAAAGTCCCCCAGCAATGGCCACCATGGCAACCAAGGTGATGTCAGGTCCACTGTCACCATGGGGAAGAGGACTAGTATTTAGGTCATCAAGACATTCTTCCCCACCCTGGGGAGACCCACACAAGAAAACGGCTCATACCCAAGCATCCTGGGTTCCCAGGGCCCTGACATATTTTGGAGCAGCTTTCTGCAGTCCCTAGGGGTTCCCTTCTGTGCCAGTGTCCTGAGCAAAGTCCCTTTCCCTCTTTGGGTATGTTTCTTCATCTGTTAAATCTCTAAGGTCCCTGAGAGCTTCAAATCCTATGATCTAAGTTTCTTCTACTGTCTAACCTTTGAGGCAGCATGATAAAAAAGCAGAGCCCTGGATTTGAAATTGGAAGGGCCTGTATTCAAATGCCACTAATAGCTATGGGGGAGGGGGGAAAAGGGAATCACTTCTGAGCCTCAGTTTCTTCATCTGTAAAATGAGGATAAAAATACTTTATTGCATCTACCTCACTGGGTTACAGTTAGGAGAAAATGAAATAAAGCATACAGAGAGCTCTACAAACCTTAAATAGCTATGTGTCAATTATGAGTATAATGAAACCTCCATTTCTCCCTAGGTCTAACTTTGAACATGATTTCTAAGATCTAAAGAATCCAAGAACCAGGAGGTTATGCAGGTCAACATGTACCCAAAAAGAATCCTCATTTTCTTCTTTCCCTCTGACCCATATAATAGCAAGAGCTCGAGCTCACACGCACATGGAAGACAGACACACAGACAGACACACACACACACACACACACACTTTTAAGGTTTGAAAAGTGCTTTGCAAAATATTGTCTAGTTCAGACTCCTAACAACCCCTTAAGATATATGCTATTATTATACCCACTTTACAAATAAGGGAACTGAGACAGAAATCGGTGGTCACTTGCCCAGGCAGTGTCACACAGTTAAGAGTCTGAGGCAACACTTGAACTCAGGTCTTCCCAAACGCAGCTCGTCCAGCATTCCAGCCACATCGCCAAAGGTCATCTCTTTAGGGAGGGGTGGTGGAAGCCATGAGAGTTTCTCCATCGAAACACTTAGAAGACCATTTCCAGGAGAAGCCAGGGACGGCAGCCGGAGTCAACAGCGGCAGACCGCGCTACCCACCCTCGCAGGCGGGTCGGGCGGCTTCACCTGTCGGCCCTGTCAATCTCTCCATCCCTGGGTCCTCGGGCCAGGCCGGCTTCACTCTCTCCACCCCGCCCACGGGGAAGACTGGAGGGAAGGCAGTAGGGAGTGGCAGGGTAGTCCTCGAGTAGAAGCCGCCCCTCCCGACGAACCAGCAGAGGCCCCTGGGCGCCCCGTTCCTTCCCGTCCCTCGCTCCCCAGCCAGGGTACACTACCTGACCCAGCTCCGTGGTGGACTCGGTCTTCGTTCAACTTGCTCCTCGATCCCCAGGTTTCCGACCTCTAGAGGAAGGGGGCACGTGACACCCTAAGGACCAATGGGGAAGCTTCTCCCCGGCCGGGGGGGAAAAACTTTGGACCAATAGGAGAGGGAGGTGAGGCGGTGGGGCCGCGAGCCTTCCTCCCGCACCACTCTCGCCCCCCAGCGTCGGTCCGAACTGGGGCTTTGGGACTCACAGAAGATGGCCGCTTCTGGGATCAAGCCCCAAGCCAATACCATGAGGCTGACCTGCCCGTGACGGACAGGGGCAGCTGGGTGGGGGAAGCCTGTGCGCCTGCCGCCGCCCCCCCCTCCCCCTTCTCCCACCCGAGCCTCTCCCCTCGCCTCCGGGGTCTCGTCCTCAAAGCCCTGGCTCGAGGCCCAGCCCCGGGAATAAGCCCAGAAAGGAAATTCGCGGTCCATTTCCCACGACCAGGGCAGGCAGGGAGGGGGCAGGCCTCTTGCGGCTCCACTGCCTCGTGGGAGCTGCCCAGCAGCCCCCGCATTCCAGCCTCTGGTCCGTGCCCGCTCCAACCAGGCTCTCACTCACTTTCCAGGGCTGGTACTGATACAGTTCCCAGCTCCTGGGACAGGCACCCAAGCAGTGTGAAAAAGATCAGTCATTCCCACTTATTTCCCAGCTAAGTTGGGGAGTGAGCAAATGCACATGGGAGACAGTAAAGGGGTTCTCAACAAGATTTAAGCATCCATGAGGTCAGTGGTATTACAGATACCCCACCCAGTATTCTCCCAAAGACAAGCCAGGGATCCAACATGGTTTTTCAAGTCACTTTATAAATCCAACCATACAAAAGGACCGAAGGCCCCACCAACGCCAATCCACCTCGGCCCACTCCACCCTACTCTTAGTGGATGAAGGGGATGGTGCTTTACAAAAGAAAATAGAAGGGAAATGCACAAAAATAGCAATAACGGGGAGGGACACCAGAGGCAAACCAAAACATAACACAAAATTTAACAGTGTGGCTGTCCATCCATCTGTACTCAGTTACTTCTCATGTTTCGTTTTCATTGTTCTTTTTTTTCCAGGGGAAGAGGGATGGGAACACAGGTCCACTCTTCAGGAATTAAAGGCTTCAAATATTAGCAGAAACAGACAAGAAATTTAGATGCCCAGTCCCCTTGTCTTGGAGTTATCTTATCCAAGTGCTCTGGAACTGGGGAAAGCTGCTAGGGTGCCTGGTTGAAGAAAAGAACGGGACATCTAGTTAAGGAACAGAGGGGGGGAAAGTATCTTGGCCCTTTTTCATTGTTCCCTCCTCAACTAAAGGATTGAGTACCCACAGCTAGAAGCTGCTAATTCCTTCCAGGTGACTAAACCTCACCTCCAATCACTAATGGGGAGCTGATATGCAAGCTGAGGGTTTCGCTTGGGTGGAGAGAGGGCAAGTCAGGTACTCACATACCTCTGAACCAAAGTGGGCTAATCAGAAAGGCTCTATGCTGGGCAGTCATCTCTCTTCATCAGCCAAGTGGCTTTATTAACAGAGAAAATACTCTGTAAAGGGCTGATGAGAAATCAGATTTTAAACTGCTGGATCATTATTAAGCCTTGGGACATGGTGAGGGGCTAGGAAGTGAGAAATATAAAAATACTCAATTCTTTCCCTTCCCCTTTCCCTATAAGGATCCCAGGATTGGGAGTAACTGCCCCATTCAAATAGGTAAGATGAAACCTTCACTTTTATCCTATTAAAACAACTGAAATAAATGACTGAGAAAATTATTGGGGTTTCTATTCTTTCTTGGGCTCTCACCATGGAGAAGACACAGGAGCTATAGGTAAAAGGGCAGATTTGAAAAAAGTGATTTAGGATAATGTATAAGAGATGTACAAAGTCTTGGGGGTTAGGAAGCATGACATAGACCAGGAGATGAATACACTGAAGCTGGGGAGGGACCTGTGACTTTGGTATGAGGAGGGGACTGTCTTAAGAACATCAGCTCTCAACCATTCTGATCCTGCTGCCACCAAAATCTCCAGGAATGTTATGGTTCAGACCTTCATCTAGCTTCCTCAAAGCCTTTTGGTTCCAGAGGAGGGAGGCCAGTGGAAAGGGGATGATAGTTAGAAATAATGGATGACCCCTACCAACTGGTTCCACTCATTGTCTAATACTGTCTTCTGCACTGGGCTAAAACCCCCATGGTAGGCCACTGAAGGAATGGGGGAAAACCCTGACAATTACCTCTGGCCAGAGGGCGGAAAAACATTCAGGAGTTTATCCCTCAGAGTGAGGCTGGGTAGGAGTGTTAGGCACAGATACTAGAAGGCATCTGGCACCAGCAAAGAAATGCAGCCCCTAATCAATAATGTCCACTCATATCCTATCCCTCTATCCTTTCCTCTTTAAGACACCCTGAACAATCGGAGAATGGCACTGCTCACTGGGGCTTTGGCCTCCCAGGGTATTCTTTCTTAGCCCTTAATGGGCAGGTTCCAAGGAGAGAGATCTAAGCATTCTCTTGCCCAGTAAATCCCTTCTCCTACCCCCAGGAGTCACTATGCCTCCTCCCAGCCTGAGTGGGGAGCTGGGACCAAGAGCCACAAGAGGAAAAGGTCCATGGTCTTCAAGGAGATTGCTTGGTCCCACACCAAATGTGCCCAATTCACCCATCATTGGCAGCCACTAGTTGCCCCATGCCCTCTCGGATGTAGACCGACTGGATCTCCTTGGTCTTGAGGCAGAAATCACAGGCCCAAACAGCTGAAGCTTCGGTGGTCAGCAGCCCATAAGCATTCTCTGTCATGCCAGTACACTCCCGATGGAACCACTTCTGACATGATGCTTCACACAAAATGGCATCCTGGTCATCATTCACTTCACTGCGGCATGCCCCACATGGGTACACCAAGCCTGGAGGGGGCTGGTGCCCCGATGCCCCACCTGTCTTATTTGGAGGTGCCAAGCTATTGGCATCTGGGGTGCCCCCACCCCGACCACCACTGTTCTGGGGAAAACTGGGCTGGTTGCCATTGACAGCAGCAGCAGGTGAGCCTGAATGAGGTTCCTGTGGGAAGGCAGTTGCTGCAGGAGGGTTTAGGGGTTTCCCTCCATCCTCTCCCCCAGGACCAGGGAAACCAGGATCAGGACCAGGGAAGGGGCTTGTGTTGGGGGGCAGACTTGGGAGCCCTTGACCAGGCCGCTGAAGGGGTGAGGGCCCAAAGGGAGCACCTGGCTGGGCAAATCGTTGTGGAAGAGAAGGAGGGCCCAGCTCCCCTCTGGGTGGCTGCCCCATAGTAGGTGAAATCATGGGTCCAAAACCCCCCACAGGGCCTGGCATCATTTGTCCCCCAGGAGGGCTAAAGTTCTGGCCCAAGGGCTGGTTAAAGGGCTGGTTGGGGAAGTTCATGTTACCTGGGGGTGGGTACCCAGGGCCCTGAGGGGGCATATTGAAGGCAGGACCCATTGGATTGGGGGGGAAAGGAGGAGGCTGTCGTCGAAGTGGTTGAGGCCCGCTGCCACCTCCACCACCATAGCCTGGGGGCACCTGGCCTGCCATGCCCCCTTGCACACGGAATCCACCAAAGGGTACAGGGCTACCAAGGAATGGAGGAGCTGCCCCCCCAACCTTGGGGGCCCCAAAGTCATCCTCAAATGGGTTGGATGCCACCAGGTGATCCACCATGGGGGTCGGGGGTGGTGCAAACTCCGTCAGGTGTGAGTATGCAGGGCCCTAGGAAGGGGAAGGACAAAGAAGGGGAGGGGGTGTTAAAGTTGAAAGAATGGAGGAAACTAAAGACCTGGAGTACAGGAAGGGAGATCCAGAAATACAATTCATTTACAACAGAAAGGAAAAAGGGATTGTGGGAACAATAGAGAAAATCTGGTAGATAGGGAATGATCCTGGCTGTTGACAAAGCCTGACCAAAACAGGAACCTTGAGGAATCTTGTATCAAACCAGGTCTCTTAGCTCACTCATACCATAGGATTGAGAGTGGGAAGGGGCTTTTAAATAATCAAACCCAACCCACTTCAGGGTAAGATTGATGGGATAGTGAATGGACCAAGAACATCATCAAAAGGAACTCCTCCACCTCTTCCCTTCCTATACCTGGTCCAAGGAACAGAGGGGAACACTAAAGCTTAAAAGTAGGATAGGCACATGAGAACCAGGATCTTGGCTAACGGAAAAAGACCACCACCCCACCTAAAACACAACATTCACCTGAGTATTTGACTTGCGCCGTTTCTTTTCTGGGCTCTTCATTTGCAGACCTGGAAGAAGGAAAGAATGGTTGAGGAGGACAAGTCTCTAAGACATGGCCAATCTAGGACTCCCAAACCCCCTTCCCCAAAGCCATGCCTCAAGTCACCAAATCTCTGTCACCTCCTTATCTATGCCTCTTCCCAATGCTGCAGGGTCTATGTACTACCTCCAATCCAAGCCTTGCTCTTCTCCCAACTCCCATTCAAGTTGGGATCCCAGGCTGAAGAATGAAAGGGAGGAAAGGATGAAGAAGAAAAATTTCAGACTTAGTGTGGGATTTAAAGGAGTGTTTTAGAGCTTCAGTCTAGGACTCCCTGGATTTCTGACCCTGCCCCCTTTCCCCTCAACCTAGCCCCCCCCCCCTACATAATTCAGGCCTAAGTCTCCAAGACTCAGGATCTGGCTAGAGTTCTCTAGGAACCTGGCATGCATTTCAGATTGGTCCCAATCAAGAGCCCCCTCAACTTTAGAAGTAGGTCAACTCCAACGACCTTTGAAACCCTGCTGGACCCATGGCCAGACCATCCTCTCAGATCCTTCAGTGCAGAGGGTGGCATCTCCTATAAATCCAGACACCTCTGTACCCACTGACTATCCTGTTCCCCTGCAATGTTCCGCACCACCCCCACACACCTCTTCCTTTTAGTTCCCCTGACTTCCTTTGTGCAACCATTCCCAATTAATACTTGGTCAAAGTAAATGAACAGGTAGTTTTCAGAAGAAATCAAAATTATCTATAATCATATGAAAAAATGCTCTAAATCCCTGATTAGAGAAATGCAAATTAAAACAACAGCACCACCTCACACCTGTCAGATTAACACGATGGAAAAGGAAAATGACAAATGCTGGAGGAGATGTAGAAAAACAGGGAGAGTAATGCACTGTTGGTGGACTTGTGAACTGGTCCAACCATTCTGGAGGAAAATTTGGACCTATGCCCAAAGGGCTATAAAACTATGCTCCTTTGATCCAGTAATACCACTACTAGGTCTATACCTCAAAGGGATCAAAGAAAGAGAAAAAGGACCTATTTGTACAAAAATATTTATAGCAGCTCTTTTTGTGGTGGCAATAAATTGGAAACTGAGGGGATACCCATCACTTAGTAAATTGCTAAATAAGTTGTGGTATATGATTGTGATGGTATGCTATTTTGCTGAAAGAAATCAAGGGAATGGTTTCAGAAAATCCTGGGAAAACTATATGAAATGATACAGAGAAAAATGAGCAGAACCAGAAGAACACTGGACACGGTAACAACAATACTGTAAGAATGATCAACTGCAGAAAAACTTAGCTACTTGGATCAAGTCAATGATCCACAACAATTCCAAAGGACCCATGATAAAAAATGCTATTCACCTCCAGAGAGAGAACCTATGAACTCTGAGTGCAGACTGAAGTATTTTTTTTTCACTTTATTTCTTACTTTTCTACCCCACAACATAAGGCTAATGTGGAAATATGTTTTGCATGACTTCATATGGTATCATATTTCCTGCCTTCTCAAAGGTTGGGGGAGGGAGTGAAGGGAGGAAGAGAATTGGAACTGAAAATGTAAAAAAAAAAAAAAACTCAGCTCCAAGCCCACCATCTTTGGGAGGGCTTTCCTGGGTCCCCCAGCAGCTTCCCCTTTCAGATCATCTCCCATCTGCTTTGTATATACCTAGTTATTTATATATTGTCTCCTCCATTAGAACATTTACTTCTTGAAGGAAAGTACTGTTTTTTACCTTTTTCTGTATCACCAGCTACTAGCTAGCATATTGTCTGTCATATATAGTAAATCTTTAATAAATGCTCATTGATGGAAGTCCCTCAAACCCTACAAATCCTTTCCTGTGACCTCTACTCCTACCCCCCACCCCAGACTTCACAAAAGCACAGAATTCGAGAATTCCAAGGGTCATTAGTCATTGCAAAATTGTAAAACCAATCCCTTCTCAGTCTATGAATTCCCTAACCCTTAATATACCTCAATTTATAATGCCTTCTGGCCTCAGTCTGTGACTCCCTCAACCCCCAGACTTGTCGGCCCAGGAGCCAATAAGTCCCACCCTAATCCTCAGATCCACATCACAATTCTTATGCCCCTGCCCTGGAAGACTCTTCCAAACCTATGATCTCTAGGTCTGGTATCACACACACTTCGACCTGGAGCCTCAGAGCCTGCAGCCTGAGACCTCAAACTCCTGAGACCCATAACTCCCAGGCCTAAGACCCCCGACCCCCCCCATCCCCGTTTCTTCTACCTGACACTCCTATCCCCCCAACCCCCCTCCCACCTCAGGTTACACCTGGGATCCTCCCTATTCCTCTAAGTCTCTGCTTAAGACCCCCACCCCCACTCCCGACACCCGGGATGCTCCGCACAAGCCCCAGCCCCCCGCCCCCGCTCTCACCGGCTTTGCCTTGCTTTCTCCCGGTGCTGGGCGGCGCTGGCGGCGCGGCGGGGCCGCCTCCTCCCTCCAGCTTGTCAGGGGGGGGCGGCGCCGCGGCGGCCATGGGGCGGGGGCGCGGGTCAGCGACGGCGGCGGCGGCGGCCGCCGGGGCGGCGGCGGGGGGGCAAGGAGCCCCCGGCCTGCACCATCTCCCAGAGGGGGGGATCAGGGCCAGCGCAGGCCCCTGGGCGGTACCATCGTGGGCAGCACGGAGGAGGGAGTAGGCCCCAGAGCGGATAGGAAGCTCCCTCTCGACTCAACGCCCGCCCGCCAGCCGCCAGGACCGGAACCGGAACTCAGCCCGGGCTCTACCATTCCAGCTTCGTGGGGAGGGGAGAAAGAGACAAGCAGGCGGAAACAAGGACTCTACCATCAGCCCCAGGAACCGGGGACTCTAAGGGGAAGGTCCAGCCAGGCCTGACCATAACACAGCGCACCCATTCTTGAACAGACTATCATCCTGGAAGGGTCAGACCCGACCGACTTGGTGCTCAGGGTCTTCGCGCGCAAATACCTACCCATCCATCCCTCCCAGTGATGCCACCTCCAGACACACGTACAGGCATCACATCCGCCCACCCCTCCCTGTGGTGCCGCCCCTAGACACAGGTAAAGGCGTCACTGTCACACACATCCACCCACCCCTCCTGGTGGTGCCACCCCCCCAGACACGGGTGCAGGCCCACCTGTCACACTCACATCCACCTACCCCTCCTTATGGCGCTAACCCCCAGACAGTACAGCTCTAATACACTCACAATCATCCACCCCCCTCCACAGTGATACTACTCCCAGACACATGTACAGTTGTGTCACTCACACAACCATGTCACAAACCCATCCACCTCACCTACGATGGAAACTACATCCAGATATCCACCCTTCCTAGTGATACCCCCCAGACATATATAAAGCCATGTCAATGTCACACAGCAACCATGTCACACACATATCTGCCCCTCCTACAGTGATACTCCACCCAAACATATAGTCATATCACTATCACACGTGCATTAATGCCACAATCATATATACAACCATATATATCGCAGTCACATATGGTTCCTATACCACATCCAGATACACAACCATGCCACTCATACCCATCCACCTTTTCTATGGTATTATTACAGTCAGACACAGGTTCGACAATGATACAACACCTAGAAATCCCTTCTATATACAAATACATTATTATATCCAGGTCCTTTCCCTGCATACAACCATCAGTATCATAATATATCCACAGTCATGTCATCACAAATGTATCAATTCCACATCTATACTACTTTAACAATATATCCCACCTTGATATAACTCCTATAGTAATATACCCAGACACACACAATCATATCAGTATCACATTAACACTCAGACAACCCTCCTACATATTCATACCACATGCAGACATGTTCATAGTATATCAATCACACCCAAATAAGCATCAACATCTCATCAACACATCCCTTGGAGGAACACAACACATATACTAACACCCATATATCCCTCCTACAGTGATATCACACACACACACACACACCCCAATATCCCATCCATTACCCCTCATATCACACTACCACAACACCTACCACAATCTATCAAACAGATACATACAAGCCCAAACACCACATACACATTCCCCTCACTTGTAGGTGAGGTCAGAGCTTGCTTTCATTTCCCCCCAACCCCAAGCAGTCTCCAAAGGAACTGGAGAAGAGATGATGGATTGGTAGGGAGACATTTGGTAAAAGAAATAATGATCTTTAATGACATTTCCCTTTGGTATAAGTGAGACCCGTGAATAGATTCAAACAAAATAAGGGAAGGAGAGAGAAATAGAAGAGGAGGAGATAAAGATACAGTCAACTCTCTATTATCCACAACTCCTCAAGAGTATCTTCTATCTCTTCTGTATTCCTCACAATGTCTAGCAACAGGTACTCAATAAATACATTGATTTGAATGATCCCCTCTGAGGCTTATCTGCAGCAAAGTTAAATTCCAGCCTTTTTCCTAGGCTAGGATGAGGTCTGGCTTTTAGTCCTGGCCATTTACTGGCTATGTGGCCTTCAACAATCACCTAACCTTCTCTATGCATCAGTTTTCTCACCTGTAAAATGGAGATAATAATGCCTGTGCTACTTATTACACAGGCTAGTCATGATGGTAAAATGATATAATAGATGAAGTCTTTGAAAAAATAAAAAAGGTGCTAGATGTATAAAGATGAGATAACTTTTGTGCTCAAGCAAGACAAAATCAGGAAATAATTCAGTTGCCAAAACTATAATATTCCCAAACTAAATAAAAATTATTTGGGGATTATCCACTGCTATAGATAACCATTACCCCTCAAATAATGCAGAAATTGAGAGTTGACTGTATAGAAGAACCAAACACTGGATTCACTGTCCAACCCACAGGAGTTGGAGAGGCTACAAGGGGCTACACTTTGGCTGTAAAGTAGGACAATGTGCATGCAACGCTGGGGGTGGGGGAGTGGATGTTTACGAAATGTATATACAGACCCCTAAAATAGGGGTCCTGGCCAGGAGGCACTCTGTGTATGTGGCAGAGGGGAGGAATAGGGATAGGACATTCACCTCCCCCTGGCCAGGAAGTGGGGTTCTGGGATAGGCTCTGAGGAGTAAACATCCTCTTTGAAGGGCAAGCAACCACATCTGCCCCTAGTCTCCCAAGCCCAATCTGGGAGTCCCAGGCTAAAGAAGGACTGGGGGACAGGGGAGGGGGGAGGGGGCAGATGGAGTATCATCATTTCTAGCCCACAGGAAAACTTTGCATAAAACTTATTTAGACCTGGCGCATGGTCAAAGGCACAAGGTTTAAACATTGGAGGAGGGACAGAATTCTATCCCTTTGAAGAAAAATCCCATTCCACTGGAGTTGTCCCCAAGATTCCTTTCTCCTGTTAGGGGGTCTTGCCCAGGCCCATCTGAGGGCCATGAGGCTGCATGGGCACTAATAATCTGGTGGAGGAGAAGAAAATTAATCCCTCCTCCAGGTCCTGAACCCTAGGATTCAGGTCACTCACAGATACAACAGAGTGCTGCAACCATAGCATTTTCCCCCAGAAATCTGTTGGAATTGGGACCAGAAAAGTGAAAGGGAGTATCCTGGAGGCTGGAACAGGGTTGGGGACAGGATCAGGTCAGTTACAACTTCCGTTCCACTGGCTGCTGAAGACATAGCTCACTGCCTGCAGAGATGATGGGGAGGTGATTGTCCATGTGGTAGCTGATGAGGTGACTTACACTCTCGAATCGGTGATCCTTTGTCCTAACCTGGAGGTAGATGATAGAAGAAGTTCAGACACTGAGGGGTTTTTTTTGGTAGGGTCAGGGAAAGCAGTTAGAAGAATGGGTGGGGCCACTAGGTGGTGCAGTGAATAGAGTACCAGCCCCGGAAGTCAGGAGGACCTGAGTTCAAATCCAGCCTCAGATACTTAACACTTACTAGACTGTCACCTTGGACAATATGTGGATCTCTATGTGGTCTGAGGATCTTATGGAACTGGGCAATGTGGATTCTTGATAAAGAGAGTACATGTGGGGAGAAATGCATGGAACAGTAGAGCTCTATGACCTTTACCTAGCCTCCTACCCTTTCAAGGCCCTGTTCCTTTATATGTAATAATAATAATAATAATTGCTAATAGTTAGTATTTATATAGTGAATTAAGGTTTGTGAAGTACTTCACATAGGTTATCTCACAACCACCCTGGGAGTTAAATGCTATTATTATCCCCATGTTACTAACAAGGAAACTGAGGCACATAGGGGCTAAGTAGTATGCCCAGAATAATAGTACTAATAAGTGTCTGAGGCAGAATTTGAATTAATGTGTTCCAGACCCAAGTGCTGCATTCTTCCCATTTAGGCACCACCTATATCCCCACTGGCCAAAATAAGGAATCAAGTAAAAAAAAAATTAAGACAAAACAATCTCTAAAAGTCTCTTCCAGAATCTGACCAACATAATAACCAACTACAATTTTAGAGAAGAATGACAAAACATGCTACCTAGCACCTGACAGAGCAATAATTGACTCTGCATTTTTTTTCACATAGCCAATGTGGGAATTTGTTTTGCTTGACTATATACATTTGTAACAAAATAAAATTGAATGTAAGAAATAAAGTCTCTTCCAGCTCTAACATTCCAAAATTTTTTTTGTTTTTAAGTGGATACAAGCTAGAGGGAACAGACTTGTGTATCAGGCCTCAGAACCTCATTGAAGTTGGACAATAAAACAGCCCCTAGCAGATGGAATTAGTTTGTCTAAGAAATGAGTAGTGGGAAACATCGGGAGTTAGGCCACCTGGATGGGGAAAGGTGTTAGTAGAAATAATTGCAAGGAGCAGTCTCAGGATGGTGACAGAACACCAGATCCCACCCATGTTCGTCCACATATCCATGAACTTACCACGCCTTCAGGATCAACAAGCAGTAAATGTTTTGGCTGGCCATTCTGCAGACCTGTGAGGACATACTGGCCCGGGGTGGTCGTGCTCTCCCGAACCAGGAAGTCCCCATTGAGCCTCAGCTGTCCTTCAGCCTCCCGCCTACTCAACTTCCCATGGAACCAGGGCTCCCCTCGGAGCTGCTCAGCCATTGGTGTTGTAGGGGCAGGTGGGGGGACACGAAGAGCATCTTCAAATGGCTCTGAGGGAGTAAAGGCAAGTCATGGTAAAAACAGGAGGCAACATGTGGTTCTTTTCACTAGTGAGACCCTCTTAGAGTAGGCATAAAACAGTCCTGCCCCCACAGCCCAGTACTCTGAGATGATAACAGAGATCATGCTGAAGCAAAGGGAAGCCAAGAAAGAAGAAAAAAATTAGAAGAGAAAGAGAAACTGGAGGAAAAAATAATCAGGGGAAATATAAAAAGAAAATGAAAGCTAAGGGGAAGAGTAATACTCACTCATGTCAAAGAGGTCACGTGGGGCACTGCCGTTGGCAGTAGGGTTAGAAGGACCACCAGCTCCTTGCCGAACTTTTTCCAGGTTCTGGACATTGACATAGGAGGGATCATCAAATAGTTCTCTTCCTATAGAGGGAATGGAAGTGTGTCAGTCAGAACCCCAGAGTCTATAATCCCCTAAACCCTTTCCCCCAACCCCATTTCTCCAGCTGTTCTAACTTTCCCTTCCTCCATACCTGATCCAGGAGTTGGGAGCTGTTTTCGTATATCAGGGTCACCACCAGCTAATTGTCCAACAGGCTACAGTGGCAAACACAACATGAAAACTATAGATATTAGTAGTCTACCCTATTCCCCTAGTCCCAAGCTGACTTTCTTGCTCAGTTTAGGGAACATACCAAAGTGGCTCCTAGGTGGTTGGAGGTCTGGGTACTGGGAGGGGGTGGACGAGGAACCCCTGGGGCACCTCCATCCCGAAGCCTCATGTCTACTACTCCACCAAGAGGAGGCTCCTTCCCTGGAAAGTCATTGTAGTACTGATGGTCAGGTGGCTCCTCTTCCTCCTCATCCCAAGCTGAGCCATCAAAGCCAGCCATCCTGATAGGAGAAGAGAGAAAAGGAAAGTTCATTTATTCCCTGGCCCTAGCCCAGACTAGCCTGCAGAAAGGGGATCTCATAAAGTGGAGACTGGATAGCTCTCACCCAAAAGATCAAAGCAGGGAAAGCAGCTAGAATACGGATTGTAGCTTTAGCACTCTAAGCGACCTAAGAGGTCACCAAGTACTATCTCATTTCACAGATGAGGTTACTTGTAGAGCACAGAGTGATTACTTGTCCTTGGTCAATCATCTAGTCAGTGTTTATGGGTCCAGCACTCTATCTATCCACTACTTCCTGCTGATTCTTATTTAGAGAAAGCTAGGTGACATTGTAAACAGAGCACTGGACCTAAGATCAGGTAGATCTCAGTGGAGATCATTACTAGCTATGTGACCCTGGATAAGTCACTTAACTTCTGTCTCGATGGCACTTACCTCACAGGGTTGCTTTGTGAGGATCAAAGGAGATAGTTGTGTAAAGGGCTTTGCAAATCTTCAAAGAGTCATATACTAGCATAATAACAGAGGTTAACTATTACCTATTAACTGACCAGGGGTTAAGGACCCAGGATCTGTGGAAAAGGTGGCCTATCTGGAAAGGGGGACAGCCTAGATTCCAAAGCAGGCCATTTCTCCAAAGAAAGGATAGGGAAAAAGAAGCTACTGCTACAGCAGCAGGGCTAGAGATTAGACCCCAAGGAAGACTTCTCAGAAGGCCAGCAGAAAACATGGGAAAGAAAGAGGTAGAACAGGCAGTGAGGACATGGGGCCACCATTTCCAATCTCTAAGATTCTTTTAGCTTGAGAAAGAACCTGTCAAGTGAGCTGAGGCCACAGAGGGACAGCACATCCCTCACCTCCACAGCTTAGAAAAACTGGCTTTCTTCAATGCTTAGCATCGGGGTCACTTCTCACTGCTTGGCTTCACTGGCTTCTTTGTCCCCCACCCAGTTGTTAGTGCTTTCTCCTTTGTCTGTTTCATTTGACTGATTTGCTGAAATGTATTCTCCCAAAAAGAAGGGAAGCTGTGTCAGAGTCAGGAGGATGAACTGCTGATTTTTTGGCCTTTTTATCCACTAGTATCATGCTTTTCACGCAGCAGGAGCTTCAGAAAGGCTTGATGGACTAGATGGGCTATCGTGGGTTTGCACTATATTTCTGAGGTGTTCTTTCCTCTAAGGAATATTCCCACACCAATGCCCACATCCCTAGGCTTCATCCTACCTGTCATGGGGGGTGACGAGCTTAGGTGGGTTCCTGAGGTATTGTTTGAAGCGCAGCTCAAAGGCCTGGCCAATGGTGCTGATGACATCCTGTGCTAGTCCTTCTGGACACTCCAGGATGTGGCAGGCTATGGGCACAGCAGGCATTGTCCTTATAAGCAACAAGTGTGGGGCTGGGGATGTTCAGGCACTAGCCAGTCATCCCAGGCTCCCTGGAAAATAGCCACCCAATGGACAAAGGAAGCTCTAAATTCCCTCAATGACCACAGAATTAGTAATTGGGGAGGGGACCCCTGACCCACTCCTCATCCTTATTGATGGATTGGTGTCTCCCTGACCCACCCCATCAGATTCCCTCTTACCTCTCTGATTGACAGGATCTTTGGCAACATAGGCAACATACTCCGAAGTGTCCTAAGGGATCAGGTTCCGAATCGGACTAAGAGGCGGGCTTGGCTTTATCCTCTCCCTCATCAGCCCATGAAACCTCTTCACTCCCTCCCCAACTGTATCCAACAATTCTGGGCCACTACAATTAAGTTACTCAATTTTTCCCCAGCCACCATCCCTTTTTACCACAACTCACCGGATCCCCACCGGACGCAAATGAGATTGACTGCATATGGTGATTGGCAATGATCTGAAAATTTGGGGTGGTGGGGGGCAGTGTTAGCAGTTACACTTTGACCATGTTCTTAACTCCTTAGTATTCCCTACCCTACAAACTCCCTTATTTTCTTCCTGTGCCATCCCCTATTCGCCTCCGCCAGGGGCCCTCTAACTACCTCCACCCAGATACCCAGTTCTTCCCTCACCTTCTCCCCCTGGGTTTCTCTGACTTCCCTTCACAAGCTAGACTGCTTCCCTCCTCCCAAATCCCCCCAGGCCCAACCAACCTGTTTACAGTCTGCAGCCATGAGGTTGAGGCTGCTGGTAGAAACAGTTAGGGTGATGGGCATGCCAGCAAACTTTAGATTACTCCTCCCCAGTATGGAGCTGAGTGGGCGGCTACAGGGCTAAGAAAGAATCCACAGAGAATGTGGAGGTTAAAGGCCACAGACCTACCACTGAAGAAGTCCCAGTTTCTATATCCAGAAATCCACCTCTCCTCCTCCCCTCTCTGATCTTCCATAAACTCCTGGCTTCCCCTCCCTCTCTCCTCCCATCACCACTCTCCATGATAATGCTCCCCAGGTACCTTTCTCCTTCGTGCAGCCCCCTTGGCCCCTGGCACAGCCTCACACACCAGACTGATTGCTTCTCTGAGAAGACAAAGACTTGCTTAGAAGCAAAGATTTTCCCTGGGCCCCAACATAGGTCTAAGGGAGGGGAAGCCAGGGACAGACTCCAGGGGCACTCTGAGCTCTTTGTAGTGGCTGATTGAATTAAAGGCCTTTAATATTTGATGATACTAAGGAGCTGCCTGCTGGCTGATTGGATTAGGGCCTCTGGGCCCAGTGATGGACCCAGTCACTTCCCCTTAACCTCAACCCTTCTAGTCACCAAATACTAATTTTCCCTGAAACCATGCCCCCACCCTTCAGCATCTTTGTATCCCTATGGCCTGGTACATAGTAAGCTCTAACCAAAGCTCAATGATTCAGGTGCTCCCCTGCTCCATTCCAAGGCTGGAAGGGTGAAGGGGGACTCAGATCTTCCAATGAGCTCACTTAAGTGCCCCATCCCTCAGTAACAATGCTCTTCCTGTGCTATCATGACCACACGGCCCCACTAGCTCACTAATTGCTAGGAGCCCCAGCAACACTGCTGGGGCCCCGGGGCTCCCCACCCCCACCCCATAGCCCCAGACAGACCCCACTTACCTGGTGACCTGGGTTCGAGTACTGAAATCCAAGGCCCGCATCGACTGGAGGACCTCCACACAACCCATGTACTAAGGGAAGGGGAGGGAGGGAAAAGTGGAGCATTTGACCTCTGCCAGCTACTATGAGCACCACACTCAACACACGTACACACAAAAGACCCCCCAGGATTTTCTCCTATATCAATTCCAGAATGTGAACGTCTACCCACTGACCATGCTTGGTATCTGAATGTAGAACACCCCTAATCCCAGTGTAGAGGAAGAGAAGAAGAGGTTAGAGAAACAGTCTATGTAAAGTAATGAGGAAAGACAAATCTTTAGGTGTTGGAAGAAAAGACCAGAATGATATGGAAAGGAAGAGAACAGGAAATAAGAATTTCTGCATTAGAATTAGGGGACAAAAAAGGCAGGGGGAAAAAGCAGAAAAGAATGGGAAATAGCAGCATCTGGGGCAGGGAACAGAGTAGGTAGAAAGTAAAATACGGAGGGCCAATGTACCTGAAGAGGAAATTTGGTAGAGGAAGAAAACATAAAATCTAGCAAAACAAGGAATTTAAAAGGGTCTCTCAGGCAAAAGAAGAGTGGGTGGGGGCTGAGGGGAGGAATATTTGAGAGTACAGATATACTCACTCACCCGAACAAGGTAGGAAACCCCAGGTCCCATGACCTTGTCGTTGGGATGTAACCAACCCCGAGTTGGCTTGTTGACAAAGCTCCCGTGACGAGTCCACTCCTCACCCCCCAGCTGGCCCCCTTCCACCCGAGTCCTCCGCCCGCCGCTCAGTTTGTTCATGTCCTGGAGAAGAGGTGAAGGGCCTGAGTCTGGCCCAGCCCCCCCTGCATTTCCTTCCCTATCCTCAGGTCCCCATCCTGACTCTTCAGAGGGCTCTAGCCGTCCCCCAGTTGGGTTGGCTAGCTTCAAATTGCTTATCCGAGGGAAAAAAGAGCAAAGGGTTGTAGGACTATCGTCTCCCAGCACTGGGGGCAAGATGGGTCCCAGGGAAGAGGCAGATGGAGAGGACAACTCCCCAGGGGATAAGGATCCCATAGTCCCCTCTTCCAATGATGAAAGAGATTCATTCCGAAGAGGGTTGTACTTAGGCTTGGGGGGTAGGAGATCCATGGCTGGGAGATAAGGGGAACTGCTGTCCAGCCCGGCCCTCCCCCCAGCCAGGGTAAGGGGGCCGGGCTGGAAGCATTCCCAGACCCTTAGTCTGATCTGCTATATACAGGCAGGTAGTCACAGAGCCCTTGTAGGGAAGACCACCACTTCCCCAGCTCAGACCCAGAGAAGCCCTAGCTCCAACCCCGCCTAGCATGAAGGCTCTCTCTAGCTGGAAAAGAGAGAGCTGGACCAGGAACAGTTTGGCTCCTCCCCAGGGGAGGAGAGCTGGTAAGTGGAGGCCAATCAGGAGGACAGTGCTGACTCACAGGCACAGAAGGGGCAGAGCCCCCCACCACTACCCCACCCAAGGCCTCAAATCCTAAGGGAGGGAATCTCTGTGGCCCTCCCATTTCCACATATCCACTCACCCCCCTCCTCCCAACCAAGCATAACCAGGAATGGGGAAAAGGGAAGGGATGATGAGAAGACAGAACAGATCTGAAAGTCTAATGACTGACACTGGAAAGGGGGAGGGGAAGGCAGGAAGCCTGAGCACAGTGGGGAAGGAAACAGAGAAAGACAGGGAAAGGGAACAATCCCTAAGTTATTTCCCTTTCTCACCCAAGGTAAAAATTCTGGCAACCTTGTCCTGGAGACCCTTATCACTGCTTGCCCTGGGGAGAAGATCCCCAGGGAACCTCAAGGCCATTAGCTAAAACTACCATAACAGCTGGTGATATAGTAGAAAGGAAATCTCTCTCCTCTGCCTGGGGAACAGGGAAGGAAAGAAAGATAGCAAAGGGATGCTAAGCAAAGGGGCAAGGGAGAGTATAAGATCCAGGGAGCAAGGCCAAACCAGTGCATCGATAGAGCCTGCCCAACAAGGCCTCCAGAGGATGAATAAGGAACCCTGGGGAGCTTGGGACTACAAAGGAAGAAGGCAGGTGAAGTGAGTCTCCCTTACCTTTTTAGCACCTCAACTTAACATAAAGGAACTGAACCAGCCACAAGGATAGTTCTGCCCTACATAGTGCATGACTGAAGGAGGCCAGTATCCTCCCAAGGTAATGTTTGAACTAAGCGACCATCACTTGGAAAGTGGGCAAGGCTCTGCTAGTCCCTATTCCTGGTTATTAGATCAATAAGCCAAAGCCCCGAATCCAAAGATTAAGACACATCACTATCCAACAATTCTCCTGGGGAAATTTCAACTGTCCTAGGGTTCCTCTACCTTTTGTATACGGGCACTTACCTATTCCATGAGGATCATAGGAAAATCCACTATTGGCCACAGGATCCTAATTACCCTAATCCCAGAGATCTATGCTCTGATCCCAAAGATAGGAGGCTTCCAGACTCCTCCCCATAGCCACAAAGCACTGGTAGTAAGGGCAAATTTAAAAGCAATGAGGGTCACAGGCAGCCCCGGGCATGAGGGATGCCTTAAACATATACATGTGAATACAATTGCTGCTTCCCTCCCACCTATCCCTAAATCTCCCTTCTGAGATCTAGAGCCATTCTGAAAAGGGACCCTCCTCCAACCTTGAAGACTCCCTCCATATTCTAACGATACAGAAAAGGAGATTGTGGGGAGTCAGTTTTGAGTCTGGACAAAGGAAACAGTCCAAAACCCATTTCCTCCACCCACAAGTTCCTGACTTCCTGCCAAACCAAATGGAAGAGAGGGCAGAAATTCCTACAAAGGCAGACAGCAAGAAAGATTAGAGGGACTAAATTCAAAATCAAGCCTCAGGTACATTTCTAACCTACAGAGAGAGAAAAGCTTCCTTTCATCTCCTAGTCAAATGTATATTCATTGAAGCAATGGAAAGAGTGGTGGATTTGAAGCCAGGGCTCCAATTCCACTTCTACTTAGCATCTTTGACTTTAGGCAACCTCTCCATGCCTCAGACCTCTCATCTATAAAAAGAGTGGGAGGGAGGAGGGTTGGTTTAGATGGCCTCTAAGGTCTCCTCCTCCTCCTCAATTCAGAATCTATGATCCGATAAATGGGGGAGGGGAGAGTGGAGAAAAGGGCTTGTTTCAACCCATCACCCCTTAGACACTGGGAGAAGAAATTTATCATCCCCATCTCCTCATTCCCCAGGGCTCAGTTCACAGATCACAGAAAAAGGAAGATGCAAAAAATAATTTCCCACATATTCTGTGCCAAGCCTCCTGTACTGCCTAGAGATACTCACTTTCTTATAGCTTTCTCAGTAAGAAAATAGCAAAGAATCATATGTAAAGGACTATTTGGAAGAGAATGTGGAAGAAACTCAGTTCCAGGGAACTAAAAACTAGATGACTTTTCGAGGTTAGGAGTGGGGGTGGGGAATATTTTTTTTGCTTTCTCTGCCCAGGGGGAGGAGGGAAGGGAGGAGAGTACAGTGGCAGGGAGCAGCCGGAAATGGCAAAAGCCTCAGGAATGTTTCCTGGACTGAAGGTTAGGCAGGCAGAGAAAAGATGGGGAATACCCATACAAGAAAACAGGAGTGGGGGTTGGGGCAAAGTCTCTAAGGCCAAAAGTACCGACCCCCCTCTCTCCCCACCTCCCAAATGCAAAATACCCTAGTCTTTTAGGGTAGGTGGGGAGAAGTTACCCATTTCACAACCCCATTCCACACACCAGGGAATCCATGGCCCAGCCCAGCTCCTGAAGTACAGGTACGACATGCAGCTGTTTCTGGGGTGGAGCAGGTCCTGGGAAGGGAAACTTAGGGAGTAGATCTGGGAACTCATCAGGGATTTCCCATCCCTTCTCCCCTACCTCCAGCCCAACCCACTTCAGGTCACCCCACACCCAAGAATAAAATTAAGGCCCAAGGGGGAGGGAAAGTACAGCCAGCCTCAATACCCCAGATTTGAGTCAGGGTTAGGAATTATGAGGCAGCGGAAAGAGCTCTTGGTTTAGAGTTGGGAAACTTTAGATGATCCCAACCTCTAATACTTAATACTAATGTGATCATGTCACTTAAGCTCTCAGAGTTTCAATTTCCTCATGTGTGAAATGTAAATGAGAAAACTTGCACTACCTCTCTCATAGGAGTGTATGGGGATACTGCTATATATCTCAGTTATTTAAATTATTACCATCATATGGGAGAGGGGACAGGAACACAGGCACCAGGAACTGGGGAGAAAAGCTAGGCTGGGCAGAAGGACCAAGTGTGTGACAGAGAAGGGAAGCCAGGTTTCTGGAGTTGGAGTAGGGACCTTTCAGGTAACAGAAGATCCCTCCAGATTTATAAGGGACATCTTAGAACTATCTCTTGGAAGGTATGGTTTCAGAGAATTATAAAGGGAAGGATCATCCAAAATATTTTCCAGCCTCTCTTTCCAGGCTGTTCCCTACTTCACACATTCTATCTTTAGCCAAATTAATTCACTTACTGTTCTGGTCCACAGTCTATCATCTTCCATCTCTGTAGCTTTACACAGGCTGTCTCTCATCCTTGTAATGCACACTCCACCTCTGATTCATAAAACGTCTAGCTTCCTTTAAAGTTCCACTGAAATGTCACTATCTCCAGGAAGTTTATCCTGATTTCCCCCAGTTGCTAATGGAAATTACTCTGTGCATAATTTATATTTAATTTTCTACCTGCATGTGGTGTCCCCTCCATTAGGAGGCAAGCTCCTTAAAGGTAGGAACTGTTAGGTTTTTGTCTATGCATACATACATAGACAAGCACTGTCAAACACAATGACTCTTAATAAATGCTTATTGAATTAAATGGAAAAGGGGGCAGGGAGGAGGACAAAGAAATGAGGTGTAGACAGGGATCGTGAATTAATGAAGGGCAGCGTTCCCCAGAGTTCTAGCGGAAGGCACCTGGGGGTGGGGTAGGGTTAACCAGGGGCCAGGGTCACCTAAAAGCCTGGCCATAAAGAATTGTCGGGGAGGGAAACCCCCCCTGGGGGGAGTCCAGGGGTAGCTAAGTGTTAAGAGGGCGGGGTTTCTGGGGGAGGGGGGTGAGGAAGGCAGAGCTTTCCAAAAAGGGGGCGGTAAGAAAATCCAAGGAGGGGGAAAGATTTAGGTAGGTGACAAATTTGGGGGGTTCGGAGAGCCCCTGAACTGGGGGCTGGACTTCCGGGGATGGGGTCCTAGAAGGCGGGACTTGTGCATGGTTGGCCGGAAGTGGGATTCCAGGGGACTGGGGGGGAGAACATTAAATAAAGATGATAAAAATTTCGTACTCACCAGGGCCGCATGGGGGTCTCCGCTCCGCGCCGCGGGCCGGTCTCACTCCGGGTCTGGCGGCCGCAGCTTCTTCGAGTAGACGCTCCAACTTTCTTCACCCCCCCCAAGCCCAGCCTCCCGGGAGAAACTTTATTGCACTCACTTCCGGCCTGATTAACCTTTGACCCTCTACGCATTACGTGTCTCCTCCTTCCTCCATTTCTTTGCCCCTCCCCTCCCGTAGTAGTGCAGGGTGGTGCCCTCAAGGAATGATACCCAATAAGAGTTTGTGTATGGTCCCATGGGCGTATACGAGACATACTGTCTGGCCCTATGGACCAATAAGAACCCGAGGAAGGATAGAGTGACAAATATAAAACCAGTAAAAGTCTCGAAGGTGGCCTTTTTTTCCCGCCTCCGGCCGAATGAGCCAATCGGTTGAAGGAGCGGCAGGTTTGAAAGCGAGGCCCCGTAGATTTGTGGTGCGCGCGCGTAGCTGGTGTTAGGCGGTTGGCGGCGCGGGCCTGGGGTCCCCCGGGAGAAGCGGACATGTCTCATAAACAAATTTACTATTCGGACAAATACGACGATGAGGAGTTCGAGTACCGGTCAGTGCGGGCGCGAAGGGGGTGGCCATGCTAGGTACAGTAAGCATCGGTGGGTGAAGGCGCGAGGACCACCTTAGCCATAGCGATAGAGGGGAGAAAGAGCTTGAGACGCATGCGCGAGACCCAACTGGGGGAAGTGGGCTTGAAGTAAAAGGGAACTTAGACGCATGCGCAGGAGAGGTTTATAGTGGGGGGGAAGGGGGAGTATATTCAGAACGCATGCGTGGAATCCTTGCGGCTTAGTAAAACTGCCTAGGAAGGGGACATAGTGAAGGGTTATTACCTTTACCTTTGAGGGTCTTCCGCCATCGTCCACCCCCACCCCTTTCAAACTGACTGCTCTCTTTTATCTCTGCACTAATGCAGAAGGAATGCCAGGTGGCTATAGAACTGAGAGTGGGACAGACCCGCCAGTGATATAGTTAGCCCCAAGAAAAAAAAAGGATGGCTGGGGGCCTCTGTGCCCTGAGGGTACAGTGAATGGGAAGGATGTCAAAAGTGTTAGATATGCTAGTGATGAGGTATAGGCTCTGGGAACCTCCCTTGGACTCTTGATTAAATCATCCCATTTGATGAGGCATTTGCATGAGGCTATAAGCCTTACATTGTGGCTGAGCCCAAACCTCTGTTACTAGATTTCCCACCTTGGAACCTATCAAAGTGTCCATCCACCCTTGAACTAGCCCACCATAGTTTGTGGCCTCCAGCTACTTCCCACCCTTAAATCACTCATTGTCCTCATTAACTCCTCCTGAAGACCCTCCCCAAACTCCTCCTCTAGACCACCCCTAGATTCCTCTCACAACCTTCTGTATATAACATCTCATACCATATAGAGTGAGAGCTATAGAATACCATAGAATAGTGAGAGCACTGTAGAATTTTCTAGCACAGACTTACTCTGTGTCCAATGAAAGTGAACTTTTAATAAATTTTACTTTTCTTTGGCTGAGAAGACTCAAGTCAAATTCATTCGGCAGGACCCTGCATGTTGGTATTTTGGGACTCTAGGAGCCCCCTTGACCTCTCCTCTAGGAAATAATAGATTTAGGATATGACAGATATCCACATACATTTGAAGGGCCATTTAGTAAAAGTATTAGATTTACTCTAGGTGGCTTCAGAAAACAACTAGGAATATAGTTGGCTCTGATTAAGGAAGCCCTGCACTTTGATAGTAAGTAGTATCTGCCACTGGAACTGTTGAGGTAGAGCCTGAATTACCATGTTATGGTGTTGAAGACAGATTCTTTTAATGGATTTTAATAGCAGTCTTTACAGAATAACCTTTAAGATATCTTCGAATTTAAGATATCTCCAGCTCTTTCCAACTAGATTTCAAGTTCCTTAAGTACAGGGAAAAGACATGGATTTCATTTGTGTATCCCACAAGGCCTAATAAAGGGTTCTGTACACCCTAAGTAACTGACACCAGCCACCATATATTGGGTGCCTATCCTCATACAAGATGTTGCAGAGAACTAAAAAAAGACCCAGTACTTCTTTGGATCTTGACTGACTTATTCTATCCTTAGCTATTTATTTAAATAAACCAATAATGAGACTCATTTATCAATTCCCCAATTATTGAAACAGAATAGGGAAAAGCCACTTGTTTGATCTTGTGGAAGATGCCAATTTGGAACCACAGCTGAAATTGCTTTGTAGTGGGTGTTGGTTTAAAATATGCTGTGCTGCTGTGTTAAGTCAAAATTGTTTGGTCTGGTTGGTGGCTTTTAATTCTAGGCCTGTTAGCATAGAAATCCCTAGTCAGGGACTCTGGCAAGAAACATTTCTTTATACACAGAGACATCTTTGTATACAAGGGCCATTCAGAAAATATTCATTGACATTAATGAAGCTCAAATTGGGTCACTAAGACTCAGATTCCAAATAATCAAACAGCTCATCTGCCTCCCTGAGTGACTTAGACCCCAGATCAGAACCTTGGCTAAGAAGTAAAGTTAAAAAAAAAAAACGGATCAGAAAAGTAAAAGCCATCTAGTTTTCTATTTCTGTGCATTGGCTTTTAAGAACCACTATCTACACTCCCTCCCCCAAAGCCATCCCAGATATTGGTTAAACAGTTATAAGTGTTCTAATCATACCATTATTCTTATCATCATCAATAATCAAACATTAGTTTTAAAGTGCTCAATAATATACGACAGATTTTTGAAAGTGTATCTATAATAGTGTTGACTGAAGATCCCCCCATTAGATTTGTAAGTTCCCTTGAGAGCAGGAATTGTTATCATTCCTTTGTATCTCCCCCTTGATCCATGATATAACTTTCTTTACAGAGTGAAAGGCATAATATAGAGTGTTGATTGCCTAACTGCACCATTCTTAGATGCAAATCACCCCCACGTTTCTGTTACAGGCACGTCATGTTGCCCAAGGACATAGCCAAACTAGTCCCCAAGACCCACTTGATGTCTGAGTCTGAGTGGAGGAACCTTGGTGTCCAGCAGAGTCAGGGATGGGTCCATTACATGATCCATGAACCAGGTCAGTGGAAAATCTGAAAGCAGCTCTGTAGGATAGCACTGGAAATCAATAAGATTATATATCAATGTAATAAGCTAAGAAGATGGCAAAGGGAAGGGGGAGGAGGAGGAGGACGAGTCATATAATAGTTAATAATCTATTGTCTTAAGCATCTGTGCCCACATAGTGGCTGATGTTTTATATTTTTAGGTGGGATAGATTTGTGCTCCCTTGCTCTACATGGAGAATTGTTGAACTGACCACAAATAGTGAGCAAAATATCTAGAGTTCAATGATGGCCTGTCATTTTGATCAATAAGCATTTATTAAGCATTTACTATGTGCCAGGCACTGTGCTGAGTTCTGGGGGCGCAAAAAGAAGCACAAGACAGTGCCTGTTCACAATCTAATGGGGGACACAACAAGCAAACAAATTGTACAAACAAGCTATGTATGGCATAAATAGGAAATAATTAGGGGCAGCCAGGTGGTTCATCGAGTAAGAGCACTGGCCCCAGTGTCGGGATGACCTGGGAATCGAATCCAGGCTCAGATACTTAGCATCACACCCAGAAATAACTGGCCGTGTAACCTTGAGCAAGTTACTTAACCCCAATTGCTCAAAAAAAAAAAATAGGAAATAATTAACAGAGGGAGGACACTAAAATCAAGAAGGTTTTCATGTAGAATATGGGATTTTAGTTGGGACTTGAAGGAAGCCAGAAGGCAGAGACAAGGAGGGAAAGCATTCCAGGCATGAGGGGCAGCCAGAGAAAATAACTGGAACCAAGAGACAAGAGTCTTGTTCATGGAATGGCAAGGAGGCCAGTATCATTGAATCAGAGAATATATAGAGGGTTGTAAGGTCTAAGAAAACATGAAAGGTGGGAGGACAGCTTTGAACATCAGAGGATTTTGTACTTAATCCTGGAGGCAATGGGGAGCCACTGGAGTTTATTGAATAGAGGGGTGACATAGTCAGGCCTGTGCTTCAGGAAAATCACTGTGGCAGCAGAATGGAAGATGAATTGGATTAGGGAAAGGCTAATGGCAGGCTGACCCACCAGCAGGCTATTGTAATAATTCAGGCCTGAGGTGATAATGGCCTGCAATAGAGTAGTGGCAGCATCAGGAAAGAAGGGGGTATGTTGGAGAGATGTTGCAAAGGTGAAAATGCCAGGCTTTGGAAACAGACTGGCTATGGGAAATGAGAGATGGAAAGAAGTGAAGATGACTCCTAAGTTTCAGGCCTGGGGGTCTGGGAGGATGATGTTGCTCTCTACAGCAGTAAGGTAGGAGGGGGTAGGGGGAAAGAGGAGTTTAGTTATGGACATGAGTTTGTTTAAGATGTCTACTGGACATCCAATTCAAGATATCTGAAAAGCAGTTGGAGCCTGTCAGTATGGACACTCCTGTTAAATTATGTACCCTATGATTACAGACTAGTTATAAACTAAGGTCAAATATGCCCTGTTAACTACCTCTACCTCCCCTGCTTCTCTGCCCCTAGAAATCCAGTTTCTGTGTTTGGATATGTTTGAACTATAGCCAAAAAAATTATTTTTATAAATCAACAGATAAAACACCAGAAATTCAACTTCAGGGCAGCACTAATAAAAGACAATTCTATGTCTAGGCAAACCTAGTAGAGGGAGAATTGATGTTAGCATTACTATATTTGCCAGCAGACCAAACTGCTGGGTCTTTTTCTAGGGCTGAATGGTAAAATAAAACTTAAATTCTAAATATTAGAGTATGCATAGATAGACACATAGATTATGACTTAAGGGGGAAACCAACTCATGAAAACGAGACAGGCTTGTCTTATCTTATTCAACTATCTCCCTTTCTTCCAGAGCCTCACATTTTGCTGTTCCGGCGGCCACTGCCCAAGAAGCCTAAGAAATGAAAGAGCATGCCACTTCTGTTCCAAGCTGTACATAGCTGTCCTTACCTGCTAACATCTTTCTGCTAATAGTGTTGCCTTCTTGTTTCTCACTTGGGATATTTAAGGGATGTTTAATACACTGTTTGAAAGTGCTGGTGACTCTCTTGTTTATTGAGCAAAGATGACACCACCACAACTACCCCATTGGGTGCTCTGATGAATGTATCTTCAGCTGAGCTTTGCCTCCAAAAGTCATGGCAAGCTCTGTATCAAGCTGAACACATTGGGTAGATGGACAAAGCACCAAGAGTGACTGAAGACTCATCACTGCTTAGTTGTGGGGCATGTATAATTGTTACCATTGGTGTTTTTCTCCTGCCAGGTTGTGTACAAGGTGACTTAATGGGTTTATATTTTCATTTGTTGGGAACTTTCCATTTTATTCAAGAAATGTCTGTTCTGTTTAAATCCCTTGAATAAAGAGGAAGTTTTTGTAATTCATTCTTAGGTTCCTTCCGGCTGTGATCAGAATAAGTAACATTCACGAGAAACCAGGGTGCTAAATATCTAACTTTTTGTATAATGAGGCTCATTTCAGAGAGTTGATTTTAAAAATAGACTAAACTGATTATTCTCAAACATCTGTTGAAAATTTTTCATTTCAAAACTTCACTGGCCCAGGGCAGCTCTCTCAATAGAATACATTAATTTGTCACATTTTATATTTGTATGTTTTTGGCCAAAGCGTTGCTTTACTAATTTAGGCATGAATAAAGGGGATAATTCCATTCATAACAGTTCCCTGTATAATCTATGACAAGAACAGATTTTTTTTCATCAAACTGAAGTCCCTTTAGTGTAGTATTGACAGTCTTCTGAACTAGAGACACCTCTGAGGTGCTGCTTTTCTATTTCTTTGGACATTAATAAAACTCCCTATTAAATATTTGGCCTGAATGTCCATAGGTTGGAAGCAGCCAGTTTGAAATCTTGTTCAGTCTTCTACTGACAGTACAAACATGATACAATGAGCAGTTATGGGAAATGGCTAAGGAACTGGTAGAAATTCTTCAAAGAAAAAAAACCAGATGCACTAAATAATTATCTTGGTTTCTCCGGACACTCTTGGCTTCTGCCTTTTGAGGTAGAGATTCATGAAATTATCCTGATAAGAAAAAGTTGCTGGATTTGAGTTTCTAGATGGCCTCTGACCAAGTGACTGACCTTAGGTTTGAGTGGATAAAGTCATTCTGTCATGCTATTACTGGTTTTTAAAAATGAGACCACTTCTTTCTCCTGACAGCCCTATCAGAGTTGGGGATTTTTAGTAGCAGGTGAAATAGCCCACATTTCTATAGTATCAGGCTTAAAAGATTTAGAAAATGAGGCTTGGGGGCGGCTAGGTGTCAAAGTGAATAGAGCACCTGCCCTGGAGCCAGGAGAACCTGGGTTTCGATCTGGCCTCAGACACTTAACACAAAAACTAGCTGTGTGACCTTGGGCAAGTCACTTAACCCCAGTTGCCCTCCAAAAAGCAAAAATAAAATGAGGCTTGTAGGTTAAGTGATTTGCCCAAAGCCAGTTACAAAGCATCGGCTGAAATTTAAGCCCAGCTAGTTGGACCTGATTCCAAGTCTAGTACTGTACATTACTGTGACCAGATGCCTAGCTTTCTTAACTTGGGGTCCAACTTCAACAATTTACCTCAATTCCTACAACTCTAATGGAGCATGTTTGTCCTTCATTCTCAGAAAGGACCATGACATCAGGGAGATGATGCCATGACACATAAGTGAACTGGATCTCTAAGGGAGTACTGTGCAAAGTCACCAGCCTCACTTTCTCCTCCAGAGTCATCTGGGTCCAGTGGCAAGATATACATCAGGACAACTCATGGCCCAGGATGTAGTGGCAGACCTTGGTCTCTAATCTGAGGTCTTTAACAGATCTCAGTTTGACTGAGGCAACATCTCAATGGGTCCTTCGGTTGTTACCTTAAGGCTGTAAACTCCACTTACTAGTGTTGTTTAAACTCAGACACTGCTTAAGTAGGAAGGCTAGGGTGGAGGCCCATTTCCTCACCCTTAAGTGGCCCTAAAAGTATAAGGCAAGAGAAATGAACTATGTACTTGACACTGCAGGGCAAGTTCCTTGGGCTGCTAAGCATAGTAGGGTGTGGCAGTTTTCTTAACTGTAGCTTTCTTTGAAAGACAACTCTTGTGTTTGGACAAAGTACCCAGGGCACAATTTGCTCCCTCTCCCCAAGAAAGGTTTGTCTTAGAGGCGATGGACTAGCCGGACTGATACTGTTAAGCACCCACAGGAAAGGGCTGTGCTCTCACCTTGGGAAGGTCTCACCCACCAACCCACCACTAGCCCACTGCACCTTCACCCTGTAACTACTGTGGGTGACACTGGGGCCGCTGGTGTCCGACTGTGTCGCTCGGTTCTGCCGGGATCCGGCTACAACAGACCAAACTCTTCCAGGTCCGCTGTGTTGGAAACCCAACCAGATGGGGAAGAATGAGTGCCCCATCCCTTGTCCCTGCACTTCCGGGCGTGACGGCCACGTGCTCTCCACCAACAACAACCCCTCCCGCTCTCCAGTCGGGGACGTGCGAGGGACTGCCGACTGCACCAATGAAGCCTGCGAGGGCCGAGGCGGGGCGGTGAAAGCCTGGGCCAATGGGCGTACAGCGGCTGTGTGGCTGAGGAGGAACGCTGGCTACGGATGCCGAGGCGGGACAGCCGGGAGGGAATTGAAACAAGTGGGGCAGGGGCAAAGAGGCAGGTGAGAGTGGAGAAATCCTGGCTGGCGGGCACGGAACCCACAACGCGGCCCGAACGGGCTTAGGGGCCCAGTTTGGAAAAAGCGTGCTGTCGGGCCGGGAGAAAGAGAGGCATCGTGCCCGCGTGCAGGGCCCAAAGGCGGACGATTCAGGACGCAGGTACCCGATACGCAGAAGCAGCGTTTAAAGGGCTGGCAGGAGCGTGCCCGCGCTCTGAACGGGTTCGGTGTGGTGTGGAGGAGAAAGGAGCTTCGCACCGCGATCCAGAGGACGGCTCGAGCCCGCCCGCAGCCGTCGTAGACCTCAGAGCTTATCTACTCCAAATTCCCTTTATTTTGCAGATGGGGAAACGGAGGCCCGAGTTCCGGAGAGGTCCGTGATTTATCCAAGGTCGTACAGTGAGTAAGTAGCGGAGCTGGGACTCAAACCCCGGTTATTAGACTTCAGTCCAGTGTTGGTTTGTTTTGTTTTTGTTTTGTTTTCCTACACCAAGCGCCCTCTTCACTTTGCTTGCAGGAGAGTCCGATGCAGCACAGTGTGCAGTGTGCCACTGAGCAGTCACTTCCCCCTCTGAGCCTCAGTTTCCTCCTCTGCAAAATAATGGAGTTGTATTAGATCACCCCCTAATGTCCTCTCCAGTGCACATGTTCTATGATTCTCCCATCCCCACTTAAGGGTCCTTCACCTCCCCATGGTTTTCCCTCCAGGATCCCTCCATTCTAGTCTTGTCTCCCATCAGGCTGATACCTCACTTGAGCCATAGCTCCCGATTTTCTGTAGAGCTGGCGGGACCCTCATGTTTTCGATCGCTTCCCCGGGGCCTGGGTGGCTACTGGAGGGTACTGCAAGATCGAAGAAGTTGGACCATGGCCACCCCCAGGAAAAATGTGACTGCTGGCATCATCATCATCGGAGATGAAATCCTCAAGGTGTGTGCAGGCAAAAGGGTCCCCACGTGTTCTAAGCGTGCCTCAGCAGGCAGGCATGCAGGTGTGGACCTGGACCCTAGGCAGCACTTCCCTTCTCCCTCTTTTCCCGGGAGGGTGGCTTATTGATTTGAATTGAAGGGGAGAAATGCTCAGCTTGGTCCAGCTGGGAAAGAGGAAGTAAAGTTCCCCCAGTGCCACCTAGTCTAAACTTGCAGGTTCCATGACACAGACCTCCCACTGCCACACACCTCCTTACAACGTGACTAAGCCCTTTGCCAAGCCGATTACTTAACTCACCCCCTTGTTCATTTTGCTCAGCTGTCTTTTTCCCTGGCTTCTATAAAACTCCCAAAGGAACTCTGTGGAGGTAGGGGTATGTTATGTATTCATTCATTCAACAGGCATTTATTAAGCACCTACTATAAATCTAGGACAGCATACTAAGTAGTATGGAGAATGCAAAGCTGTATACAGTGTTGTCCGTACACTTAAAGAAGGAAGGAGTGGTTTTTTTTAAGTGTTCGCTTTGTGCCAGGCACTAGGTAGTACTGGCCTTCAGAGAGTTTATATTCTAGTGGCAGCTAGGTGGAACAGTGGAAGACCCAAAGTCAAATGTGGCCTCAGCCACTTACTAGCTGTGTGACCCTGGGCAAGTCACTGAATCACTTCGCCTCTGTTTCCACAACTATAAAATAGGGATGATAGAGCAATTACCTCCCAGGGTTATTATGAAGATCAAACAAGACAGTATTTGTAAAAGTGCTTGGTACAGTACTGGGCACATAGAAGGTAAATTAATTAATGGGGAAGACAGGCCACAAAAAGAGGGTAAAGGTAAATAGTGAAGGGGGAATTAGACTCCTATCAAAATAACTAAAGGACAAGGGCTTTAAAAAGTGTTATATGAATAAGTGATGCATTGTGGTTGGAGCTCCAAAGAGGAAGAGATCACTTCCAGGTGATTAAAGCTTCATGGAGGAAACATTTTGTGAGCTGAGCCTTGAAAGTCAGAGGCACAAATGGTTTGGGGGACATTACAGGGGGAGGGAACAGACTGACCAATGGATTGAAGATAAAGAAGTCAAGTTCAGTGAGCAGTAAATAGTCTGATTTGGCTGCAATACAAGGTACATGTACGTGGGTAGTGTGTAGCAAAGTAGCCAGATCATCGAATGCCAAGATGAGGAATTTGGACTGTAGTCAGTGGGAAGTAGGAAGGCATTGAAGGATTTTGACCAGGGTGGTGATAGTCAAAGCAGTTTTTTAGGAGGAGTATTTTAGGTCTGAGTGTCCTGTGTAAGATGGGTAGAGTAGAGGAGATCCTGGAGAGAAGCCTAGATGGAACATGGTAACAGTACAGGCCAGAAGGGATGAAAGAGGGCCTAACTCAGGATGTTTGCAGTGAGAATGGAAAAGCACTGTACTAGCTGGGTTCAAATGTCAGATTTGCCACTTAAAAGCTGGGAGACTTAGAATGGACAGGACTTGGCAACTGATTAGAAGTGAGGGAGAAGGGAAAGAAAAAAGTGATATGTCATTCTGAAATAGGAAAGTCATGAGGAAGAAGTATGACTTTTATTTAGAACCTCATCAGTTTGTAGCAGTACGTCCATTTGGAGATATCCAGGGGCAATTGAAGATATGAAACTAGAGCTCAAAGGAGTGGTAAGTGCTAGAGAGAAAAGATTGAGGGGTCATCTTCATGGAGGTGACAGTTAAAGCTATGGGACTAGACAGTCTCACCAAGAGGAGGCTTAAAGAGTAGAGCAGAGGCTAAGTATAGCATCATGGACCTGGCCCATTGAGTTCACTGACTCCATTCCAAACCTTAACCCTAAATGATTTTCCTTTTTCTACTGTTTGGCCCTTATTCATTTCTTTCTCCTTCCCATCTACCCACCCCTATGGTACCCCTAAGAAAAAGGCTTTCTTCACCAGCAGGTGGGAGTAGCTACCCTCCTTCCACATAATAAAACATCAGATCTCTTTACCATCTGTCCTCCACTTTACCCAGGGCTACACTCAGGACACCAACACCTATTTTCTGTGCCGGTCCCTTCGCTCCATGGGTGTCCGAGTGTCCCGGATCTCTGTGGTACCAGATGAAGTGATGGCCATTGCAGAGGAGGTGGCTTCCTTCTCCGCCCGCTTCACCCATGTCCTCACCTCTGGTGGCATTGGACCCACTCATGATGATATCACCTTTGAGGCTGTAGCCCAGGCTTTTGGAGACAAGCTCCAGCCCCACCCTGAGTTGGAAAAAGCTGTGAGAGCCCTGGGGGGCACTGGGCAAGAGAAACTGGTTCAGGTGCCCTCCACTGCCCGTCTCCACTATGGTATTGACCCTGAGACTGGAGTCCCCTTCCGATTCCCCTTGGTTTCTGTCCGGAATGTCTACCTCTTCCCGGGCATTCCAGAACTGCAGCAGCGGGTGCTCAGGGGGCTGTCAGATCTATTCCGGAATGAAGGGATGCAATTCCACCTACATGAGTTATACCTGACAGTAGAGGAATCGTCAGTTGCTGCCATCCTCACTGAAGCACAGGCCCACTTTGGACGAAGACTTGGCATTGGCTCCTATCCAGAGTGGAGTAGCAATTACTACCGGGTTAAGCTGACCTTGGACTCAGACGAGGAGGCAGCAGTGGAGGAAGCAAAGGCCTACCTGACTGCTCACCTACCCCCTGGATCCCTGGTGCCATTTGTGCCCAATGCAGTGGAGAAGGCTGGGGAAGCTGTGTACAAGCTAGCCCAGTCAGGTAGGAAGAAGGCTGCTGGAGGAAGGGAAGTGGGCGTTGCATTCCTTTGGCCATCTCTCTGGCAGCAGTTTTTTTTTGTCTTAGGAATGGGAACAGTAGCCAGTAGATCTTGTGATAAGAAGTATGGTTTGCTATCTGTAGCTTTCCTTTCCATCCAAACAGTGCTAGTAGGCAGGAGGTGAGACCTTCATGCTGCTTTTGGATACTGCCCATGTTTTCTCAGAGGCAGGCAGCTGCTTGTCAGAGAAACGGTAGAGGAAATGCATGCTTTCCAAGCAAAGGGTTGGACTAGAGATGACCTCTTTAGTTTTCTTTCAACTCTCAGATTCTGTATATTTTACAGTACCCAGAGGACTGACTTGGTCTTAGCTCCTGGGGTGGGACCAAAGTGAAGGGGTGTTAAGTTGTAGAGAGGCTGGGAAAGTCCTGAGCAATCACCCCATAATCCCCTCTGATTGGGCATGTGTCTCCCCTGTGCTCCCAATATTCCTGGCAGGGACTCCCCTGGGGAAGAAGGTAGCAGGGGCCCTGAAGACGATGGAGGAGGCCCTGTCCAGATATAGCCTGACCCAGCTCTGCGTGGGCTTCAACGGGGGAAAGGACTGCACTGCCCTCCTCCACCTCTTCCACGCTGCTGTACAGAGGTACTGCAAGCCCTGGGACAGGCCTTCCCTGAGATGCATGCTTCCCCAGACAGCTGCTTGCCACCATTGGCTCCCCCATCCCTCCTTTCTGGGTCCATTCGTCCAGGTTCTCCATCCTGGATGTGTGTCAGTGTTGAGGAGAAAGGCTGTTCATATCAATTCAACAAGGATATGTATGTAGAGTGTCTTCCATGTATGTGCAAGGCCCTATGCAAGACACTAGGGAAGATAGCTAAGGTTCATTAGACATGAGCCCTACCCTCATGGAGCTTAGAGTCTTGTTGGTGTGACTCTATTGAAATACATGACAACCAAAGAACAGTAAAATATATTCATTAATCAAGTGTTGGATCATGTTCTGTAGAATATAAATATTCAGCAAGTTGGGAGAAATCAGGCTAGGGCTGGCTTCCTCAATAAAAAGAAAAGAGGAAGTGAATCTTAAGCTGGGCCTTGAGAGGTGCATGTGCAGGATTTGGATAGAAGACAAAGGAGGGCATTCCAGAATGGGGTAGGGGAGAGGACAGTGTACACTGTTTTAGGGGGCTCTTGCTACATAAATGGAGGAACCTGTGTGCCCTGACCCTTCTCACCACCTACCCAAAGGAAATTCCCAGAGCCTAAGGTCCCGCTGAAGATTCTCTACATCCGTAGCATCTCCCCCTTCCCAGAGCTGGAGCAGTTTCTGAAGGAGACCGCCAAGAGGTACTGGGGATCAAGAATTTTGAACTGGGAAGGCTAAGGGTTATGGGAGTTAAAAGGAGCAAGGAGCTGCTTGATTATGGGTTCAAGAGGTGGTTTATGGGCCTCTCCAGGTATAAGCTGCAAGTCTTACAGGCTGAGGGCAACATGAAGCAGGCATTGAGTGAACTTAGGGCACAGAACCCCCAGCTGGAGGCTGTGTTGATGGGCACAAGGAGAACGGATCCTTCATCCCGAAGTCTCAGTCCCCTCAGTCCCACTGACCCAGACTGGCCCCAGTATATGCGCATCAACCCACTACTGGTGAGAGAGAAGACATTCCCAACTCATACTACTATCTTCCAACCCCTCAGACTCCCATATTTTCTTCATGTAGAATGAGACAGGTAGTGTTTTGGGAAAACTCAGGAGAGATCAGATAGAAACTAGGACCGGTATCCTATCCTTTTTTAAAAACTAGGGGGAAGAGGGGCAGCTAGGTGGCACAGTGAATAGAGTACTGGCCCTGGAGTCAGGAAGACCCGAGTTCAAGTTCAGCCTCAGACTCTTAACACAAAAATTAGCTGTGTGACCTTGGGCAAGTCACTTAACCCCAATTGCCCTCCAAAAAAAAAACTAGGGGGAGGGGGCTGAGGATGAGGTGCTTTATTTCACCTGTAAAGTATAGAAGTATAGGAGAGGATCAGAAGGCAGAGCAGCCCCTCCCTCTAGGGATCAAGATGGGGAATAGGGTGAGTAGAAATGCTTGGATCTGCCCATTCTCCCAAAAGTGGAAAGGGAGGTGGGGCAGTGTGGGTGATCCATAAGTAGTGCTACCCGTTCAGGGAACTGACTCTTATTCCCTAGGACTGGACATATAAAGACATCTGGGATTTCCTCCGTCAGCTGTTTGTTCCTTACTGCATCCTGTACGACTGGGGGTAAGCATGGGGGAGGTTGGGGGAGATGATAAGGGAGCAATAAAATGGGGAGTCAGGTATTTACAGGGACCGTGTCTTTCCTCTCTGTGTCTCCAGCTACACGTCCCTTGGCAGCCGGGAGAATACAAAGAAGAATGTGGCCTTGAAGTACCCAGGCCCTGGGGGCTGCCCTGCTTATCGACCAGCCTACCAGTTGGAGAATGAAGATGAGGAACGAAATTCACGAACTTGACTTCGGACTTGCTAGACTGGAGGACTTTGTCTCCATCTGCTGCTCTGCTGTCCCCCAGTCCCAGCAGCCCTGCCATCAGTGCTGACCAATAAATGGTGCCTGCTACTGTGTCCCTTGCTTCTACTACTTCATCCTATCTTGTAGTCAAAGCTACCATGGATGTGATTGGGACCCCCTCCTCCCCAAAGCTTCGGCAAAGCTCCACCCTCAGAGACACAGGGTTTGGGGCAGAAACCCAGAAGTAGAGGATCAGGCTACCCCCTCTTTGCCTAGACATCCTTGACACTGAGCAGGAGCAGGGGAGTTAGGAGGATGGGGGCTGGGGATATGAAAAAAGGGGCTGGATAGGCTTGAGCTGACTGATGTTTCTCGATGCCAACATCAGCAGGGCTCCACGTGAGGATATATGACCTGGGGAGGAGGGAGGAGGGAGCTGGGCCAATGGGTAACTTGGCAGGATGCCCAGGGCTCTCCTACACAGGGAGAGGAGGGACAAGGGGTCAGATATTCCCTTCCCAACTCCCACCCAGCCCAGGCTGACACAGCCTATTCCTCATTCCAGAATCTCCCCTTGCCTCATCCAGGGGCTTTGTCTCTGCTAGTCATGAGGGCACCCAATCCCCAGGGTAGCAGAATGTTTATAAAGCCAAGGGAGCCAGCCCTCTTTCTCCCACTGAGAACAATCCCCATGCAACCAAGGGCTGTACCCGTAGCCCAGGCCTTGCCCTTCTCCCTCAGCCAGGCCATTCATGATGCTGGGTTCCGATTTCCTGTTGCCAAGATGGGCACAAGCTGGGGGGTACTCCAGAGATTCCTGAAGGAGGTGGCTTATATCCTTCTCTGCTGCTGGTGTATTAAGGAGCTGCTAGACTAGCCCAGGTATTCAGGATTCTCCCTGCCCACCCCCGGCCATGACACCATACTCGGCACTCTCAGGTGGGCACATTGGGGGAAAGACTTTAGCCTTCTCGGCAATGTTCCTTCTGAGCCTCCCCTTTTCTCCTTCTAGTGCCTACTTCATCTCCGAGACTCCTTGTGTCCTCTGTGCTTACCTGAGGGTACCAATAAATGAGTGAAGTTCAATGCCTACTGAGAGCTGTGTGAGCTTCCAGCCTCTTTCACCTATGGAGTCATTTGACTTCTAGCCCCTCTGGACACTCAGAGCCAATTCCCTGCACAAGCAGGATCTCAGTGAGCTGGGACAGGGGGAGGGCAAAGTAGGAGTTCATAAGAACAAGGAGGTAGGAAATATACTGTCGTGCTAGATTTGGGGGTTTGGGTTTTTTTTCTGCTGAGGAAGCATGACCCTTATGGGGACCGGGGGCACCGATGGCATAGCATTATGGACCCCTTCCTGTCTAGCTTTGCTACTGTACTCAAAAGTTGCTCTGTCTCAGATATAGCACATACCACCCTCCTGTACAAAAATGCTAGGTATAAGACACCTCTCCTTCAGTACCCTGGATTCCATTATCTTGTCAAAATGCAGAAAAAGAGACAGAACCCCAGTCTTCGGCATAGGAAAGGAGACCAGGATGATGGAGAAGGGAGACGAAGCTTCTACAATCCAATCTACCCCTTCTATTCCCTTCACAAGGGCCTGGCCCCCATTTTGCCCTAACCTACCCTGTGACTCAGACCCTGGCCTCCTGCCTCTACCAGGCCCTTTCCTGTCTCCCGCCCCATGACCAACCCCACTCCACCCAGCTGGAATTGGGACATTGCCTAAAGGACGAGGGGGAGGGGGTAGTCTGAGTACAGGGGGCTGAGAAAGGAACCTATGCCAGGGGAATGGAGTAGGCAATGGGATGCTTGGCAAAGGGGACTTTGGGGAAGTGGTGGGTGGAGATAGGCAGAGCTGTGGTTTGTGAGAGAGAGAAAAAAAAAGTCAGAAAAAGAAGCAGTGACAGAGGGAGACCAATTCAATGTGCAATTTGAGCTGGGAGAGTAGACACTTGGTAGGGTGAGACCTGGCAGCTGAAGGGGATACGGTTAGGAATCAGCAGCGTCTTTCCCCCAATTTCCATTCCCTACTCTCATTCCACTCACATCAAATATATTCTTTTCTTTTTTCTTGATGAACCAGGGGTTGAGAACAATAAAATCCTCTACCTGCCTCCCCAGCTTAGTAGGGAAGTGGTTGGTTTTCTCTCCACTACTCACCTTTCTTCCACCCCCAGGTTCCTACGCTTACAGGTGGAAGGAGGAGAGGAAGGCAACCCTGCACTCCTACCCGACAATATTCCTACTGGTATAAGGCAGCGGGGTCAAACTCAAACAGAAACACGGGCTGCTAATCCTTCCCTAAAGTTTAATACCTATGGGTCGTATGTTGACTTAGTTTACCAATGTAACGTTATGTTTTATTGTATTTATATTTATTTCGTTAAATATTCCCCAATTTTAATCTGGTTCTGACACAGTGGAGAGTGTGGAGGCACGCAACTGTTTTACATAAGCACTTCCCATCCACTCTCCACAAACGCTGTTTGCCTTTTCTTTTGTCCATGAGGTTGTAATCTGCGCTGACCTAGGTAGGGTCCTCAGGGTAGAGGAAGGCAGATGAAGTGGCATGGTTGGGGAAGACGAAGGCTAAAGGTGGACAAGGTTTCAGCCCACCTAGGAAACACTATGAGGGATTCTTTAATATAACTTTTCAAAAACACATATAGAGTGCCAGACAATTCTGCGCTCCGTGACCGCATTTTATGAAGGCAGGTTTCGTTTATCACAATGAAGGCTCAAAGCCTTGAGTGAGCAATATGAATACACTGCCCACCAACTGTAGGGTATATATATATATATCTGGGCATTCTGGACATGGGGATGATTGGGGAGGGAATGTTATCTGTGTTTCTCCCACTCAGTGCCCTAGCAGGCAGTGCCAAATTCCATGCTCCGTATGACGGAAGGGGAAGGACACATGGGGGTACGCTTTGAGCAAGGGTCCCGGGGACTCGAAGGGGCTTTCCCGGGAGTCAGAGGGGGCTTTCCGTGTCAGCGTTTGGAGCAGCACGGACATCTAGTGGCTTCCAGGGGAACTGAAGCAACCCCAGAAATTAGAAGCTAGACGCGGAGAGATAAGGGGCCACGGGGCGACAACCAAGACGCGAAAGGGACCCCCAGGAAATCTCCTGCAAGAGGCAAAATGAAGCGCAAGCCGGGGCTTCACAGTCACTCCACCAGGGCCCCATGGTGGAATCTTGGACCCCTGGACTGAGAGGAGGAAAGGTATTACTTTACCGCGTGAATAAACTGGATGTCACAGTTTACAAAAAGAACAAAAACCCAAATCCAGACCCTTGGTATCCAGCGTCTTCCTGATTGCGAGGTCGGGAAGGGGTCACTGGTGGCTATGGAGCAGTTGGACTCTCAGCACCAGCTGTTTTTTTTTGGGGGGGGGCATATATTTGCATCTTAGTTGCATCTGAGTCATTCATTTCCTTTTTGTAGGAAAAAAATCCCTTCTCTCTTCCCTCACAGGATCCTTCTTCTTTGTGGTTGTTCCCCCACCCCAGGACCCATTGCCCTGCTCGAATTCTCCCAGATTTCTTCCCTCTTCCCTACCTGGCCAAACCCTCAAACCCCTGCCTTTTTTCTCAGGCTGTGGCCCTCAATGCCTTCTCTCCAACCTCACAGTTTCTAGCTACGACTCTACGAAGCGGGCCCGGTCTCCAGGATTAAAATACCCCAGTTCTACTAGTTTCTCCTCTCTCCCGACCAGCGCCCCCTGCAGTCCAGCGGAGGGGGAAAGGGTTGAGGGTGAGGAGTGGGGCGGGGTCAATTTTCACCACCCTCCTCCCTCACCCCCCTGGTAGTTTTGGAAACTTGCTCCCCAGAGCTTCCTGGGGCTAAATTTAAATTTACCTGCCTAGGCCCTGGGGGGCGCAAAGATCCCAGCGGAGATTAGAACGCTGGAGTAGACGGCTGTGCACTCGAGGCTCGGAATAGGCACCGGAGTTATAAATAGAGCCGCCCGCAGATGCTAGTGGGGGGAGACTGGGGAAAGGGGAGGGTGCCCCCCCTGGCAGCCGCGGCCCCTTCAGGTGGGTTGGGCGGTCGCAGTGGGAGCGCTGGAGTGGCGGCGGCTGGGGGGGCTGCGGTCTAGGCGCCCCCAGCGGTTTCCTGGGCGGCTGATACTTCGAGGGAAGCGGTGGAGGCAGTGGGGGGCCACAAGTTAAGAGGTGGGCGCAGCAGATATACTCACTTGGGGTCCCAGCTTCCTTGCTAGGGGGTGGCTGCCCCCCCC